>NC_066533.1:5303892-5546392 GCF_024679095.1 Eriocheir sinensis
AATTGTTAGGTGAGGCAAGGTTATGATTGAAATAAGACGAAGTAAGTTAGTAGGCTAAGGAAAGGAAGGGTAAGAATTGAAATGAAAGGTAAGGTCAGGTGAGGTAATAACAATTGAAATGTAAAGCAATAATTGATGTAAGGTTAAGTAGGTAAGGAAAGAGTTTGGGTCACGTAAGGTAAGGTATGATAAGGTAAGTTAAAGTGAGGTGACAAGGTAGATTTAGGTAAGGTCAAGTAAAGCAAAGGTTAGGTAAGCTTAAGTAAGATAAGGTGTAAGTTAAGGTACGACAAAATAAGGAAGGATGAGAACTGGGGAAAGTAATAGTCAAAAGATTTAATGAAATGGAAATAAATGCATAAAATAAATTACCAAGAAAACACAGGCGTATGGAAAACACACACACACACACACACACACACACACACACACACTTTTCAACGGCCATACAAAAGAAGAACGGACGGATAGATAGGCATACATTAACACACATACAAACAAACACACACACACAAAAAAAAAGATGAATGAAGAGCTTGTTTGGTAGGCAGATAGATGGTATGTTGCAGTGTGTTGTGTTGCGTTGCTCTGGCCGTTAGTGTGTTGTGTTGTATTCTGGGTGTGTTGCAGTGTATTGTGGTGTGTAGTTTAGGGTGTTGGTGTGTTGTGTTGTATTCTGGGTGCGTTGCAGTGTGTTGTGTTGTGTTGTTCAGGGTGTTGGTGTGTTGTGTTGTATGCTGGGTGTGTTGCTGTGGGTTGTGTTGTGTAGTTCAGGGTGTTGGTATGTTGTGTCGTGTTGTTCAGGGTGTTGGTGTGTTGTGTTGTATTCTGGGTGTGTTGCAGTGTTTGTTGTGTAGTTCAGGGTGTTGGTGTGTTGTGTTGTTATGGGTGTTGGTGTGTTGTGTTGTATTCTGGGTGTGTTGCAGTGTGTTGTGTTGTGTTGTTCAGGGTGTTGGTGTGTTGTGTTGTATTCTGGGTGTGTTGCAGTGTGTTGTGTTGTGTAGTTCAGGGTGTTGGTGTGTTGTGTTGTGTTGTTATGGGTGTTGGTGTGTTGTGTTGTGTTGTGTTGTTCAGGGTGTTGGTGTGTTGTTTGTATTCTGGGTGTGTTGTGATGTGTTGTTCAGGGTGTTGGTGTTTTGTTTGTATTCTGGGTGTGTTGTGTTGTGTTGTTCAGGGTGTTGGTGTGTTGTGTTGTATTCTGGGTGTGTTGTGTTGTTCAGGGTGTTGGTGTGTTGAGTTGTATTCTGGGTGTGTTGCAGTGTGTTGTGTTGTGTTGTTCAGGGTGTTGGTGTGTTGTGTTGTATTCTGGGTGTGTTGCAGTGTGTTGTGTTATGTAGTTCAGGGTGTTGGTGTGTTGTGTTGTATTCTGGGTGTGTTGCAGTGTGTTGTGTTATGTAGTTCAGGGTGTTGGTGTGTTGTGTTGTATTCTGGGTGTGTTGCAGTGTGTTATGTAGTTCAGGGTGTTGGTGTGTTGCGTTGTATTATGAGTGTGTTGCAGTGTGTTGTGTTGTGTAGTTCAGGGTGTTGGTGTGTTGAGTTGTATTCTGGGTGTGTTGCAGTGTGTTGTGTTGTGTTGTTCAGGGTGTTGGTGTGTTGTATTCTGGGTGTGTTGCAGTGTGTTGTGTTGTGTAGTTTAGGGTGTTGGTGTTGCGTTGTATTCTGGGTGTGTAGCAGTGTGTTGTGTTGTGTAGTTTAGGGTGATGGTGTGTTGTGTTGTATTCTGGGTGTGTTGCAGTGTGTTGTGTTGTGTAGTTTAGGGTGTTGGTGTGTTGTGTTGTATTCTGGGTGTGTTGCAGTGTGTTGTGTTGTGTTGTTCAGGGTGTTGGTGCGTTGTGTTGTATTCTGGGAGTGTTGCATTGTGTTGTGTTGTGTAGTTCAGGGTGTTGGTGTGTTGTGCTGTATTCCGGGTGTGTTGTGTTGTTATGGGTGTGTTGTGTTGTGTTGTGTTGTGTTGTTATGGGTGTTGCTGTGTTGTGTTGTATTGTTATAGTAGGATATCAATGTATTATTATTATTATTTAATATCCTACTATAACAATAGTGACGAGTTACAGTATTCTGGGTGTGTTGTGTTGTGTTGTGTTGTATTCTGGGAGTGTTGCAGTGTGTTGTGTTGTGTAGTTCAGGGTGTTGGTGTGTTGTGTTGTATTCTGGGTGTGTTGTGTTGTGTTGTTATGGGTGTGGTGTGTTGTGTTGTGTAGTTCAGGGTGTTGGTGTTGTGTTGTATTCTGGGTATGTTGCAGTGTGTTATATTGTGTTGTTCTGAGTGTTGGGAGGCAGTGGTGTCGGTGTTGCAGGCTCGTGATAAAAGAGTCATACATGTGTGAGGCAATTCTTTACACGTCAGACAGAGGCAACACTGAAAACAAAATAAACCAAATAACGAAAACGCAATATAATAACGCATTGGGAAATCAAGTTTGGACGGTGTCGGGGGTCTAAACGCCACAAAAAAAAAATATATATAGCACACACACACACACACACACACACGCACGAAATTCTTCCTTTTTCATTGGAATACTAAAACAGGCAATCGACGTGAGGGAAATTTAAATTGCTCTCTCTCTCTCTCTCTCTCTCTCTCTCTCTCTCTCTCTCTCTCTCTCTCTCCGTATGTGTGTTTGAGAGAGAGAGAGAGAGAGAGAGAGAGAGAGAGAGAGAGAGAGAGAGAGAGAGAGCGGTGCAACTATAAAAGGAAGTTTCCATCAGGATCTAACTTTGTGCCTCTCTTGGGACAACCCCCCTCTACTCCCCCCCTTCCCCTTTGATCCCCCCTCTCACCTGTGTCTCCCTTAACCTAATCAATCCACTCTCTCTCTCAGGTGATCACAAGGCGTACTAACTTGACTCATTCTCGATGGAGGTCTCTCTCTCTCTCTCTCTCTCTCTCTCTCTCTCTCTCTCTCTCTCTCTCTCTCTCTCTCTCTCTCTCCCACACCAAGTTTACCTTTCTTTTTTTTTCTTTCTGACGTTTTTTTCCCTCACCTGACTTGTTTTTTTTTCTCAGTTTCTTCCTTCCTTATCTTCTTCCTCGTTCATTCAGACATTTCCTTTCCTTTCTTTTCATTTTCTTATTCTGGTACTTTCGTTCCCACCTATTCATCTTTTTTTCATCCTTTCACACCTGCTTCTTTTTTTTCCCCCTCTTTTTTTCCTTCTCTCGCTCTCCTCCTCTTCTTCCTCCTCTTGATGTCCTTCTTCTTGCTTCCCATTTCTTCCTAGCATTTCTCTTCCTCATACATATTTCTGCTCTTCTTTCGCACTCCTCCTCCTCCTCCTCCTTCCTCTATGCAGTATCCGACTACATATTCCTCCTTTCTCTCTTATTTTTTTTTCCTCTCCTCTCTCCCGCCACTCGTGCTTTTAATTATTTTCCTCTGTCTGTCTAATATACCACAACCTCCTTTTCCTTCTCTATCTTACCTCTTATTCCTGTTCCTCTTTCGTTCCTTTTCCTCTCTTCCACAATCTGTTCATGCCCATCTTTCGTTTCCCTTTCCTGTACCTTCCTGTCCCTTTCCGTTTCTCTTCCCACTGTTTACTCATCATTATTTTTCCCTTCGTTCCTTTCAGTGCATTTCTTTTTCTCTCCTTTATTTATCGTGTTCCTCCTCCTCCCCCTCCTCCTCCTCGTTCTCGTCCTCGGCCTCAGCCACGTTCTTCTCCTCCTCCACTTTTTATGTTTTACCTTAATCAACCAACTTCGTCGATTTTTAGGAAGAGAAGCTTCATAATCTTGATGCTTCACTTTTACTAAGCGCGCGCGAACACACGCGTATACAGACCGACTACATACCTTTAAGTATAACCACACACACACACACACACACATCGCAAACTTACCAACTCATTTTTTCAATTCATATCATCTCTCTCTCTCTCTCTCTCTCTCTCTCTCTCTCTCTCTCTCTCTCTCTGAGTTATTGGTGTTCTCCCATTAACGTCAAGATCTTAATTTAGCTTTTGCGTACCCAGTGTTCCCTCCGCCTCCGAGTTGTTTGCTCCTGGTTGCTGCAGTAGTAGTAGTAGTAGTAGTAGTAGTAGTAGTAGTAGCAGCAGCAGCAGTAGTAGTAGTAGTAGTGGTAGTAGTGGTAGTAGTAGTAGTAGTAGTAGTAGTAGAAGTAGTAGTAGTTATCGTAGCATCATCCTACAATCACCATTAAGGCCACATTCATTCCACAACATCAGGTCAGACAAGCACATCAGTAGAGCACATAACGCTGGCACACTGACCCGGAGTAATGAAAACTTCCAATCTCCATTAACGTTTATTCGCTACAAACGTTTAGACTACAGGTACACATTCAGCGGGGAGGAGGTGGTGGGGGTGGGGGTTAGGGGGTGGGGATGGGATGTTGAGGGGGATGTAAGGGGTAAGGGAGATGAAGAAATGATGATAATGACTGGGGATGGAAGAGATGGGAAGGATAAGGATGAGTATGGAATGGAATGGATGGAATGGATGGAAGAGATTAAGAGAATGAAAAAGAAAGAAAGGCAAGGGATGGAGGGGACTGATGGGAAGGGAAAAAAAGGAAGAAAGAAAGAAAGGAAAGGGAGGAGAGGGAAGGGAAGGGAAAGGATTGAAGTAATGGAATGAAAAGAAAGGAAAGATAGGAAAGGAAGGGGAGGGAAGGGATAAATGGATAGAAGGAAGGGGATGGAAGGGACTGAAGGAAAGAAATGAAAGGAAAGGAAAGGAAGGGATGAGAAGGGGTGAAAGGAACGAAAGGAAAGGGATGGAGGAGACTGAAGGGAAGGAAAGAATGGAAAGGAAAGAAAGAAAACATATGGAATGTACTAATGGAATGGAAGGGTAGAAAGGAAAGGAAAGGAAGGGGATGAAAGGAAAAAAGAAAGGAAAGAAAGGAAAGGGTTGGAAGAAAATGGATGTGAAGGAAAAAAAAAGGAAAATAATGTAATGGATGTGAAGGAAATAAGGAAGGAGGAAGGAAAATGGAGAGGTTTGTAATTTGGAGGAGAAGGAAGGAAAGGGAGAGGAGGAGTTGGAGGAGGGAGTGAGGGTGACGGTGGAGTGAGGGGAGAGGAAGGGAGAGGGGGAGAGGGAGGAAAAGGGAGGGAGGGGAGGGAAAGGGAGGTCGGTATAAGAAAAGGGCATACAAATTTCTCCGTTCCACAAATAACATCATAAGAAATGGTCCGTGAATGGAAAGGTACACGACGAAAAGAAAAATAATAAAAAAACGGCCATTTGACTTGAAAACACACACATGTACGCATACAAAGAGGAACACCCAACTTAGGAACGCCGTGTGTGTGTGTGTGTGTGTGTGTGTGTGTGTGTGTGTGTGTGTGTGTGTGTGTGTGTGTGTGTGTAGGAGGTCCGCCGTGGTGTAATATATGTACATAAATATGCATGGAGTGTGTGTCTATATACTAAATTATCTGATAGAGAAAAAATATAGTTATACGATCTCTCTTTTTCTTGCTATTTTCGTTTTAGTGTTTGTGTTAGGTTATGCTTCGATGGGATGAGGGTGAGGGGCGAGGGGTGAGGGGCGAGGGGTGAGGGGTGAGGGTGAAGGTGACAGGGGTGAGGGGTGAGGGTGAAGGTGACAGGGTGAGGGTGGCAGGGGTAAGGGGTGAGGGGAAGAGCCAAAGCTGGAATTTTAATCAGAATGTTATGTTTCTGTCTGTAGGATCGCTTGTGTTTGGAATGATTTACTGAGAGCAACCGTCACCGCTGCTGCTGCCGCTACTCCTGCTGCTATAGTTTTTGCTGCTCATAAACTTGACACTACATAAAAAAAAAGAAAAAAAAAAGTAATATGAAAATGTGAAAATAATAACAATAAATATAGTAATATTAATAATAATGATCGTGATAATATAAAATAAAGATAATATCAAGTAGGCTGCAGCGGGTGACTGGAGAGCAATTACTGGCAGCGCCTCCGCCAGGCTGTCCGCGTGGCCCCGCCCCGCCCCGCCCCGGCCACCCAGCCTTTGTCCGGGCGGCTTGGTGGCGCGGGTTTGCCGGCACCAAAGGGAGTCACTCCACATCTTTCTTGCAGTGGCCTTAGGAGGCGGGAGACACGCGCTGGAGCACCACACGATAACAGGGCAGGGGCGTGCACCACTGTGTGTGTGTGTGTGTGTGTGTGTGTGTGTGTGTCAGCGACAGCCACCGGCGCGGGGGTTCTTGCTGCGGGGCGAGGGGCGGCGCGTGCCGCCAGAGGTCCTGCGAGGCTCAGGCGGCTCGGGAGGGAGCGGCGGCGGCGGTCACAGGGCGCCGCGAGGGTAGTGTGTGTGCGGCGCGGCTGATGAGGCCTCGGCGTGCGGGGCGCCGCGGCCCAGGGGGAGTGCGGAGCGTGCGGGGGTGCGTCAGACGAACACCCCCGCGGGCTGCCGCGCCCGACAGCAGCTGAGGCGCTTCAGTGTGCGGTGGAAGGCCTCGCGGAAGTCAGCACGGAAGTAAGCGTATATGAAGGGGTTGAGGGTGGAGTTGAAGTAGCCGATCCAGAAGAGGGCCGTGACGACGGCGTGCGGGCAGCGGCAGGAGGGGCCACACACGTTGATGCTGACGTACCAGGTGAAGAAGGGCAGCCAGCACAGCACGAAGGCGCCCATGATGAGACCCAGCGTGCGCGCCGCCTTGTGCTCCCGCCGCCCTGCCGCCAGAGGGCTGCTGCGCGTGCCCACCAGCGGCGTGCTGTGCAGTCGCCGCTCGCACGGCGGGTGGCGCCGCACCGAGCCGTGCCACGAGGCCGCACTGCCGTGCCGGTTGATGCGCCATCCGCCGCCGCTCCTGCCCCCGCCACCGCCCCCGTCTGTGCCTCCAGGACTGGCGGAACCCGCGCCGTTTCCCTTGCTCAGGCCGCCGCCGCTGCCGCCGCCGCCGTGGACACCCGAGGAGTTGGCGGCACCAAGAGAGGCGGACTCCGGCGTGAGGGAGTTCATGACAATCTCTTGATGGCAGGTGACGGGCGTGAAGGGCGTCCCCTGCAGTGCCACCAGCAGCTGCTGCCGTGTCACAACCTCCGTCGTGAAATCCTGCTGCTGCTGCTGCTGTTGTTGAAGCTGTAGTTGCTGTTGCTGCTGCTGCTCATGCAGTGCCGCGTTCAGTCTGAGGGAGGCGGAGTAGGCTGCAGAGTTAGCGGAGCAGGCGCGGCTGAGCAGGGCACGCTCCTGCTTCCTTGCCTCCTGGAAGATGCGGAAGTACATGACCACCATGACCGTGCACGGCACCCAGAAGGACACCGCCGAGGACACCAGCGCGAACACGGCGTTGACAACGAAGGCGCAGACGTGCGGGTGGGCGTCGCGGCTCTGCAGGTGGTCGGCGGTGGTGTACCAGCCAAGCAAGATGGGCAGGAAGGAGATGAGGACGGGCGCCAGCCAGCAGTGGGTGAGCATGAGGCCCAGCACGCGGCGGGTGATGGTCAGCGGGTACTCGAGCGGCCGCACGATGGCGTAGTAGCGGTCCACGCTGATGCAGCACAGGTGCAGGATGGACACCGTCGAGAAGTACACGTCGAAGCTGTTCCAGAGGTCACACATGAGGCGGCCGAACAGCCAGCGGCCGCCCGTCAGCTCGACGGAGGCGTTGAAGGTCATGGCGCAGAGGGCCACCAGCATGTCGGCAGTGGCGAGGGACACCAAAAGGTAGTTGGCCGGCGAGTGGAGGCGGCGGTGCAGCGCCACGCTCACGATGACCAGCACGTTGCCGAGCACCGACACCACGATGATGGAGGCCATGACGGCAGCCTTCAACACCACCACGCCCACCGCCGCCCCCGCCCACTCCTCACCCTCCTCCGCCCCGGGGAATTCCCGGGGCTCCTTGGGGTGGGGCGGGGCAGGGGCGGGGGCGCCCTCCCCGGAGTTGAGTGCGAGGCAGGAGGACACGAGCAGCAGCAAACACAGGGGCGGCGGAGGGGCGGGCATCACCCCCTGCCCTCCTCCTGCAGGAGAGACAAGAGTCAGCTGGCATACACCCCCTCCCCCTCAGGTACACGGTGTCCGCCACCACAAACACCTGCACCAGACAGGCATTAAGCGCCCATCACTCTCCCCGCCCCCTCCCGACCACACAGCTGAGTCTCGCCGCGGCAGGGAACCAAACGCGACACAAAAATACACAAAAACACCCGGCAAGGAAAAAATGTTCCCGTCCCTCAGGCAGCGCCGTCCGCTGCCCGCCGCCTGCAATACGGCGTTCTTTCCTCCCTCCTTCCCTCCAGCCTTGCCTTGCCTCGCCCTGCATCCCTCCCGCACCCACTCTGCCGGCTCCGTCCACTTGTCTTCTTGATTTTCCAACTAAGCGTGTCACTCTCCTGCCGCTCCAGCCGATGCCTGCCTCATCCTTCACCCCCCCCCCAACCTCAGCAACAGTCCCCCACTCCTCCCCTCCTACCCCCAACATACCCTTCCGACTCACCCTCGCCAACCAGCCCCCAGCTCACTTATCTTCCTCCCCTGCCCCTCCTCCAGACACCACTCGCCCCCTACCTGCCGCCCCCTAACCAAATCTTATCCCGTCCTCAGCACCAGATCCAGTCCCCTTCACCATCCCGTCCATCTTACACCCTTCACTTACTCCTAGCCCTTCATGCACTTCCTAATCCTTTCCGCCTCTCTATATCCTAATCCTACTCCCCTTCTTCCTCATCTTATTTCCTTTCTTCCCCTTCAAACTCTCTTCCTTTAGTATTATATTCCTTTTCTTCCTCCACTTCCTTCCCTTCCCTCCTTCCTTTCTCTCCCTTCCTACATATCTTTCTCCAACACACTACCTTCCTTTCAATCCAGACATATCTCCTTCCCTTTCTTTCCCTACCCCCTTCCTATCTCTCCCTTCCTAAACCTCTACTTCCCCATCATATTTCCCTTCCTTTCCATCCACACACCTCTTCTTCCCCTTCCTTTCCCCCTATTCCTCTTCTACATACTTTCTCCCTCATCCTTCTCCCATTCATCCCCATCCTGCCCCCTCCCTATCATCTCCCCCTCTCTCAGCCGCCTTTTCTCTTGTTGTCGTCATCCTCACCTTCATCACAAGCAGGAAAGAGGAAGACGGGTGGGGGTGGGGTGGGGTGACAAGGAGGGGATTGATGGGGTGGGTGGGTGGGGGGGGGATCAGGGCTGCTGGTGGAAGGAAAATCAGGTCACGTCGGAAGGTGCCTCCAAGACCTGACTCCTTCCCAGAGAGAGAGAGAGAGAGAGAGAGAGAGAGAGAGAGAGAGAGAGAGAGAGAGAGAGAGAGAGAGAGAGAGAGAGAGAGAGAGAGAGAGAGAGAGAGAGAGAGAGAGAGAGAGAGAGAGAGAGAGAGAGAGAGAGAGAGAGAGAGAAATATGTGTGACTGCTGAAAATTATTACTACAACTATATACCCTCATTACCACCACCACCACCACCACCTCAACCACCACCACCTCCACCACCACCACCACCCATCATGCAGTGAATTAATATGCAAAATAATGTGCCAAGCATGACGGACAGAGTGGAGAAGAAGGAGGACGAGGACGAGGAAGAGGAGGAGAAGGAGGAGGTGGAGAGCATGTTAAATTCAAAAGCACTTAGCGATGCGAGGGAGAGAGAAAGGAGGAAGGAGGAAGAAGGAAGGTGAAGGAGGGAAGAAAAAGGGGAGGGAATAAATGGAGAAATGAAGGTGAGGAAGGAGAGAAGGTGTGATGCAAGAGGGGAGGAAGAAGGAATGGAGGAAATGATGGAGGATGGAGAGAAAATGAAGGAGAAAAAGAGGAAGGGAGACTATAATAGAGTGGAGGGGAGGGGAGGGGGGAGAGGAGGAAAGGGGAAGTTACGTAATGAGTGAAGGGAAGGGTGGGGAGAGAAGGGGTGGGAGAGGAAGGGGGAAGAAATGTGGAGGAAGACTAAACGGGGAGGAGATGGTAATGAGAGTAGAAGAAGGAAAGAGAAAGGGAGAGAAGGGGAAGTAGCGGAAGGGAGGATGAGGGGAAAAGGGAGTCATGTTAAGTATAAAGGTGAGGGCCGAATGAGTGTAGAGAAGGGAGGGGAGAATAGGAAAGGGAGAGGAAGGGAGAGAAGGGGAAGGGAGGGAAGGAGAGGAAGGGAGGATGAGGGGTAATGAAGGGAGTCAATGTTTAGTATAAGGGGAGGGGAGAAATGAGTGTAGAGAAGGGAGGGGAGGAGGATAGGAAGGGGCAAGGAAGGGAGAGAAGAGGAAGGAAGGGAAGGAGAGGAAGGGAGGAGGAGGAGTAATGAAGGGAGTCAATGTTTAGTATAATGGGAGAGGAGAAATATGTGTAGAGAAGGGAGGAGAGGAAAGGAAGGGGAGACGAAGGGAGACAAGAAGGAGGGGGAAGGAGAGAAAGGGAGTAGGAGATGAAGAGAAGCGAGTAAAGATTTAGTATAAGACCAGGAGCGAAATGAGTGTAGGGACGGGAGGGGAGAGAAGGGGAAGGGAGAGGAAGAGAGGAGAAGGGTAAACCGTAACGAGGGGAGAGAAGTGAGGGGAGAATGTGCCTCTACTGGCTTTTCCTTTCCCCTCGATTGCTACTGTTGTTGTTGTTGTATTTTGGTACTTTGGGAGGTAACAATAGAACCTGTGGCACTAGAAATTATTGTAGTAGTAGTGGTAGTAATAGAAGTTGTAGTAAATTATTATTATTAGTGGTGGTAATGGTAGTAGAATTAGTAGTAAAATTAATAGTAGTAGTGGAAGTAGAAGAAAAAGTAGTAGTAGTAGTAGTAGTAGAAGAGAGAGAGAGAGAGAGAGAGAGAGAGAGAGAGAGAGAGAGAAAGGAAATTCGAAAATCCCACCAGACAGCCATCGCACGGACCCTATATATAATACAAACATTATTATCAACCATTATGTCTAAAGTTAGCGCAATCAGACACGGACCTGGAAATTATACCAAGGATATTCGGGAGGAGGAGGAGGAGGAGGAGGAGGAGGAGAAACATGGACGAGCAGGCAGCTGAAACCGAGATGGCTGATAACGAGGCTGCCTGGTTTAATGATGTAAACTATTCGTCGGCCGTTTCAGTGACCTGCGGATTTGATTAAACCCTTTCTGTACGTGCGTGAGGGACCGTTCAGCTCATTCCTAACTCAGCACAGTAAAGGTTGATGCGATTGTTAAAGGTGGTTTGTCTTTCTCGCACTGACTGCTTCTGCAAGGGTTGTACCAGTGTCAGGTGACTTGGTTTGAGCCAAAAAAAAATAAATAAATAAATAAATAAATAAATAAATAAATAAATAAATAAAAAATAAATAAATAAATAAATAAATAAATAAATATATATATATATATATATATATATATATATATATATATATATATATATATATATATATATATATATATATATATATATATATATATATAAAATCTACTACAGATGTTTAAACTGCATCGCCTCGCTTGAATGGATTGATCGGTATTTCTTCTCGGGTTAGTCACGAACTATAAAAACAAACAACATGCGATCATCGATGATACTCAATTTGTTCAGGTACTTAAAAACCTGTATTAAATCCCTCAGCAGTCGCCTCTTTTTGACGTAGACTGTTGATTTGTTTCAGTCGTTCTTCAAATGGCTGTGCCCTCAACTATATATGGTAGCATCGCCGTAGCGCGTCGCAATTCAATGTCCATGTTCTCAAGGGAACTGCACTGCGTATCCCAGGCGAGGCCTAACAAACGAATCTTACAAAGATAACGTTATTTTCGGCGTCTGTCTTACACGAACAGGAACAAAGTTTTAGCTATATTAACAAGCAGACTTAGTTAAGCGCTCTGTACGTTAACTCTTTACAGACCACTGAATAATCCGGCCAAGGTCCTTTTTAGAACATTTTGCAATCGGCTGCTGTAAGGGCCTTTCCATCCACTATGACTTTATCAGCAAATTTCAAATTTCTAAGTCGTTCGTGTATATATTATAGGCAATGGTTCCCGGCACTAACCCTTGCGGTACTGCACTGGTGATTACAAGCCACTCCGAAACTAATCCATTTCAGGTAGATCGTCATTTTCTCACGATAAGCTAATATTTTACCCACGCAGTTATTTTTTTCTATTCTCACTAACTGAAGTTTCTTAAGGAATCGTTCGCGAGTTGACTTATCAAACACTTTCTAGTGATATGATTAGCCCACCTTGAATATATATATATATATATATATATATATATATATATATATATATATATATATATATATATATATATATATATATATATATATATATATATATATATATATATATATATTTAGCGAAAGAAGACCAGTAAATTGGTTCAGTAGGAAAACCTGTTCCTGAAATATAAGGTGCGTTACGGAAATTAAAGTTGTTAAAAATTTTTATAAAAACTTGGTAATAATTTTCTAGACGATTTTCTGTGCCGTCGATGTCAAACCCAAAGTGAGCCAACTTGCAGGGGCGTGAACCCGCTCGGCGGAATAGGCCCCTCGGGGACGGGGTCAGTGTTCTCGACTTTGAACACAGATATGAATTTCCGGACGTAATTCTGGCCGTGTCAGGGGTTTGAACGACGACCTCTTCTGTCCGGGGACCAAAGTTTTTTTTTTTTTATGAGAAAAAATGTTTTGAGTTAGTCTTGTCGTCGCGTGCTATTCGTTATCCATAGTCACATTTACTATTTAGGATGAAAGCTGGACAACTTCTAAGGCTGTTCTGGAACCGTTCGCGACCTTCGGCCGTCTCGTCTTCCTCCCCTCAACTATAATTCATCCTCTTAAGGTCCAGTGTTCTTAAGTCCTCTGTGGCCATCCACGGCTGATCCACGGCGCCATTTGCTCCCGTAAGTTTCATGGGAACTGTTGGTTGGTTTATCCCGAGAGGTGTTCCACGCGTTGTCGATTGTCGTGACATTTAGTTGGTCCCAAGCTGGCACGGCTAGCGGTTCACGTGCTAAGTTAAAATAAGCTTTCCTATAGTCTGGTATCACGGACATGTTAAATTATCAATAAGTCTGCTGCACTCAATACCGATACTGAAATTAAAGAAGTGGCGATCGGAATCATGGTCATGGTCAGCCGCCAGCACTACCTCCAGGATAGTGTTTTCTCGCGTCGGTTGGATAATACTTAAGACTGAAAAATAAATACTCCGTCACGTCAATGGGTTTGCTGCAATCTTGGCCCCCATTCATCAAACCGAGTCATTGTTAGGAGAGCTGAAGAAATTATTCTTGAAATTTTGTTTTCTACTTCGAACTCATTCTTTTGGAGCAGTGAGAAGAGAGGGGGAGGAGGGGGGGGGGGGACGAGGAGGAGGAGGAGGAAACACGGAGGAGCAGGCAGCAGAAAACCTGTTGACTCATAACAAGGCTGCCTGCTTTCAGTAATTTAATCAATCCGTCAGCCACAGGAATAGCTTGCGGGAAGGATTAAAACACTTGTGTACCTACTCTTGGATACATTCAGTTCACTCCCGATGCAGCAAAGTGTCGATCAATGCGTTTCTTGAAGGAGTTGATTGTCTCTGCGCCAACTACTTCTGCAGGAATGATGTTCCAGTGGCGAGGAGGAGGAGGAGGAAACATGGAAACATGGACTAGCAGGCAGCAGAAAGCCTGTTGGCTCATTACTAGGCTGCCTGCTTTCAGTGATTTAATCAATCCGTTTGCCATAGGAGTGGCTTGCAGGGAAGGATTAAAGCACTTGTGTACCTACTCTTGGATACGTTCAGTTCACTCCCGATGCAGCAAAGTGGCGATCAATGCGATTCTTGAATGAGTTGATGCTCTCTGCGCTAACCACTTCTGAAAGGAGGCTGTTCCAGTGGCGAACCACTCTATTCGAGAAATAACTCCTGCCAATGTCGGTATTGCATCGCTTTGCTTGAATTGTTTTTCCGTTGTTTCTTGTTCTAAGGTTAGTTTGTAGCGTGAAGAGCTTGGAGTGATCAACGTTGCTGAGCTTGTTCAGGTACTTAAAGACTTGTATCATGTCTCCCCGCAGTCGTCTCTTTGCCAACGTGAAGAGGTTGAGTCGCTCGAGTCGCTCTTCATAGGGCTTCGTCCTCAGTGATGGTATCATCTTCGTGGCGCGGCGCTGTACTCTCTCAAGTAATTCAATGTCTTTCCTGTAATTTGGAGACCAGAATTGCACGGCGTATTCCAGGTGGGGCCTTACCAGCGAATTATACAAGGATAACATAACTCCCGGCGTCTTGTATTCGAAGTTCCTCGCCATGAACCCAAGCATTGTATTGGCTTTCTTACAGGCGGACTTGCAGTGTTTTGTTTGTTTCAAGTCACTGCTGATGGTGACCCCGAGGTCTCTTTCCTCTTGCACAACATGTAGTGGTCCGCCACCCATGTGGTATGTGTGATTGCTGTTTCTGGATCCGATATGCATTACTTTACATTTGGTAGTGTTGAAGGACATCTGCCATTTTTTCGACCACCGAGTGATCTGGTCCAGGTCTCTGGATAATTTCGCAGTCTGCCGTCGTGAGGGCCTTCCCACCGACCTTTGTGTCGTCGGCAAAGTTTGAGAGATTGGATTTTAATCCTACTTCTAGGTCGTTGATATATATGATGAAGAGTATAGGTCCCAGCACTGACCCCTGTGGCACTCCACTTGTGACCGGGAGCCACTCGGAGGCCTGTCCGTTGAGTACAACTCTTTGTTTTCTTCCAGTGAGCCAGTCTTTGATCCACGCTGTCAGATTGCCGCCTAACCCCGTCGACTTGAGTTTCTTGAGGAGTCTTTCGTGTGGCACTTTGTCAAAGGCTTTTTGAAAGTCTAGATATATAACATCACTGGGGATATGATTATCCCAGTTTTCATAGATACCTTGCAAGAAGTCCAGTAAATTGGTTAAGCATGAGCGCTTATTTCTGAAACCGTGCTGAGCATCGGAAATGATGTTGTTGTCTTCAAGGAACCTAACGAGTTTGTCTCTGATGATCTTCTCGAGGATTTTTCCCGCCACTGAGGTCAAGCTGATTGGTCTGTAGTTTAGGGCCACGGTTTTGTCTCCCTTTTTGAAGATCGGTGTTACGTTCGCTTGTTTCCAGTCTTTCGGGAATTTGTTTTGTTGTAGTGACAGATTGTAGATGGCGGTGAGTGGCTTGAGGATTTGTTGCTTGAGTTCCTTGAGCAGCCTGGGTGACAAGTCGTCGGGTCCGGTGGACTTGTTTGTCTCGAGTTTGTCAAGGTACTTTTTCACATCCCGTTCGTCGATTGTGCCAATTTCTAGGGGAGTGATTCCCATCGGTGGGGTAGGGCTCTCGGGTACGGACTAGGTGTTCTCGACCGTGAACACAGACGCGAAGTTTCTGTTTAGGATTTCGACCATTTGTCTAATGTCCTGTGTTAGTACGTCACTTTCATCCTTTAGGGGACCGATATTGCTTTTTGTCTTCTTTTTGGTTCTTATATACGTGACGAACTTTTTCGGGTTGGACTTGGCTTCGCGCTCAATCTGCTTTTCATAGACGCGTTTACGCTGGCGAGTGAGAGTTCTGCAAGCTCTGAGGCTTTGATGGTACTGTTCGCGAGCCTCGTCAGTGCTGTTTTCCTTTAGCAAGTTGTATTTTCTCTTCTTTAAATTAATCGCCTGTCGAGCTTGGGTAGTCATCCATGGTGGGCTTGTGGCGTTATTTGTTCTCCTAGTTTTCATGGGAACAGTTGTTCTCTCTACCTCTAGGAGTTTGTTCTTGAAACCGTTCCACGCGCCGTCCACATGAGTAGGGTTCATGGGTTCACAAACTGTCTGGGTTAGCAGCTCATGAGCAAGATTAAAACTGGCTCTTTTGTAGTCTTGAATCCTGGACGTGTTTTCGGTGAGTTCTTGGTCTGTTCTGATCTTTAGGCGAATTAGGTGATGGTCGCAACCACTTAGTTTTTCGCTGACCTGACATTCACGTGTGAGATCGGAATCACTCACGAGTACTAGGTCTAATAAGTTATTTTCCCTTGTCGGTTGGGTAACAATCTGAGTTAAAAAAGTGTCCTCTAACATTTCGAGCAGTCTGTTACCCACTCCCGATCTCCAATCATCGTGGTCCAGTCAATGTTGGAACAGTCAAAGTCCCCGATAATGACTGACTGTTTGTTTTTTGTTATGGTGTGAGTTTCCTCGTACAGCGCTTCGTCGTCCGCTGCTTTTTATTTTATTTTTTACAACAAAGGAGACAGTTCAAGGGCACAAAAAAGAAAACAATAATAAAAAAAAAGCCCGCTTCTCGCTGCTCCCCAAAAAGTATCAAAAGAGGTGGCCGAAAGAAAGGTCAATTTCGGGAGGAGAGGTGTCCTGATACCCTCCTTTTGAAAGAGTTCAAGTCGTAGGCAGGAGGAAATACAGATGAAGGAAGATTGTTCCAGAGTTTACCAGCGTGAGGGATGAAAGAGTGAAGATGCTGGTTAACTCTTGCATAAGGGGTTTGGACAGTATAGGGATGAACATGAGTAGACAGTCGTGTGTAGCGGGGCCGCGGGAGGGGGGGAGACATGCAGTTAGCAAGTTCAGAAGAGCAGTCAGCGTGGAAATATCGATAGAAGATAGAAAGAGAGGCAACATCGCGGCGGAATTTAAGAGGTAGAAGACTATCAGTAGGAGGAGGAGAGCTGATGAGACGAAGAGCATTAGACTCCACTCTGTCCAGAAGAGCTGTGTGAGTGGCGCCTCCCCGCACGTGAGATGCATACTCCATACGAGGGCGGACAAGGCCCCTGTATATGGATAGCGACTGCGCGGGGGAGAAGAACTGGCGGACACGATACAGAACGCCCAACCTCGAGGAAGCAGATTTAGCGAGAGAGGAGATATGAAGTTTCCAGTTGAGATTTTGAGTTAAGGATAGACCGAGGATGTTTAGTGTTGAAGACGGTGACAGCTGAGTGTTGTCGAAGAATAGGGGATGGGTGTTTGGAAGATTGTCTCGAGTTGATTGGTGGAGAAATTGAGTTTTTGAGGCATTGAAGGACACAAGGTTCCTTCTGCCCCAATCGGAAATGATAACAAGGTCTGAGGTTAAGCGTTCTGCAGCCTCCAGTCTGGAGTCGTGTACTTCCTGTTGAGAGGGTCTTCTGTTGAAAGAAGTTGAATAATGCAGAGTGGAGTCGTCCGCGTATGAGTGGACAGGACAGTTTGTTATGAAAAGAAGATCACTGATGAATAACAGGAAGAGAGTGGGTGGCAGGACAGAGCCCTGTGGAACGCCACTGTTGATAGGTTTAGGGGAAGAGCAGTGACCGTCTACCACCGCAGAGATAGAACGGCCGGAAAGGAAACTGGAGATAAAGGAACAGAGAGAGGGATAGAATCCGAAAGAGGGCAGTTTAGAAAGCAAAGACTGGTGCCAGACTCTATCGAAGACTTTCGATATGTCTAGCGCAACAGAGAAAGTTTCACCGAAACGGCTAAGAGAGGATGACCATGAGTGAGTTAAGAGAGCAAGAAGATCGCCAGTAGAACGCCCCTTGCAGAATCCATACTGGCGATCAGATAGAAGGTTAGAAGTGGAAAGGTGTTTTTGAATCTTCCGGTTAAGGATTGATTCAAAAGCTTTAGATAGACAGGAAAGTAAAGCTATAGGGCGGTAGTTTGAGGGATTGGAACGGTCACCCTTCTTAGGCACAGGCTGTACAAAGGCATACTTCCAGCAGGAAGGAAAGATAGATGTTGATAGGCAGAGACGAAAGAGTTTGACCAGGCAGGATGTCAGCACAGAAGCACAGTTTTTAAGGATAATAGGAGGCACTCCATCAGGTCCATAAGCTTTCTGAGAGTTGAGGCCAGAGAGGGCAAAAAAAAAAACATCATTTGGAAGAATCTTAATAACAGGCATAAAGGAGTCAGAGGGGGGATGAGTAGGAGGAATATGCCCAGAATCGTCCAGGGTGGAGTTCTTACAGAAAGTTTGAGCGAAGAGTTCAGCTTTAGAGACAGATGAGACGGCAGTGCTGCCATCAGGGTTAAGGAGAGGAGGGAAAGAGGAAGAACTGAAATTGGAGGAGATATTTTTGGCTAGATGCCAGAAGTCACGGGAAGAATTAGAAGAAGCAAGGTGGTGACATTTTCTATTAATGAAAGAAGTTTTGTTAAGTCGGAGAATAGATAGAAGCTTGTTGCTTTGGAGGTCTGTAAACGGTTCCAATCGTTATTTTGTTGTGCATGCTAGTCTCCAGTTCAACATATACAGTGTCATATTTCTCTGAGTCCTCTTTGGATATTTTCACGGCCGGGTATTTGTTCTTGACGTAACATATAACACCTCCTCCTTTCTTGTGAAGTCTGTTTTTGTAGAAGCTCTCGTATCCCGGAATTGAGAATTCGGTCATTAGGTGGTCAGAGGTGGCCCACGTTTCGGTGATGGCAATCACGTCCGGTCTTTCTACGTCAACGTAGGCAAGTAACTCATCCCGTTTGGGTATTAAGCTCCGCGCGTTGGTGTATAGGACAGAAATGTCCTTCTTGACTTCAACGCTTCGAGGCACAGTAGTCTGGTGTCTGCGTGTGTCTTCTGTTGGAGGTCTTGGTGTATGATGGGCGGTCTCTACTGTTCGGTTGTTTACGGTACATTGGTGCCTCTCCCGCGCTCGGAGTTTTTTGAGTACAAAAGTACCTCCTCGTTCAGCAACCTACCAAGCCGTGCTGAGCCAATCGCATTGAGGTGAAGACCGTCAGGACGGAAAAGGTCGGGGTTATCATAGAAATGATCCCACAGACTTGCGAACGAAACTTCCTCGTCCTGACAGAGGTGCTTCAATCTGTTGTTGATGTTTGACGCCTTTCTGTGGAAGCCTGTGAAGGCGTTGATTCTCGGAAGAATCCCGGAGACAATGATGTGGCGTGACTTTTCCTTGTAGCGGCGGATTACTCGTCGGTAGTCAGCTAAAATTTCCTCCGTGCGCATTGTTTGAACGTTGTTCGTTCCAGCGTGCAAAACAAAGAGTGTGTCCTGTTCCGTGCGGTCTGAGACGAAGTCTGCCGCTTCTTCTATATCTTGTAGTTTTGCACCAGGAATACAGTAGCGTCTCCTGTTCTTGATACTTCGTCCACAGAACTCAGTCAATTGTTCTCTAACAATGCTGTCACCCACCAGTTTTATGTTAACCTTGGTGTTGACCCTTGATCCGGGGAAGTGTGATCCGTCTTCACAGGAGATGGCTGGGAGGATGGTCTTGCGTCTTCGTCTGCAAGCTAAGGAGGAGAAGGAGGAGGAGGAGGAGGAGGAGGAGGAGGAGGAGGAGGAGGCGGAGGAGGAGGAGGAAGAGGAGGAGGAGGAGACGCAGGAGGAGGAGGAGGAGGAGGAGGTGTAGGAGGAGGAGGCGGAGGAGGAGGATGAAGAAGAGTACAGGAAGGAGGACGGGGAGGAGGAGGCGGAGGTGGAGGAGGAGGAAGAAGGAGGTAAAGAAGAAGAAGAAGAAGAAGAAGAAGAAGAAGAAGAAGAAGAAGAGGATGAAGATGAAGAAGGAGAAGAAGACGAAGAAGGAGAAGAAGAAGCAGAAGAGAAGGAGGAGGAGGAGGCAGAGGGGGAGGGGGAGGGGGAGGGGGACGACGAAGAGAGGGGGAGGAGGAGGAGGAGGAGGACGGGGGGGGACGAGGAGATGGATGGGCGGGCAGTGGAGGCGGTAGCACAAGAAGAAGAAGAAGAAGAAGAAGAAGAAGAAGAAGAAGAAGAAGAAGAAGAAGGGGTCGACCTAACCTTGCGGGCCATGGCTCTCGTCCGGACCCTTGGGAGGGTGGAGGAAAGGGAGGAGGAAGAAGAAAAAGAGGAGGTGGAGGCAGATGAAGTAAGAGAAGAAGAGGAGAAAGGCAAGGAAGAAGAAGAAGAAGAAGAAGAAGAAGAAGAAGCGGCGAGGGCGGGTAGAGGCGGACGTTGGTTCAAGGCTGCAAGACACTCAGATAAACCTCTCTCTAAATCTGAGATCCGCTTTTCCATATTGCAATGTCTACATGACTCCGCACCCTTGTCAAAATATTGTGGAGCAAACCGACCCTTGCACTCGTTGCATTTGTGTAGTGAAGAAGTCATACCGTTATCTTTTGTTTTGTTTTGTTACCTTTTAACTTCAGAGAGAATGAGTGGGAGTAGGTCAGGTGGGAACGATTAACTCCCTCCCGTCTGGCTCGGCCAAGTGTTCTCGTTAGACTACTCTCTAGGGAATACCTGCGGTCGGGTAGGGGAGGAGTCGGAATTTAATTGGCCCTGGCGAGGGAAAGAAAGCGACGGGCGCGGACAATGGAAAACGTTGTGGTTATTAAAGCTAAATACTAGGAAAAGTCTAGGAAAGGTCTAGGGCAAGCACTATAAGGTGTTAAAGGGCAATGATAGTGCGGTGATTATATCAGTAAGATTTAACGTTCTTGAGTTGTAGTAGTACAGATGTGGTCGAGGGAAGGAGGAGGAGGAGGAGGAGGAGGAGGAGGAGGAGGAGTTTGCTTTAGGATGAATTAATGGAGCAAATATCTCAAGTAGGTGAAGGAGGGAGAAGAGATAGAAAAGGTGGAGGAAGAAGAGAAAGAGTAAAAGGAGCATCAGTAGAAGATGGAGGAGGAGGAGGAAGAGGAGGAACGAGAGAAGACAGGAAGAGGTGTTGGTTAGGCTTGTTTTTAAATCAATTAATCGCGGAAGAGAGAGAGAGAGAGAGAGAGAGAGAGAGAGAGAGAGAGAGAGAGAGAGAGAGAGAGAGAGAGAGAGAGAGAGAGAGAGAGAGAGAGAGTCTGGTTTCATCCAGGTGCATCTTTCAACATTTCCGTTTCAACTAGTTAGTGATGCGTCATATGAGAGCGAGCGAGCGAGCAAGCGAGCGAGAGAGAGAGAGAGAGAGAGAGAGAGAGAGAGAGAGAGAGAGAGAGAGAGAGAGAAAATCGTTACGTGACATTTCAATACTTTATTCCTTGCATGGACAATATTTCATGTCATTATCTGCCCTGTTGCTGTTGTTGTTGTTGTTGATATTTATGTTACTGTTTGTGTGGGTGGTGATGGTGGTGGTAGTGGTGATGGTTATTGTGGTAATAATACTAATGGTAAGTAAGAAAAATAGTGGTGGTGGTGGTGGTGAAGAGGTGGTAGTAGTAGTAGTAGTAGTAGTAGTAGTAGTAGTAGTAGTAGCAATAGTAGTAGTAGTAGTAGTAGTAGTAGCAATAGTAGTAGTAATAGTAGTAGTAGTAGTAGCAGTAGTAGTAGTAGTAGTAGTAGTAGTAGTAGTAGTAGTAGTAGTAGTAATAGTAGTAGTAGTAGTGGTGGTGATGGTGGTGAAGAGGTGGTAGTAGTAGCAGTAGTAGTAGTAGTAGTAGTGGTAGTAGAAGTAGTAGTAGTAATAGTGGTGGTGGTGGTGGTGGTGGTAGTGAGGTGGTGGTGATGGTGGTGGTGGTAGTAGTAGTAGTAGTAGTAGCGGTGGTGGTGGTGCAGGTGATATAAGAGCCCGGGTGGTGGCGGTGGTGAAAAACGGCGTGTAATTCCGGCGTGTGTTTGTGTTGTGCCGGTGTTGTGAGGCCGGACGCGCAACACAAATAGATACGGGGCTAAAAATGTCCACTGCCGCCGCGTCCAAGGCAAAACAGCGCCAGGCCAACCCGACACCCCATGCCGCCTGGGTTACTGTCATTATTATTATTATTATTATTATTATTATTATTATTATTTGTGGTGGTGGTGGTGGTAGCAGTTGTTTTTGTGGTTGTTACTGTTTTGGTTGTTGGTGGTATTGTGGAGGTGGTGTCTGTTTTTGTTTTTTGTTGTTGAAGATGATGATGACGATGGTTGTGGTGGTGATGGTTTTGTGTTTGCTATTTTTTTTTTCTATTGTGTGGAGGTGATCGCAGTGGTCGAACGAACAACAGCAACAACAACAACAACGACTACTACTACTACTATTACTATTACTTAACCCTGGCCTCAAACTCTAATCTAGTCTACCATTTTTCATCTCTTCCGCCCTCAAAATAAAGTCTGCGGGCTTCACCACCCCGTTTAACTATGTCCGCGCCGCGCAGCCCTCCTCATCGATACTCCTCAGATCGATTCCGTTCAATTATTTTCTTCTCCAACATTCTCTTTGTAGCATCAAGGTATGGGAGTTTTCTTTAGAGGCGGTGGTGGTAGTAGGGTAAAATAGTAGTAGTGGTAATGGAAGTAGTAGCAGTAGTAGGAGTAGTAGAAAGTAGTTGTTGTTGTTGCTGGTGTTATTATTGTAGTGGTAGCAGCAGCAACAAAAGTAGTAGGAATAGTAGTAGAAGTAGGATTATTATTATTATTATTAGTAGTAGTAGTAATAGTAGTAGTAGTAGTAGTAGTAGTAGTAGTAATTGTAGTAGTAGTGGTGGTGGTAGTGGTTGTGGTGGTAGTGGTAGTAATAAAGCAATACTACTTTCATATACTTCCAACTCGTCTTCTTTATGCTACAATACTCAAGCTAACTTTCTCTCTTTCTCTCTCTCTCTCTCTCTCTCTCTGACGGGCACTCCACAGACGTCAGTGACACACGCACACACACACACACACACACACACACACACACACACACTCCTCTCACCCTTGACTGTCCTCTCGCTGATACGTTTGAGCTTCGGTTACACACGAGACTGACTCTAAACCTCAGCTGCCTTTACTACGCTGAGGATATATAATACATTCAACTGTTATAGATTCAAGGGCTCTCCTATCTCTGCCTGTTATAAATTTAAGTGCTCTCCTACCTCCTCCTGTTATTTTTCGTCCACATCTTTGTTACAGTTTCAAATGCTTTTCCACTTCTCGATGTTATAATTTTCTTCCACCTCTTTCTGTTATAGATTCCAATGCTTTCCTACCTCTTCCCGATACAGATTCAAGTGCTTTCCTACCTTGTTATATTTTTCGTCTAAAATTTCTACCTCTTTTCTAAATGATGTTATTGATGAAGCTTCAGTCTTATCGTTTTCATCGTGACCAATATGAGTATACAAACAAGTGTTCACGGCCGAGGACTGGCGACTGCATTCCTCTATCTCCCTGATTCGGAAATGTCACTTATTACCAGCTCGCTACCAACTACATGATACAGTACTCAAACTAACTCCTCTCTCTCTCTCTCTCTCTCTCTCTGCTAAACTGATTCTTGCCTTCGTA
Source organism: Eriocheir sinensis (assembly GCF_024679095.1). Lineage (NCBI taxonomy): Eukaryota > Metazoa > Arthropoda > Malacostraca > Decapoda > Varunidae > Eriocheir > Eriocheir sinensis. The sequence continues at coordinate 5,326,944 of NC_066533.1, forward strand.
AAATCCCACATTACATCACTTTTACTACATTTTTTATTTGCCTATTTCCACCATACCAATACTAACAGAGGAAGTTAATACCTAGGTTGTAGCCACTAACCCGTAGAAGTGGTTAAGAGAAAGCTCAAAGGGAAAGGCTTCTGGCAGACTGATATTACGGGAACTGGTGTCAAGAGACCGTCGAGGAAGGGAGGGAGAGCTTGTAACATGGACGTGAATCTGAACACAAGGAAAAAGCTATAGATAAAGGAGAGGGACTGATAGGCAAGTGAAATGGGCCAAAGTACACACACACACACACACACACACACACACACATCACCACCACCACGAGGGAAGGAGAGATTGTAACAAGGGCGTGAATCTGAACCTAAGGAAAACGCTATAGATAAAGGAGAGGGACTGATACCGGGTAGGTGAAACAGGCCAAAGTACAAACACACACACACACACACACACACACACACACACACACACACACACACACACATCACCACCACTACGAGGGAGAGAGAGCTTGTAACATCGGCGTGAAATTCAAACTTAAGGAAAACGATAAAGTAGAGGGAATGATGGACAAGTGTATGGGCCGAAGTATACACACACACACACACACACACACACACACACACACACACACACACATCACCACCACCCCCACCACCACCATCACCACCTTGAGCACCTGGCACTGATAGACCTGCAGACGTGTGTACCTTTGTATCTTCCCTCCGCCTCTCCACCTGACAATACCTGGCCGCCGGGAGGGGAGAAGAGGGAAGAGAGAGAAGAGAGGAGAAATAACTGAGACACGTGGAGAGGGGGACGGAGGAAAGGTAAAGAGGGAAGAGAGAGAGAGAGAGAGAGAGAGAGAGAGAGAGAGAGAGAGAGAGAGAGAGAGAGAGAGAGAGAGAGAGAGAGAGAGAGAGAGAGAGAAATATGAAAAGATGAAAGAGAAGTAAAATATATGAGGAGGGAATGGGAGGAGGAGGAGGAAGAAAAAGGAAGGGGAATTGAGAAAAGAATAACGTCTTTTGAGGATAAACTCCTAAAATTAGCTCATCCATTTTTCCTACTCTCCTCCTCCTCTTCTTGCCGTCTTCACCACCCCTTCCTCACAATCCATCACAACTGCAAACACCACCACCACCACCACCACCACTACTACTACTACTACTTTCCTCTTTCCCTCGCAACTGTCTCCCTCATAACGCCAAAAGAAACCGCCAAATATTTCTTAATTAAAACCACAACACAAGTTTACTATGGAGAGTCCTGCCGCCATTCTCTCTCTCTCTCTCTCTGAAATTGCGGCAAAGCTGAAAGAAAACGATAAAAGTCAAAGAATATAAAGAAAAAGGAGAGAACGAGAGAGAGAGAGAGAGAGAGAGAGAGAGAGAGAGAGAGAGAGAGAGAGAGAGAGAGAGAGAGAGAATTCAATTTTGACAATATTCCACAACCTCAAGAGACAGAGATAGGAGGAGGAGGAGGAGGAGGAGGAGGAGGAGGAGGAGGAGGGGTTGGAGTAGGAGGAGGAAGAGGACGTGAACAAAAGTGGAAGGACCTGAGAATGGAGAAAGTAAGAAAGAAGGAGGAAGAACGATTGATATAAAAGGAAATGTGGAAGGAAGGAAGAAAGGAAGGTAGGAAGGAACGAAGGAATAGAGGCAACAAACGAGAGAAGGAAAGAAGAGAGGGAGAGGAGAGAAGGAATGATGGAGGAAAGCGAGAAAGTGGAGAAAACTTTTGATGGATTCAGAGACAAAAAAAGTAACAGGGCAGCGGAAGACAGAAGGAGAAGAAGGAGGAGGAAGAGGAAGAAGAGACAGAGGAGGTGAAAAAGGTAGAAGAGGAGGAATAAGAAACATGGAAACTAGTAAGAGCAGGCAACATAAAGTAAGTGATTTAATAGATTCAACAAAACCTTCACCAACCTAAGAAACATGTAAAACAATTCTTGCTGTACGTGTGCTCGGGAACGTTCACTTCACTCCGGACGCAACGAAGTACTGGGCAATACGATTCTTAGAGGAGGTGATAATTTCCGCAATGACGACTGTTGCAGGATGCTTGCTTCAGTGGCGGAGGAAAATATCAAGACCACTCCCCATCTGGAACTGAACTCTTTTTTGGCCGCTCATTTCTACCCCGAACTGAACTCTTTTTTGGCCGCTCATTTCAATCCAAAACTGAACTCATTTTTGGCCGCTCATTTCTATCTGGAACTGAACTCATTTTTGGCCGCTCATTTCTATCTGGAACTGAACTCATTTTTGGCCGCTCATTTCTATCTGGAACTGAACTCTTTTTTGGCCGCTCATTTCAATCCAAAACTGAACTCATTTTTGGCCGCTCATTTCTATCTGGAACTGAACTCATTTTTGGCCGCTCATTTCTATCTGGAACTGAACTCATTTTTGGCCGCTCATTTCTATCTGGAACTGAACTCATTTTTGGCCGCTCATTTCTATCTGGAACTGAACTCATTTTTGGCCGCTCATTTCTATCTGGAACTGAACTCATTTTTGGCCGCTCATTTCTATCCGGAACTGAACTCTCTTTTGGCCGCTCATTTCAATCCGGAACTGAACTCATTTTTGGCGCTCATTTCAATCCGGAACTGAACTCTCTTTTGGCCGCTCATTTCAATCCGGAACTGAACTCATTTTTGGCCGCTCATTTCAATCCGGAACTGAACTCATTTTTGGCCGTTCATTTCAATCCGGAACTGAACTCATTTTTGGCCGTTCATTTCAATCCGGAACTGAACTCATTTTTGGCCGTTCATTTCAATCCGGAACTGAACTCATTTTTGGCCGTTCATTTCAATCCGGAACTGAACTCATTTTTGGCCGTTCATTTCAATCCGGAACTGAACTCATTTTTGGCCGTTCATTTCAATCCGGAACTGAACTCATTTTTGGCGCTCATTTCAATCCGGAACTGAACTCTCTTTTGGCCGCTCATTTCAATCCGGAACTGAACTCATTTTTGGCGCTCATTTCAATCCGGAACTGAACTCTTTTTTGGCCGCTCATTTCTATCCGGAACTGAACTCTTTTTTGGCCGCTCATTTCAATCCGGAACTGAACTCTTTTTTGGCCGCTCATTTCTATCCGGAACTGAACTCTTTTTTGGCCGCTCATTTCTATCCGGAACTGAACTCTTTTTTGGCCGCTCATTTCTATCCGGAACTGAACTCTTTTTTGGCCGCTCATTTCAATCCGGAACTGAACTCTTTTTTGGCCGCTCATTTCAATCTGGAACTGAACTCTCTTTTGGCCGCTCATTTCAATCTGGAACTGAACTCTCTTTTGGCCGCTCATTTCAATCCGGAACTGAACTCTTTTTTGGCCGCTCATTTCAATCTGGAACTGAACTCTCTTTTGGCCGCTCATTTCAATCCGGAACTGAACTCATTTTTGGCCGTTCATTTCAATCCGGAACTGAACTCTTTTTTGGCCGCTCATTTCAATCCGGAACTGAACTCTTTTTTGGCCGCTCATTTCAATCCGGAACTGAACTCTTTTTTGGCCGCTCATTTCAATCCGGAACTGAACTCTTTTTTGGCCGCTCATTTCAATCCGGAACTGAACTCTTTTTTGGCCGCTCATTTCAATCCGGAACTGAACTCTTTTTTGGCCGCTCATTTCAATCTGGAACTGAACTCTTTTTTGGCCGCTCATTTCGATCCGGAACTGAACTCTCTTTTGGCCGCTCATTTCTATAATTGTTTTTGTAGGGGCAGTGTTAACCCTTTTTTTTTTTGTTTTTTTTTTCTATTGATGCCCTTGAGCTGTTTACTGTAAAAAAGTCTCGAATAGAAAAATAGCTCCTGCCGCTTGATGATGATGATGATGATAAGGAGGAGGAAGAGGAGGAGGAGGAGGAATAGGAAAGTCAAGTCGTATAGAGAAGAAAGAGCACCCACTTCACAAACTGGGAAAGAAAAAAAAAGTTAACAAGATACCGTGAGTGGAATGGATCTCTCTCTCTCTCTCTCTCTCTCTCTCTCTCTCTCTCCGTCCATAATTAATGAGGCTCAGGGAGAGTTGCTGCCAGTCAGGTTTTTCCCGTTTTAATTAGCGCGTATTGTGATAATTAAGGGTGTCTAATTGACCTAACGTGAGAGAGAGAGAGAGAGAGAGAGAGAGAGAGAGAGAGAGAGAGAGAGAGAGAGAGAGAGAGAGAGAGAGAGAGAGTCCATTCCTCTTAGTGATTCTTGGGGACCTGATTGGCTTCTATTTTCATTTATTCTCTCTCTGTCTTTGTCTGACACGGGCGCGCGCGCACACACACACACACACACACACACACACTAAGAATTTCGAAACAAAACAAAGCTGAACATTACCTGAAAACAAACATTGCTCTTTCCCTCCCTCCCTTTTCCCCCTCCCCCCCTCTCTCCCCCCCTTTCTCTTTCTCCTCTCCCCCCTCTCTCCCTCCTCTCCCATGAAATACGCCCACCTCCAGCCGTGCATTATATTTCACGTTCATTAAATTTTTCTCTGGGTTTCTTTAGACAGTGACTCTCTCTCTCTCTCTCTCTCTCTCTCTCTCTCTCTCTCTCTCTCTCTCTCTCTCTCTCTCTCTCTCTCTCTCTTCCTTTTCCTCTCCAACCTCTTTCTACTCTTTCATTTTGCCTCCTCCTCCTCCTCCTCCTCCACGTCTTTTTATTTCTCTCCTCTGAACGCCAGTATTTTTTTCTTTTGTTCTTTTCTTATTTCCTGTAATAGTCTTTTTCTTACTTTCCTTTTTTTATAATTTCATCTCTAAATTATGATTCTTGCTAATATCACCTTTTTCACTTTACTATTCTCATTCTGTGTCTTCCTCCTCTTCCTCTTTCTTGTCTTCTTTTCTTTTTCTTTTTTTTTCTCCTTGTCTTCTTCCTTTTTCTCCTTCAAGCTATTCTCCTGGCTCGCATGTCGTTAAACTTTCTTCTTCTTTTTCTTTTTCTTTTTCTTCTTCTTCTTCTTCCTCCTCCTCTTCCAGCTTGGGGGTCTTTTTACCTTTCCCCATTCATCTTCCTCCTTTTTTCCTCCTCTCCAACACTTCTCTTAGTCCTCCTCCTCCTCCTCCTCCTCCTCCTCCATGCCAGGTCAGAAGAAACTTTCCACTCCTGATTCAGCTCTAACTCTTCTCCCGCCTTTTGCTGCTACCAACATTCCTGCCTACCAATATTACCCAGCTACCACAATTCCTGCCTACCAATATTACCCACCAACCAACATTCCTGCCTATTAATATTACCCACCTACCATCATTCCTGCCTACCACCATTCCTGCCTACAAATATTACCCACCTACCACCATTCCTGACTAACAATATTCCTGCCTACATACCTTACCTACCTACTTACCTACATTAGCAACCTACCAACATCCCTTCCAAACACCACAACCCCCTACCAATATCGCAACCACCACCTCTACAACAACCACATCAACCAATATTGTTACCTACTATCATCCCCCCCAACGCCTACTACCAACATTCCTCCTCAAACCATCACCACAGCTACTACCACCATTGACACACTATCACCACCTACTTACCACCAACCAACACTGCCTATACTTGTTATTACCAATATTTCTGCTTGTCAATATACCTACCTACCAACATCGCTACCGCCATCTTTATCTACCCATATTCCTACCACTACCACCATCTAGGCAACTACCACTATTGTTATAACCATTCTTTTCTACAACAACAACAACTACTACTACCTCTATTACTACTACTATTACTATTACAACCATGAAAGTACAATATTGTCTTAAAAATCAAGAAGAGTGTACAGCATGCTCTCTCTCTCTCTCTCTCTCTCTCTCTCAGCGGACATTAGCATGCAACACAAACAAAACTTTGAGAGAAAACAGACGCAATAAAAACAACCCCATTGGCCGAACACAAACATACAAACAAACAATCACTCCCCTTTCCTCCCCTCCCCCCGCACACACACAAGATGCGAGAAAGAAAAACAGAGAGGAAAGAAAGGAAGACAGAGAGAGAATACAACAACAACAATAATAATAATAATAATAATAATAATAATAATAACAATAATAATAATAATAATAATAATAATAATAATAATAATAACAATAATAATAATAATAATAATAATGACAATTCAGAAGTTTAACAGAGTAATGATAAATAATAAAATAATACCAACATCCCTAACAACAACAACAACAACAACAACAATACTAATTACGACAAGTGAAGGGACGAGAGAGAAGGGCAGGTATGAAGGGTCGAGAGAGAGAGAGAGAGAGAGAGAGAGAGAGAGAGAGAGAGAGAGAGAGAGAGAGAGAGAGAGAGAGAGAGAGAGTCAAAATCACAACTCCCTAACCGAACGACTCCGCGGTAGTTTCCAAAGTTTGAAGAGGGCCCACTGTTTGTTCCTCCTCCTCCTCCTCCTCTTCCACCTCCTCCTATTCGTCCTTCCTCTTCTGCCTCGATTTCCAGCTTCAGCTCCTTCTCCTCCTCCTCCTCCATTGCATATTCCTGTTTTCTTTTTCTCAACTCTCTTTTTCCTCCTCCTCCTCCTCCTCCTCCTCTTCCTTCGTTACCTTCTCCGTGTCTTCTTTTTTCTTCCTCCAGCACCAGCAGCACCACCTCCTCCTCCTCCTCCTCCTCCTCTTACTTCTCCGATTGTTTCCCCTCCCCGTCTTCTGAATGCTCCTCCTCCTCATCCTCCATTCTACACTCTTCTCTTGTCCTTTCTTCACCTTTCCATCCTTTAAGTATTTCGCTTCTTCTTCTTCTTCTTCTTCTTCTTCTTCTTCTTCTTCTTCTTCTTCTTCTCCTCACGTTATGTCTTATCAATCTTCTTCCACAGTTCTTTTCCTTCAAATATTTGCTGTTACCTCCTCCTCCTCCTCCTCCTCCTCCTCCTCCTCCAAATCATTCTCTTCCTCCTTCCTCTTCCCTTTGTTCTTCCTTTTGTCTTCTATCACATTATTATATTTTTTTCCTGTTATTTTACTTTTTCTCATTTTTTCTTCCTTCTTTTTCTTCTTCCCTCTCTTCCTTCCTTCTTCCTCTTTCTTTCTTTCTTTCTTTTCTTCCTTCCTTCCTTCCTTCCTGCCTGCCTTCCTTCCTTATATCCTTTCTCCTTTCCTTTCTCCCTTCTTTTCCATTTTCCTTCCCTTTCCTTCCCATCTCCTTGCTTTCTTCCTTCCTCTCAACCTGTCTTCTTTCACTTCCGTTCTCTTCCTCCTCCTGCACCTCTTTCTTTACAACAGTCCATCCCTTCTTTCCTCTCTTCCTTAATCCTCTTCTTCATCTCCGCCTCTTACCCTTACTTTTCCTCCTAATATCTCTACAACCATTTACTTCCCTCCGTCTCACCGTTCGCCTCCACCTCCTATTTCTTTCGTCTTTTTTCTTTATTCCCGGTGCTGTTTTGCATTTCCTTCAGTCTCCCTTAATATCTTTTCCTTCACTGTTGTTAGGTTCGAGTCAAGGCCTTCTAGGAGTGAGAGAGGAGACAGAGCACTTATTTTTCCAGTTGACGGCCACCCAAACTTTTTTATATAGCATAATGTTATTGATTTATTCATGTATTCATCTCAAACGTATTGCTTTTCCACTTCCAAACTTTTCATTATTTAAATTACTTCCGCCACTGCAGGAGTTAACTTTCCATATATTCATATTTTATTGGTTTATTCATTTGTTTATCGATCTTGCTATTTCTCCACCTCCAGACATATCACTATCATTTCCTACACTACAGGAGTTTAACTTTCTCTATACTCTTATTTTACTGATTTATTCATGTTCATATCTATTTGACTTTTTTCCACCTTCAAACTTTTATTTTTTCTCGTTACTCACTCCACGGTATGAGTTAAGCTTTCTATATATTCTTATTTCTTTGGTTTATTCCTCTAGTCATCTGTTTCTTTGTTTCTCCTCTTACTAAGTTGTCATAATACTTGTTACTGAGTCCGCTGCAAGAGTTAAAATCAACATAATTGCCAATCTAGGCCTTGCTGCCACCATCACCGCCAACACCATCACTCTCACCATCGCAATCACCACCATTACCACTATCTTTATACGATGACCTCTATGTACTAGTTATCCTCACCACTATTGCCACCACCACCACCACCACCACCTCAGACATATGTTCGTACCGCTACCGCTAATTACATACACACCATAACTTAAAACAAATAACCGGTGATAGCTCAAGTAGTAATTGTAGTAGTAGTAGTAGTAGTAGTAGTAGTAGTTGTAGTAGTAGTAGTAGAAGTAGTAGTGGTGGTGGTGGTGGAGCAGCGTCACATGGCTTCAGGGGAACACCAAAAAGGAGGATGAAAGGACAGGCTTGCGGGCTTCACATACGATTCTAAGTCTGTTTGCTCGCCGTGTGTGTGTGTGTGTGTGTGTGTGTGTGTGTGTGTGTGTGTGTGTGTGTGTGTGTGTGTGTGTGTGTGTGTGTGTGTGTGTGTGTGTGTGTGTTCTGTGAAAAGAGAACAGAAAATAGGAGTTTAGCTTTTCTCTTGTACCCTGACTGACTGACTTGACTGACTGACCAACTGACTAAAAACTGATTAACAGACTGACTGACTGATCGACAAATAAACTGATTGATGATAACTAGATGAACACTAATAAACTGACTGGTGACTAGACTGACTAACTAACTGATAATTGACTGAACTGACAGACAGGCGGACATAATGACACATACACTCATTAATAAACTTCCTGAGTGACAAACTGACAAACGGCACGAGGGCTCAACTGTGGAAGCATAAATCAGTCATTCACCTGAGAGAGAGAGAGAGAGAGAGAGAGAGAGAGAGAGAGAGAGAGAGAGAGAGAGAGAGAGAGAGAGAGAGAGAGAGAGAGAGAGAGAGAGAGAGAGAGAGAGAGAGAGAGAGAGAGAGAGAGAGAGAGAGAGAGAGAGAGAGAGAGAGAGAGAGAGAGAGAGAGAGAGAGAGAGAGAGAGAGAGAGAGAGAGAGAGAGAGAGAGAGAGAGAGAGAGAGAGAGAGAGAGAGAGAGAGAGAGAGAGAGAGAGAGAGAGAGAGAGAGAGAGAGAGAGAGAGAGAGAGAGAGAGAGAGAGAGAGAGAGAGAGAGAGAGAGAAAGGCAGACAGAGAATGGATTTGCTCTCTTGTACTCTGGCTTCCCACTCCGTCACTCTCTCAATCCATTACTTTCTGGCACGAAACAAGAGCTCCCGGACGACCCCGCGAGAGAGGAGGAAAAGAAGGAGAAACGGAAACCCAGACACCCACAAGAGGGGCATAAAAACGGTAAGAAGAGAGGGAGAAAAAGAAGACAAAGGAAGACTCTGCCACTTCTGTTCTTCCTCAACCGCTGTAACAAGACGCTACACGGATAAAGAAAAAAAGAAGATACCCACACCAGCATCTCAGGAAGCAAAATATAACAAAAGGATGAAAATAGATGAAGAAAAATGACACTAATATTATATGTTTTAACTTTTGAAACAGGACACAAGATGAATACTTAAATGAAATAAAAAAAAGAAAAAAAACTAAGTGGAGGAGAAAGAAAAGGAAGACGGTGGGAAGGAAAAAGAAGAGAGAAGGGCAAAAAAAACAAGGGTAGAGAAAGAGGGAAGAAAGGAAGATGGAGGAAAAGGGAACATAAAGAAAAATAAAAGGATGGGCAGAGAAATGTAAGTTACAAAAACGAAAGAGAAAAAAACAGAAGTAGAGAAAGAGAGGAAAGAAAAGTAAGGTGGAGGGGAAGGAAAAGAAGGAAAAAGAAAGGGAAGGGCAGAGAAAGGAAAGGTACAGAAACGAGGAAAAAAAAAAACGAAAAAAAAAAACGAAAAAAAAAACAGGGGTACATAGAGAAAGAGAAGGTGGAAAGGAAGGGAAAATAAGAAAAAGGAAGGGAAGGGCAGAGAAAGGTAAGGTAAAGGGGTAGATGAATGGAAAAGTAAATGGATGTAAAAGATGGAAGGGAAGGTGGAAGGGAAGGGAAAAGAGAGAGTAAAAGATGGAAGGGGAGGTGGAAGGGAAGGGAAAAGAGAGTAAAAGATGGAAGGGGAGGTGGAAGGGAAGGGAAAAGAGAGTAAAAGATGGAAGGGGAGGTGGAAGGGAAGGGAAAAGAGAGTAAAAGATGGAAGGGGAGGTGGAAGGGAAGGGAAAAGAAAGAGTAAGGGAGGGGCAGAGAGAGGTAAGGTAAAAGTGGAAGAATACTCAGAAAACACAACTAGAGAATGAAAAGAGATGGAGAAAGGACACAGCACTCAATGCACACCTCGCCCTTTCGAAAATGATACCGAGTAAATAAGTGAGAGAACACCTACACGAGAAACACAGAAAACAAAACTAAATAATGAAAATGAACGACGGAGAAAATGACAAATAATTCCATACTTTGCCCATTCGAACATGACACCAAGTAAAAAAAAAATAAGAGAACACCCACACGAGAAACTTAAAAGCAAATAGGTAATGAAAATGGATGATGGAGAATGACACAAATCCAATCCCTTTCGAACATGACACTACGTAGAAAAAAAAAAGAGAGAGAACACACGAGAAACGAAAAACCAAATAATGAAAGTGAATGACGGAGATTGAGAGACAAATCCATACTCTGACCTTTGAAACATCAGACCAGGCAGATTAACGTAACGAGCTCACCCACACGCCAAACAAACAAACAAACAACTACACTAAAGAATGAAAAGGAGTGGAGAGAAATGACACGAATCCGTATACTCTGCCCTTTGAAACATGGAAGAAAATAAATAAATAAATAAATAAATAAAATAAAATAAAATAAAGAGGAATGAGGTCACCCACACGAGAAACTAAACTACACTAAAGGATAAAAAGGAGTGGAGAAATGACAAAAATCCGTACTCTGCCCTTTAAAACATGGTATAAAAAGAAGAAAAAAAATTAGAGGAATGAGGTCACCCAAACGAGAAACTAAACTACACTAAAATAATGAGAACGAATGACGAGGAATGACACGAAAATCAATCCCTTGCCCTTTGAAACGTGGTAGATGAAGAAACCAAATATATCAAGAACAGAAGACACCCACAGAAGAAACTAAAACTGGACTAAACTAAATAATGACAAAGCTAACTGAGATTGAGACACAAATCCATCCCTTGCCCTTTGAAACGTGGCAGATCACGAAACCAAATATATCAAGTACAGAACACCCACAGAAGAAGCTAAAAATGGACTAAACTAAATAATGACAAAGTTAATGAGAATGAGACACAAATCCATCCCTTGCCCTTTGAATGACACCAGGTAGATAAAGAAATGTCACTCCAATTAACTATTTAAGAAGAGAAAACGAAGCTAAGGTACGTAGACACTGAAACCCAAAACCCCCAATCTCAGTAAACATGGCACCAGCTTGAAAAAATGGGAAGATAAAGGAGAAGAAAACACGATAACCACACACACACACACACACACAAAAAAAAAAAAAAAAAAAATACAAGACACCGAATGAGACCGTGCAACAAACAAACAAACAAACAAAGAGGAAAATAAAAGAAAATAGCCGCTGACATACATTTACAACTTAAACAATATAGGATACCCTGAAAAAAAAAATGGTAAACAACATAAAACGCCTAAAATACAAAAGATACAAAACAAACATGAAAAAAAAACTTCGAATGCAAAGCTGAAACAAAAAAGGGAAAGGAAGGGAAGGGAAATAAAAAGGAAGGAAGTGAAGGGGAAGGAAGAAAGGAAAGGAAGTGAAGGAAACAGAAGGAAAGGTAGACAAAATTAAAGCAATATAAATAAAAGGAAAAGGTAGGAATGAGAAGGAAGGGAAGGTGAGGAAAGGAAAGGGAAAATATAAAGGAACGGAAACGAAAGAAGAGTTGAGGAAGGAAACTGATGAGAAGAGAAAGAAAAGTAAGTGAAAAAAAGGAAAAAGAGTGGGAGTGGTACAGAAAGAGAAGAAAGGAAAGAGAAGGTAATGGAGTTGAAGGAGTGACTGAAGGAAACAGCAAAAAAAGGGAAAAGGAAAATGGAAAGAAAGGGAACTGAAGGAAAGAAAAGGGAAGGGAAGGGTAGATAGCGGGAAGAAAAGGATGTTGAAAGAAAAGGGAAAACAAAAAATAAAAGGACGGAGTGGAGAAAGAAAGAAAAGGGAAGGGAAAAGAAAGAAGACGAAAGGGAAAAGTAAAGAAAAAAAGGAGACGGAAAGACATACGAAAGGAAAGAAAAGGGAGTGAATGGGCAGAGAAAGAAGGATAAGGAAAGATACAAGGAGGGGAGGGAAAGGAAGTAAAGGGAGGAAAGGGAGAGAGAGGAAAAGAGGAGCTGAGTGAATGCAAGGGCGGAAGAGAAAAAGGGAACTGAACTAAAGGTTAAAGTTGGGGAGGGAGAGATAAAAGGGGAGTGACGGGAAATTGCAAAAGGAAGGGAGTGAGGGTAAAATTGACGGGAAGAATTGGTTTATATATATGGTTGAAGGACAAGCGCAGGAATGACTGAATTGTGTGTGTGTGTGTGTGTGTGTGTGTGTTTCCGGTATCTAAATTTAGGTGTTTGGATCATGTTTGTATGTTTTCGTGTATTGTTGTTTTCTTTTTCTTTCTTTTTACTTTTCTTTCAGTGTCTTGTTAGTGCATTCCGTGAGGCTGTTGTGTTTTATTTCTTTATTTCTGTCTCACGGTTTTTCTCTTTTGCTATCTTTTTCCTTTTTGTTTATTTTTCTACTTGCTGTCATGTATTGGGGATTAACGTATGGTGTGTGTGTGTGTGTGTGTGTGTGTGTGTGAACTAGACAAAAAAATCGCTTACAACGGCCCAGAATACAGATTTTTCCCTTTTCCTCTTTTCCTTTTCCTATTTTGCCTTTCCCATCGACAATTCTGGACTCTACAAGCAATACCTCTCCGTACCTTCACCACTACTACTCCCATTGCTAAAAGTGGAAGGTTCTGATAATCTCAGCTATACACAAAGGGGAAAGTTTTCTACAGATACCAAAGACCAGGCGAATTCTTGTGTATATTATTATCGAAGTTCTGTTTGTTTTGATTTATTAACCTAACAATAAGGAAATATATACACAACTTTTTCTTTGCGGCGTGTTCCTTGTGTTTATTTTTCTGGGGTGGGGGAGGGGGGACAAAGGGGGGGAGGGGGCCTAAGGGGGGAGTGGGGCTAAGGGGGGAAGGGAGTTACGATTCCTCTTCTTCCTATTCCCTTGATGAAGAAAATTATATACACCAATTTTTTCGTTGCGTTGTGTTTCTTGAGTTTTTTCTGGGGTGGGGGCGGGGGGGCTAAGGGGAGGGGGTTACGATTCTCTTCTTCCTATTCCCCTGATGAAGAAAATTATATACACCACTTTTTTCGTTGCGGTGTGTTTCTTGAGTTTTTTTCTGGGGTGGGGGAGGGGGGGCTAAGGGGGAGGGGGGTTAAGGGGGAGAAGGGAGTTACGATTCCTCTTCTTCCTATTCCCTTGATGAAGAAAATTATATACACCACTTTTTTCGTTGCGGTGTGTTCCTTGAGTTTTTTCTGGGGTGGGGGAGGGGGACGTAAGGGGGGGAGGGGTGCTAAGGGGGAAGGGAGTTACGATTCCTCTTCTTCCTATTCCCCTGATGAAGAAAAATAAATGCCCTTTCTAACGTCGAGGGTCGGCAGTGGGGATCGAACCGCCTCAGCCCGGCTCATCACCAGCGTTGCCAAACTATCGTACTCATCGCATTGCATTTTCGTTGTTTCTGGGCGATAACTCTCGCAAAAAAGAACGAAAACCATCAACATTTAACCGTTTTAGCGATAACTATTATTTTCTATCGTTATTTGTGTGGTTACGACAGTCTTGGAGCCTAAAAGTGAGAAATGCAATGTTCAGAGTACGATAATTTGGCAACGTTGCTCACCACCCCCTACGCCTAACGCTCTGACCCATTCCGCCACACACACACACACACACACACACACACACACACACACACACAAGAAAGAATAAAAGCAACTGAGGACGTGTCAATAATAACTATCTTCTATTTATTTTATTTTTCTGATTTTACTTCTTTTATCTACTATTTTATTATTGTTGTTATCATCAGTTAGTATTATTTCATTGTAAGATATAGGCCTTTCCTGGACGCTATCATTAAGTTTGTTTGTCTGTTAATTCGTTTGTTTGAGGCTGTAGTTTACCGTCTCTCTCTCTCTCTCTCTCTCTCTCTCTCTCTCTCTCTCTCTTCTCTCTCTCTCTCTCTCTCTCTCTCTCTCTCTCTCTCACACACACACACACACAAAAGAAAGAATAAAAGCAACTGAGGACGTGTCAATAATAACTATCTTCTACTTATTTTCTTTTTCTACTCTTACTTTTTTATCTGCTACTTTTATTATTGTTGTTGTTATCATGTTTGTATTATTTCATTGGAAGAATATAGCCCTTTCCTGGACGCCATCATTAGGTTTTTGTTTGTCTGTTTGTTACTCGTTTGTCTGTGGCTGTAGTTTATCGTCTCCAATGCAAATGTTATGTAAACTTAAATTCCTCGCGCAATGATTTTTTATTTTTTATACCAGTTATTTTCATGTCTGTTTCTCTTTCCCTCCATCTGTTGTCCTTTCGCCTACATATGCGTCCTGACCACCACCATTTCACCATTTTAACTGCCTATATCATGTTTACTTTTGTGTGTTGTGTTATCCCTTCCCAGTGTTTCCCATCCCCCTTGTAGCGCCTCCCAGCATCGATCCTCCACCGCTCTCTGGGCACACCTCAGCTTCCTCTCCGGAGACTGATACGCGATTATGTCACCACAGAGTAAACCTGCCAGCACGGGGGGGGGGGGGGGCACTGACTGTCACCCTCCCAACTTCCCCAAAATGGCCAGAAGTGACAATCTATTATTGTACTATCTATGTTATCATTCTATTAACTATTTTTATTACGACAGCAATGATTACCTTTCCTTCTTTTACATTTTTTTTATATCAATTATTTCATTTACTTATCTTTTTTCATTTCGTGATCTATCACTGGATTACCTTCTGTCAAACATTTTTTTATTACATTATCAATAATTTCATTAGCTTCTTTTATATATTTTTAATCATATTAATTATTCAAAAATATTTCACACATCCACATTGGTTTATAATTCCCACTCATTTCTGTCGATAGAATATGTAGAACATACGCTACAGTGCCGCGTAGCCTCGGTGTTCATCTACGTCTCTTCGGCCCTTGAACTTGTGCAACATCCGTGTTACCACAGTTAACCTTCCCCAGGTTTCCCCAGGCACCCATTTATCTACCCGCACCAAAGGGAGGAAGAACAGCTGGGTGGGCTACACGCCAGCTGCCAGGGCTATGATTTGATCCCAGACCCTTCAGAGGTGCCTGTAATAACTGTCAGAGAAACAACGCGGAAAACTTTGTAACATATTTTGTTTGTATTGGTCATAAATATTCATACACGTTGGCCCCTAAACCTGAGACCAAGTGGGAAGAAAGGCCAAGAACAGGAAAAAACGTGAAATCAACAAAATAAAGGCTAAAATAACCAAAAGAAATAAAATTAAGGCTGAATAAATAAGTCACAGAATATAAACGAATAAAGTAAGAGAATATGCAAACCAATTTTACTTCCTATTTATAACTTATACTAAAACTTTCTCCGCGGTGATCGACAGTTTTCGCCATGACCGTCACCGTCACAACAATCAAGAGCGACCGCAGAGGACTCATCACATTTTCAGTCACTCATTTGCATTTATATTATTTCTTTCTCATAACTTAATAAATTAAAAAACACTTCCTCGACGGTCTTTAGGTAAGTTTCACCATTAACATTCCCGTCATACCAACCCGAGACAATATGGGAATAGGATAAATAGGATATTAAATACTCTCTTAAAGGTCGTTCTCAATATTGGTAAAAGCTGTCAAGAAAAGAAAGTCGTTAATATTTTTCTTAACATATGTATACCCACATTATAATTATTACTGTTATACATTTTCATTAAAACTTGGTGTCCTTTAATGCCTCAAAAATCTCAGTTTCTCCATCTGACAACTCGACACAATCTTTCCAACACCTGTCCCCGATTTTTCGATAACTCCCAGCTAAACACTTAACATCCCCTGTCTATCCCGTACTCAAAATCTTAACTGGAAACTTCCTATCTCATCTCTTGCTAAATCAGCTTCCTCGAGGTTAGACGTTCTGTATCGCCCCCAGCATTTTTTTCGTCCTCCCAAATGCTTACCATACGCAAGAATATTGCCCGGCCCTGTCTGGAGAATGAATCTCGTGTGTGTGTGTGTGGGGGGGGGGGTTACACACACACACACACACACACACACACACACACGTTCGCGTACTGACAGGTATAAGAACAGTGCAATACCAACAATAGTGAAAATCCTGAACACATATACTCTTTCCTCCTAAGTTACTTTTAAGTTTGTAGTTTTAATGATCTCCCCATATAATATGTATATTTTCAGCTCTCGAGCTGCTTCTCCCTAAATAAACCGTATATTATTATTATTATTATTATTATTATTATTATTATTATTATTACGCACACACACACACACAGCCCATTTGGACAGTCAAAGGCTTTACGTCTCATCAACTCTCCTCCTCTTACCGACAGACTTCTATCTCTTAAATTCCGCCGCAGTGTTGCCTCTCTCTTCAATCGATATTTTTATGCTGATTCCTTTTCCGAATTTGCTAACTAACTGCATGCCTCCATCCCTCCCGCGGCCCCGCTGTAGAAGGCTTTCTATTCTAGCTCACCCTTTGATATCCAAAGCCCTTTTGCAAGGAATAACCATCATTCTTTCATCCCTTTCGCTGGTAAACTCTGAAAAATAATTCATTCGCCTGTGCTTCCACCTTCCCATGACTTGAACACTTTCTAGCGGGGAGTAGCAAGACCGTTATTTAATTATCAATATATTTTCTTCCACTTTCCCCTATGGAGAGCTGCGCTTCTGCGGCCTTTTTTCTCACAATTTTGAGTTACTTGCAATATAAATGTTTCATATATTTATTTCTAACACAATTATATTAAATCATATTTATATTATAATATTATATTATTATAATTGATATATTTTCATAACCACTCATTATATTTATAAATTTACTCTTCCCCTCAATAATTTTCCATTATCACTCATTAAAAGCCACCCTTGAACCTTTGTATTTTGAAGCCATTAATCAATTCACATGTGCCAACCAATATAATATATATTATTCATTAACAATTTATTTGTGTGTCATTTTGTAGTATTAGCTGACTGATATATATATTTATTCAATCATTCAATATCAATATTTTCCCCTAACGTGCGCTAAAAGCTCTTGATGAAAAGTGAGCCGCCTGACGGGACGCGGCACGACACCTGTCACGAGACAGCGGCGACAGGTGCGTCCAGCTCGCACCTGGCCACCCGGCGGCTGTGACGGCGCGTGGACAGGTACGAGTAAGAGATAATGACAGGACTGGGAGCGAGGCAGGTAGACAGACAGTTGGGCAAACACAAACAGGCAGGCAGTTAAGTAGGCAAGAAGGCAGAAAGATACAGAGAGATAGGCTGACAGGCAAAGAAATAAACGGAGGGGCAGACCCAGATGTGCGCGAGTGCAACACACACACACACACACACACACACACACACACACACACACACACACACACACACACACACACACACACACACACACACGTACTAAACTCTTGAATATGAGTAAATCCTTCGATAAGGTCCCATACAAGAGACTTCTGGAGATTGGAGAGTATTGGAGGCTGGCTGAAGGGTCGTCCTTGAAATGGATGAAAAATTTCCTGTAAGGTTAACCAGTCCGGCCAACTCAGGCAAGGGAGGACATTCTGAATGTAGGGAAATAACACGCGAAGCCCGGCCAGGGTCAGAGTTGCCCCTGCTACTGTTACGTAAAGGATATGACGGATGGACAAAGAAGCTGTCCGGTTATTTCCAGACGTGGAAGACTGTGATGAGTCGCGAGGGGACTTTAAGATCAACGAATGGAGTCAGAAAAATGGAAATGGCGTTCAAGGTAAAGAAATGCCATGTGTTGGAAATGTGTTAGAGCAAGAAAACTCCCGCATAGAACTTCAAACAAGGAGTACCACCCCCCCCAAAAAAAAAAAAAATAAATAAATAAATAAATAAATAAATAAATAAATACTCGTGACGAAAGACTTTATACGAGAGGTAATACCCTATTCCGGACTACATAGTTAATGTAAACAAATATATCGGTTGCTTTTCATTATAAGGATGAGGACATGATGATGAAGAGTAGAACAACGATAAGACCAAAACTGGAATACTAAGCAGCAACTATGCGATCCCTTCACAAAAAGAATCACATACATACACTAGAAAGAATCCAAAGAGCAGCAAAACATTACAAGAATCTCGCTTCTCAGGCTTAAAGTATGAAGACAGGTAGAGAAATTGATCTACCAACACTCGATGAGAGGAGAGGAAGAGGAGACTTGGTAACGATGTATAAGCTTATAAATAAAATGAAGGAGGTAGACACAAGAGACAGAATCGTGCAGTCAGAAAAAGAGATCAGAAAACTTAAGAGCACACAAGACCAAACTGAGGAAGACTAGATGCAAGAGTGATACCAAGAAATACAGTTTACATCACATAAAGATGGACCCTTAGAGTGGAATAGAGGAAGCGGTTGCAGGAAAGTGAAGACAAATAAAAAAAGAAAAGCTGAACAAATATGGATATGGAGACGGGACAGTATCAACATAGCAAAGGCCCTACGACTACAATTCCTTACCTCTACTTTCCCTTCTCTTTCCTTTCCTTCCCTTCCTTTCTTTCCCATCCATTCCGCTGAAGCATTACTCCTATCTATTCCTTCTTTCCTTTTCTCTTTCTCTTCCCTCTTCTCCCTTTTCATATTCCCTTCTCCATTACTCTATTTAAATACTCTCAACAGGTAAAGGTAAAGGAACACCTGGATGCGAAAACACACCTTAAACACCTGACTTAAGCAAGGAAAAGACAGAGAAAATGCGAGAGGAAATACTGAAGAAATTAAAGCGAAGGCGAAAACGAAGGTGGCAAAGAGAAAGTAAGGAGAATGGAGAGAGAGGAAAGGGTAACTGAGGTGGAAAAGAAAAGGAAAGAAGAGAGGAATTAGGGAGCAAGGGAAAAAAGGAGGAAAGGAAAAAAGAAAGAAATTAAGGCTAAGTAGGAATGAATGGTGACAAGAAGGGGAATAAAGAGAGGAGGAAGAGGAAAGAGTAAATGAGGCGAGAAGGAAGAGGGAAGAAGAGAGGAAAACAGAGGAAGGGAGAAAAAGACAAAGGAGAGAGAGAAAAGAGGTGGGAATAAAGAGACGAATGAAGGAGAAAAAAGAGGAGGGAGGGGAAAAGGAGAGGGAAGGAGAGAAAGAAGTGAATGGGAGGGGGAAGGAGGGAAGACGAAGGGGGTGAGGGGAGGAGGTGAAGAGAAGGGGGTGGAAGAAGGGATGTATGACCTTTACTACCAATTTCAAGGTCTCTCTCTCTCTCTCTCTCTGATCAATACACCTATATCCGAAAGTACATTTGGCCATCTCTCTCTCTCTCTCTCTCAGATCAATATGGGTTATGTTCAAAAAATAAGTTAAAGCATGATTGCTGAGAGAGAGAGAGAGAGAGAGAGAGAGAGAGAGAGAGAGAGAGAGAGAGAGAGAGAGAGAGAGAGAGAGAGAGAGAGAGAGAGAGAGAGAGAGAGAGAGAGAGAGAGAGAGAGAGAGTACTACCAGGTGTGTGTGTGTGTGTGGAGGGGGGGGGGGGAGCTAATGACACGTGTATCTTTAGTATACTTAAGCGCCTTTCCAGGTACATAAAACGGGGAAGAAGAGGGGAGGATAGTATGGAAAGGGGAGGGAGGAGGAGGGGAGAGAAGAGGGAAGAGGGGAGGATTTTATGGAAAGGGGACGGAGGAGGAGGGAAGAGGGAGGAGGGAAGAGGGAGGGAATGCAAGGGGAAGGAAGGAAGACAAGGTGAGGGGGAAGGGGAGTCACGGGGAGGAAGGCATGGCAAGGGGAGGAAAAGGAAGGGGAGGGAGGGATGGATGGGAGGGGGAGGAAAGGAAAGGCAACGTGGTGCAGGGAAGGGTGCGAGGAAGGAAGGATTATGGGAAGGTAAGGGTGAGGGAGGGACGGTCACGGAAATGAAAGGAAAGGAAAGGAAAAGGAATAAAAAAATAGGAAAGGAAGAGAAGGGAAGGGAAGGGAAGGGAAAAAGGTATAGAAGAGTGGGAACGAAGGGAAGGGAAGGGAAAGAAATGCGAAGGGTGCGTGGAGACATGATCGAGGGTTATAAATGGATGAAGGGCTTTAATAAGGGGGATATTCATAAGGTTTTGTTGGTAAGAGAACCGGGTAGGACACGAAGTAATGGGTTTGAACTGGATAAATTCAGATTCAACAGGGACATAGACAAAAACTGGTTTACTAACAGAGTGGTGGATGAGTGGAATGGGCTTAGCAGTCATGTGGTGAGTGCCAATACAATTGTCACATTCAAAAATAGATTAGTTAATTCATGGACAGCGATATTAGGTGGGGTTAGATACACGGGAGCTTAGGTTTAAAGGAGCTGCCTTGTACAGGCCTACCGGCCTGAATAAGGCAGTTGAGGCAGTTGAGGCGATTGAGAGGAATGGAAGTGAAAGAGAGGGAGAATAGGAAAGGAAAGGAAAGGGAAAGAGGAAAAGGGAAGGGAAAGCAAGGAAAATATAAGCGAGTAACGGTTTAGGGAAACTGGAGGGGATATATAGGAAGGAAAGGAAAAGAAAGAGGAAACAAAATTAAGGGAAAGGAAAGGAAAGAGTGCGAAATAGAAGAGGAAAAAGTGGAAAGTGAAGAGAGAATGGGGAGGAACATAAGAAAGGAAAAGAAGGGAAAGGGAGAGAAAGATCAGAGTAACGGTTTTGCAGAATGGAAGGTAAAAAGAAGGATAACAGGGAAGGGATAGAAGGAAGGAAGGGAAGGGAAAGGAAGAAAAAATATTAGAATAACGGTTTAGCGATATGAATGGGAAATATAGGAAGAATAGAAAAGGAAAATAAAAGGAAAGAGAGGGAAAAGGGAGGGGAAAGGAGGAAAAATATTAAAGGGTAACAGTTCAGAGGAATGGACGGGTAATAAAGGGAGATTAGGGAAAGAAAGGGAAGGAAAGGAAGGAAAAGATAGGAGAGGAAGGGAAGGGAAAGCAGAAAACAGGGAAGTGATCAAGGAAAGGAAGGGAAGAAAAAGGAAGGAAAAGGAAAGGAAGGAAAAGATGAGAGAGGAAGGGAAGGGAAAGGAAGGAAAAGATGAAAGAGGAAGGGAAGGGAAAGGAAGGAAAAGATAAAAAAGAGGAAGGGAAGGGAAAGGAAGGAAAAGATGAGAGAGGAAGGGAAGGGAAAGGAAGGAAAAGATGAAAGAGGAAGGGAAGGGAAAGGAAGGAAAAGATGAAAGAGGAAGGGAAGGGAAAGGAAGGAAAAGATGAAAGAGGAAGGGAAGGGAAAGAAAAGATGAGAGGAAGGGAAGGGAAAGGAAGAAAAAGATGAGAGGAAGGGAAGGGAAAGCAAGGAAAATATGAAAGAGGAAGGGAAGGAAAAGAGAAGATGAAAAAGGAAGGGAAAGGAAAGGAATGAAAAGATGAGAGGAAGGGAAGGGAAAGAAAAGATGAGAGAGGAAGGGAAGGGAAAGGAAGGAAAAGATGAGAGGAAGGGAAGGGAAAGCAAGGAAAATATGAAAGAGGAAGGGAAGGAAAAGAAAAGATGAAAAAGGAAGGGAAAGGAAAGGAATGAAAAGATGAGAGGAAGGGAAGGGAAAGAAAAGATGAGAGAGGAAGGGAAGGGAAAGAAAATATGAAAGAGGAAGGGAAGGAAAAGAAAAGATGAAAGACGAAGGGAAGGGAAAGGAATGAAAAGATGAGAGGAAGGGAAGGGTAAGAAAAGATGAAAGACGAAGGGAAGGGATCAAGGGGAAGATACATAATGAAACGGCATATTCCGGAGAAAACGTATCGCCCGCTATATTGGCAAGTTTTTATTGGATTTGACCGTAAAGGGGCCGGACAAGCCTCGGGGGGCAAGGAACTGGAAGCGCTCGTGGCCGGGGCCGGACCACAGGGGATGCAATAATGGTCAGGGCCGGGCCATGTTCCAAAGCCTTATGTCGGTTTTCTCACACGCTACCGCCACTCACATCAACCATTGCCGAGTACAAAAAGGAGATTAATCGGGTTCAAATGTGTATCTTCTCACGTTCAGGATGCAGAAAAGTCAGTAAAGGAGATTAATCGGATTCAAATGTGTATCTTCTCACGTTCATGATACAGAAAAGTCAGTAAAGGAGATTAATCGGGTTCAAATGTGTATCTTTTCACGTTCATGATACAGAAGAAGTACAAAAAGGGAGATTAATCGGGTTCAAATGTGTATCTTTTCACGTTCATGATACAGAGGAAGTGCAAAAAGGGAGATTAATCGGGTTCAAATGTGTATTTTCTTCATGTTCATGGTACAGAGGTCGAAAACTGAGATTAATCGGGTTCAAACGAATATTTTTTCATGTTCATGGTAAAAAAGTCCTCAAAGCGAATTTATCGGGTTCAAACCAGTAGCTTTTCACCTTCATGATACAGAAGAAGGTCGAAAAGAAGATTAACCGGGTTCAAATGAGTATATTTTTACGTTCGTGGTACAGAGGAAGGGTCAAACTACCACCAAGGTCATACATTACCCCATAACATTACCCCTGGAAAAGCCCACAACTCCAACGAAAGTCTTGCCAAATGTGTGTGTATGCGTGCTTGAAAGTCGAAATGTTTGAGAATATGACCCTTGATGCCCTCTGGAAGTATGCGCGGTCATGGGGAGGCAGAGACGAGGGAATAAAGAGAGAGGGGAAGGATGGAGGAGACAAGGAGAAGCACGGGCCGGGTTTTTAACAAGTTATTGACCGGTATTCTCAGACGCTTTCTTCTCCCACAACAAAATGCTTCCAAAGGTCACGAAAGAGATCAGTCTGGTTCTCAAGAGTGCCTTCCACGTTCATGGTGCAGAAGCATTGTCGAACCATCACTAGGCTCGTAAAACTAACACCTAGGGAATTACTAACACAACCCCCACGAAAGACTTATCATATGTAGGTGTGTGAGGTCAGAAATGTTTGAGAATAAGAGCCAACTACTCAGTCAATTCTTTTCAAGTCTTGTCGAACTATCACTAGGCTCATAAAACTAACACCCATGGAATTACTAACACAACCTCCACGAAAGACTTATCAAATGTGAGCCCAGAAATGTTTGAAAGTATGGCCCATCTACTCAATCAATTCTTTTCAAGCCTTGTCAAACTATCACAAGGCTCATAAAACTAACACCTATGGAATTACTAACACAACCCCCACGAAAGACTTATCATATGTAGGTGTGTGAGGTCAGAAATGTTTGAGAATAAGAGCCATCTACTCAATCAATTCTTTTAATTTATTCGCAATCATTCATTAAGTTTTTTATCGAAGTGTTACCAAAAGACTAAGGTTGGTATTGTAAGACACTTTAGCTTCCCATATCAGCTATTTATAAAGGTCATAGAGGGGGTAAGTCGGGTTCTAATGAGTGTTTCTTCAGGTTCATGGTACAGTAGAAGGGTCAAACTACCACCAGGGTCATAAAACTACCCCTGGAAATGCCCACAACTCCTACGTAAGCCTTGTCAAATATGTGTTCTTGGGTGCCGAAATGTCTGATAATGCGACCCTAAGTTTGAGATATTTACCTAAGGATGTTTTGGTGTGTATTTAGTGATTATGTTACGTCAATCTTTTTTCGAGATATTCTAGTGTCGGACAAACAGATGAAGACAGACGGACAGACAGACGGATGATGGTGGAAGGATTATCGCTCTCCTGGGAGGCGGGGGATAACGAGGTGACTGAGGCAACAACACCACCCACACGAAAAAAAAAAAATAGTGAAAAAAAAGGAAGAAACGAAAAAGAAATACAGCAAAACACAACAGAGTGGAAGAATAGGATTACAGGACTGACACGTGGGGGGAGGGAGGGAGGGAAAGGCGGAAGAGGAGATGGAGGAGGAGGAGGAGGAGGAGGAGGAGGTAAAGGGAAAGAGGTTATGGCGAGATAATGACACAAAGAGGATGAGGAAAAGAAGAGAAAGTGAGAAAAAAACAACAAACAAAAAAATATTCATAACAAAAACTGGAGAAAAGGAGAGAGACAAGGACGAGAAATAAAAACAGGATAAATAAATAAAAAAAAATAAACATGTATAACTGATGGAGACAAGGAGGAGAGAGAAAGGAAGCACAAATGAGATAATGAGAAGAAAGGAAAGAAGGGAGATCGTTCAAGAGGAAAGAGACAATACTGCAGACACAAAGGAGACAGAGAAAGGGAAGGAAACGAAGAGGGAGCAAGGGGACGAAGGAGGGAAGGAGTTTGATGGAAGAGGAAATACTTGAAAAAAGAGGACGAGGAGAAAGGGGAGGAAAAGAGGGAGCATAAGAGAAGGGGATAAAGAAGAAACGAAGGAAAGGGGAGAGGAAATATCATTGATGAGGGAAGAGAGGGAAAAGGATAAGAAAAAGAAGTTTGAAGAAAAAGAAGAAAGAAAAGTGGTAAGAGAGAGGAAAGAGGAAGGAGAGGGAAGACAAGTGTAAAGAAGATGGGGGAGAGGATGAAAAGGGAAGGAGAGAGGACATAAGGGTAAAGGAGAAGTGAATTAAAAGAGGAAAGAAGGAGAAAGAGGAAATAGGAAGAATGAAGGAAGAGGCGAGAGGAAGGGAATGGGAAGGTAATTAAGTGGCAAGAAAGAGGAAAGACAGGAAGAAAGAAGACAAGGGTGAAAAAGAAGAAAGAGAGGAGGGAAGGGAGAGATGGAAAATAGTTAGGATGAAGGAAGAGAAGAGAAGGGTGGATAGGGAAGGAAATGTAGTGGGAATAGGGAGGGGAAGGAAAGAGAAAAGACAATGAAGAGAGGAAGAGACAAAAGATTAAAAAAAAGCAAATAAACATGATGGTGACGACGAGAGAGAGAGAGAGAGAGAGAGAGAGAGAGAGAGAGAGAGAGAGAGAGAGAGAGAGCACAAATAAGATAATGAAACGAAAGAAGAGATCATTCAAGAGGAAAGAGGAAATACCGCAGACACAATGAAAAAGATAAAAGGGAAGAAAACGAAGAAACAAGGGTAAAGGAGAGGTGCGTTGAGGGTAGGAAAGAGGGAGAGAGGAAATAAGGAAGATGGACAAAGAGGTGCAAGGAAGATAATGGGAAGGAGCAAGAGAATGAAGGGGAAGAATAAAGATGAGACGAGGAATGAAGGGGAAGGGTGAGAGTTTATGGGCTGGCGTGATTCTCCTTCTACCCCCCCCCCCTCCCCCTTGCTTCTTTAATACAGGTGTGGTAGCCCCTTAAGGTACCTTCCCACACCTGTCTAATCAAAGGGCAGGTGAGTCAGGTAACACACACACACACACACACACACACACACACACACACACACACACACACACACACACACACACACACACACACAAATACATACCTACATGCATGGTACCATACAGACATGCGTATCTACATACACACAAACAAACACACGTTCACCATACGCACAAATTACATTCTGGTTGCGTACATAAATTCCGACGAGCATAAAGATCGAGAGCTACACACACACACACACACACACACACACACACACATTCATAAACACCCACCTACTCTCATATTCACCCCTCTCTCTCTCTCTCTCTCTCTCTCTCTTGCACAACCACACACACACACACACACACACACACACACACACACACGAAAGCAATTACCAGATAATAAACAGAAAACATAAACTTATTAATAAATATACAATAATAATAATAATGTATTACAACAGTAAATACCATTCACTCATTTTCAGTGGGGAAAGGTGGTAATGATGGCGGTGGTGATGATGGTGGTGATGATGGTGGTGGTGGTGAAGATAGTAGTGATGGTGGTTGTGGTGGGGGTGGGGGTGGTGGTGGGGGTTGTGATAGTGGTGATGGTTGTGATGGTGGTATGATGATGGTGGTGGTGGTGAAGATAGTGGTGATGGTGGTACAGGTGGTAGGGGTGGTGGTGATGATAGTGGTGATGGTGGTATAATGATGGTTTCTGTTGGTGTTGGTGGTGGTGATGATACGCAAAGTTTTTAACGAATACATAATGTTGTTTGCATACTTGTCTGCGTCGGTGTGTGTGTGTGTGTGTGTGTGTGTGTGTGTGTGTGTGTGTGTGTGTGTGTGTGTCAAGGTCATTCTGTACTCAGGACACGCACACCCACGCATACTAATAATATATCACTCCATTCATTCATTCGTTCAACACACACACACACACACACACACACACACACACACACACACACACACACACACACCTACGCACACTCAGACGGCATTTGAGTTACCATATACTACATACTTATTGAGAATTTAAGCTGGTACCCCACTACCCATCCCGCCTCCGTATAAAAAAAAAAAAAAAAAAAAATGGAGCAAAAAAATAAATCCCGTTAATATTAAGCGACATAAACTTAATCACGTGTCCCCCAACTTAAGAAAACGGGAAGACAAGTTGGGCGACAAACAAAGTGAAAGACAGGACAAAAACAGAAAAAAATAGAAACAACACAAACGAGGCGAATCAACCAAATCAAAACAAACAAACAGCTGCGAGGATGCAAACAAAACGAGACCAAATAAACTAAAAGAGACAAACACAAACAGAGCAAGTAACTCGGTAAGGCACGGAAAAACAAACAAACAAAAAAAGGAAAACAAAAAGAACAAGAAAACACAGCAATCAAATCGAGGATGCAAACAAAACGAACTAAAACAAAAAGACAAACATAAACAAAGCAAGTAAATCGGTAATGCACGAAAAAAAGAGAAAAAAAAGACAGCAATCAAATCGAGAATGCAAACAAAAAACAAACAAAAAACTAAAACAGAAAAAAAACATGATCCACAAAACGAGAATACACAAAACATAATGAAACAACGAAACAAGGAAAACAAATGACAAACAAAGCAATCCAAACAAGTCCCAACAGTGAAGTAAACAGCGAAACAACTAAAACAAAGACAAAAAAAGCAATCCAAACAAGTCCCAACAGTGAAGTAAATAGAAAAACAACTAAGACAAACAAAGCAATGCAAACAAGTCCCAACAGTGAAGTAAACAGCAAACTAACTAAAACAAAACAAACAAACGAAGCAATCCAAACAAGTCCCAACAGTGAAGTAAACAGCAAACTAAAACAAAACAAACAAACGAAGCAATCCAAACAAGTCCCAAAAGTAAAGTAAACAGCAAAACTAAAACAAAATACACAAACAAAGCAATCCAAACAAGCCCCAACAGCGAAGTAAACAGCAAACTAAAACAAAACAAACAAACAAAGCAATCCAAACAAGTCCCAACAGTGAAGTAAACAGCAAACTAAAACAAAACAAACAAACGAAGCAATCCAAACAAGTCCCAAAAGTAAAGTAAACAGCAAAACTAAAACAAAACAAACAAACAAAGCAATCCAAACAAGTCCCAAAAGTAAAGTAAACAGCAAAACTAAAACAAAACACACAAACAAAGCAATCCAAACAAGTACCAACAGTGAAGTAAACAGCAAACCAACTAAAACAAAACAAACAAACGAAGCAATCCAAACAAGTACCGACAGTGAAGTAAACAGCGAAACAACTAAAACAAAACAAACAAACAAAGCAATCCAAACAAGTACCAACAGTGAAGTAAACAGCGAAACAACTAAAACAAAACAAACAAACAAAGCAATCCAAACAAGTCCCAACAGTGAAGTAAACAGCAAAACAACTAAAACAAAACAAACAAACAAAGCAATCCAAACAAGTCCCAAAAGTGAAGTAAACAGCAAAACAACTAAAACAATACAAACAAACAAAGCAATCCAAACAAGTCCCAAAAGTAAAGTAAACAGCAAAACTAAAACAAAACACACAAACAAAGCAATCCAAACAAGCCCCAACAGTGAAGTAAACAACAAACAAACGGACATGAAAAACATACAAGACCCAATCACACTTTCTCCCCCTCGTTTGAGTCGACAATGAGGTCTCAAACAAAACAGGAAAAGGCAATCAAACAAAAGTTAAGCAGAATAATAAAATGCACACAAACAAACAATAAAACAAAACAAACAATCCCGGAAATCAATGGAAGCAACATAATACCGCAAATAAGAAATGTCAAACTGAACAGGCAAACACTCCAGCAAAACAAACAAACAAAACAGAATCAAACATAAGAACAATCAAACCAAACAATAAAAAAAGAACATTCCTGTAAAAATAAAACGAAACAGGATAATCAAACATAAAAAAAACAAGGAAAACAAACAAACGAAACTAAAATAAACAACAACAATCAATAAAAACAAAACAAAAAACGTGAAACCGTAATCAAACAAAACAAACAAGTCAAGACAACAGAAAAGAAAAAAAATGCAAACAACTATCTTCATCAAAACAAGCACGAAATCTTAAAATAATTTCCCCTTAAGTACACAAGCAAACAACGAGTGGCAACCATCAACAAACAAACAAGAGACTGAAAAACGAAAGCAAAACCAAACAAAGAAACAAAACAACTGAAACAAACACAACTATAATTGAGAACACTTAACAGGCAATTTTCCCCGCCTTAAGAAACTTCACAGGAAAACAAGTGCAAATTATCAAGAGAAGGAAGCAAAGAGGAAAGAAAAAAAAAGGAAAAATAGTAATAAAGAAAGTTATGAGCAAGTAATAAAGGAAGACAAAGGAATACAGCAAAATATATAAAGAAATAAAGTAATAAAACACAAATAATCGGGATATGGATCACTTCAATGCTAAGGCAAGAAAATTAAGATGTATTAAGATTTACATCTAAAAAATTATGAAAAAAAAAATCAATACGAACTCTTAACACTAATAACACTAATAATAATAATAATAATAATAATAATAATAATAATAATAATAATAATAACAACAACAACAACAAAAAACAATAACAATAGAACAGTAAATCAATTTAAAATCATGAAAGAAAAACAAGCCATGAATATATATGAATGCTTTTTGGTGATGTATAATTGACACCAAACTAAAAATACATCAGATTTTCAGCCGTATTGGTAGCAGCAGCAGCAGCAGTAGTAGTAGTAGTAGTAGTAGTAGTAGTAGTAGTAGTAGTAATAGAAGTAGTAGTAGCAAAAATAATAACAACACTAGGGGTAGTAATAATAGAAGTACTATAGTGGTGGTGATAGTAGTAGTAGTAGTAGTAGTAGTAGTAGTAGCAGCTGCAGTAGTAGTAGCAGTAGTGGTAGAAGTAGTAATAGTATTAGAAATAATCGGAGTAGTAGTAGTAGTAGTAGTAGTAGTAGTAGTAGTAGTAAAGGTAGTAGTAGTGATATTAGTAGAAGTAATATTAATAATAATAGTAGCAGCAGCAGCAGCAGCAGCAGCAGCAGCAGTAGTAGTAGTAGTAGTAGTAGTGGCAGTAGCAGTAGTAGTGGTAGTAGTAACGAATTGCATAAACGGCAAACCACAAACTGTAGCAACTGAAATGAAATTTTCCAGTGCAATAGTTGTAATAGAACTAGTAATACCGTAATAGTAGTAGTAATAGTAGTAGTAGTAGTAGTAGTAGTAGTAGTAGTAGTAGTAGAAGTAGTAGTAGTAGTGGTAGTAGTAGTAGTAGTAGTAGTAGTAGTAGTAGTAGTAGTAGTGGTGGTGGTGGTGGTGGTGGTAGTAGTAGTAGTAGTAGTAGTAGTAGTGGTGGTGGTGGTGGTAGTAGTAGTAGTAGTAGTAGTAGTTGCAGTAGTAGTAGTGGTAGTAGTAGTAATAGTAGTAGCCCTGCCGTTTCTGGTGGTGGTGGTGGCTAACAACCTCCAACAACAACAATAACAGTAACAGCACCACTAACAGTATTTTACAAGTCAACGCTTCACGACAGCACCACGAAGCCTGAACCACCGTGGCTGTGTGTGTGTGTGTGTGTGTGTGTGTGTGTGTTGTGTGTGTGTGTGTGGTGTGTGTGTGTGTGTGTGTGTGTGTGTGTTGTATATGTGTGTGTGTGTGTGTGTGTGTGTGTGTGTGTGTCTGAGGGTGACCGTGAATGAGTGAGTAGGTAAAGTGTGTTTTATAAGGGTGATCGTGAATGAGTGTGTGTGTGTGTGTGTGTGTGTGTGTGTGTGTGGGTGGGTGGGTGTGTGTGTGTCCTCTCACCGCTGCCTTCACCCGGGCCGAGGGCAGGGCGGCGCTGGGAGGGAGGGCGAGCGGCGGCTGAGAGGGAAGGAGAGGGCCAGCGGGGTATAGTCCACCGAGCGCCACAGTCTGTCCTACACTGAACTCTCTCTCGCTGGCTGCCTCCCTGCTCTCTCTCTCTCTCTCTCTCTCTCTCTCTCTCTCTCTCTCTCTCTCTCTCTCTCTGTGTTCTCTCTCTCTCTCTCTCTCTCTCTCTCTCTCTCTCTCTCTCTCTCTCTCTCTCTCTCTCAGTATCATCCTGACACCTGTCTTCCTCCAGTGTCACCGTCTGTCTTCCTCCCCTCCCCCCTCCTCTCCCTTCTCTCACCTTCCTCTCCTCTCCCTCCATTTTCTCACCCTCCCTCTCCCTATCTATCAATGCTCCATTCCTCTTCGCTCCCTTCCAAATTTCAGTCACTCCTCTCCCTCCTCCTCCTCCTCTCACTTTTCTTCAATTTTTTCTATTATTTCTATCATCTTTCTTAACTTCCTTTTCCTCCCTTCATCCATCTTCCCATCTTTGTCTTCCTCTCTTCATCAATTCCAAATCTCCCTTCTGATCTAACCTGTTTCTTTTCTTCCCTTTCTCTACCTTCCTTGTCTATCCATCTTCCTCTTCCTCTCCCTTCATTATTTCTTTTCTCGTTTCCTTCTCATTGTCTTCGTTTCCATTTTCCCCTCCCTATACCTCGGTCTGTCTGCCCTTTATCCACTATCTTTCTTTTTCCCTCATTCATCATTGTTCTTTCACTCCCTCCCTCTACTCTTCATCTCCTTTTTATTTTCCTTTCCTTCTTCCCCCTTCCTGCTGTCCGCCCTTTTCTTACCATCTTTTGTATTTCCCTTTTCCCCCCATCTATCAACCCTTATCTCCCTCTCTTCCATTCTTGCTTCTCTATTTTCGTCTTGTCTCTCCTCCATCGTTTATATTCCTCTCCACCTGCAACCACATCTTTCCATCTCTTCTTGAGCTAGTGGATTCCTCCTCCTCCTCTTCCTCCTCCTCCTCCTTCTCCTGCAACACCTTTCCCTTCCTCTTTCACACTCGAT
Source organism: Eriocheir sinensis (assembly GCF_024679095.1). Lineage (NCBI taxonomy): Eukaryota > Metazoa > Arthropoda > Malacostraca > Decapoda > Varunidae > Eriocheir > Eriocheir sinensis. The sequence goes on from NC_066533.1 coordinate 5,358,365, forward strand.
CCCTTCTCAATCCCCCCACTCGTCCCTATGAGGAAAATATTCTCCTACTCATTCTCCTTTCCTCCTCCACCTCCGCCTTCCTTCATCCTCCTCCTGCCCTTGCTTCCTTCCTCCTTCTTCTCTCCTTGCATCCTTCCTTCTTTACTCTTTCTGCCTTCTTTCCTCCCCTCCTCCTCCTGCTCTTGCTTTCATGCTTCTTATTCTCTCCTTGCTTGCTTCCTTCTTTCCTCCTCCTCCTCCTTCATCTATTCTATCCTGTCCTACCACACGTAAATTATTAGTAGTAGCGGTAGTAAACAGACACCCTCGCCATAGACCGCCAGGTCTTCTGGTGTATGTTCTTCCTATGTATTCCTAAATGTTCCTATGTATTCCTCCTCCTCCACTCGTTTCCTGACCCTCCTAGGCTAAGGTCACGACCCCCGCTCGCTCCGGCTAGAGTGTTAACCGTGATACAGTGATTCAGTGTTAACCGTGATCCCTTGATTTAGTGTTAACCGTGATACAGTGTTAACCGCTATTCCGTGTTTCAGTGTTAACCGTGATTCAGTGATTCAGTGTTGACCGCTATTCCGTGTTTCAGTGTTAACCGTGATACAGTGATTCAGTGTTAACCGCTATTCCGTGTTTCAGTGTTAACCGTGATACAGTGATTTAGTGTTAACCGCTATTCCGTGTTTCAGTGTTAACCGTGATTCAGTGATTTAGTGTTAACCGCTATTCCGTGTTTCAGTGTTAACCGTGATTCAGTGATTTAGTGTTAACCGCTATTCCGTGTTTCAGTGTTAACCGTGATTCAGTGATTCAGTGTTAACCGCTATTCCGTGTTTCAGTGTTAACCGTGATTCAGTGATTCAGTGTTGACCGCTATTCCGTGTTTCAGTGTTAACCGTGATTCAGTGATTCAGTGTTAACCGCTATTCCGCGTTTCAGTGTTAACCGTGATACAGTGATTCAGTGTTAACCGCTATTCCGTGTTTCAGTGTTAACCGTGATACAGTGATTCAGTGTTGACCGCTATTCCGTGTTTCAGTGTTAACCGATTTCAGTGATTTAGTAGTAACCGTGATTCCTTGATTTTGGTGTTAACCGCGATACCGTGATTCAGTGTTAACCGTGATTCCGTAATTCAGTGCTCATCGTGATTCCTCAATTTACTGTTAACCGCGATTCCGTGAATTAGTGTTCACCAAATGTGTTGTGCAATCTTTATACGCCATCGAGGACTTTAACTGTAGTTGATATTACTTGAAGAGGTTGGACATCGCTCATCGGTAACTTCATCGTCGCTTCACTGCCTAAGCAGACATCACAGACGCTGTGGAACGCTAAGTGTCATAATTCTACTGCTTCCCGTACCTGTCACAGGGTAACAAAGTAAAGTATTTCAACAACAGCACACACATTGTTTAAACATAAACCCGAGTGATACATTTACACACTTATTATAGCGAGTATTTTATTTATTTTATTACTATAGTAAACGGTCAGATCACAACTCACTGTATTTTCTTGTTCATTACCAATCGTTCCTGAACCCGCCCTATTTATTTCCAGGGTATAATTACTCCAGTACCGCCCGTTAAGTCTGAAATTTTCCGGGATTAGTGAGGTCGGCTAATCTTTTCACCGGCACTCCCTCACCAAGACAGTCAGGTGTTCACACCAAGACCCAGGTGTTCACACACCCCCATATCCCACAGCCACCGAGGGCTTAACGAAGGAAACCACCCGGCACTCCTTAAATAATCCTAATCAACACAGGTATTTCTAATTCTATTTTAATCACCTTCCCTACTCCTCCTTCTCCGCCCAAACCCATATTTCCTCCTCCGCCTCCTCCTTTAACCATTTCCTCCTCCTCTAACTATTTCCTCCTCCTCCTCCTCCTTTGTGCTCCTTTGTGTTCCTTTAACTAAATAAGCCTCTCTACCGTCCAACTAATCACCCCCGCGGGACTCGACCCGACCCCTACCTAACTCCTTCCAGGTGTTCAGTTGAGCTCCTTCCTGGTATTCAGCAAGCCACCCACGCGGTTTCTAAATATATCATAACTAAAGTTTCTTGCTACAGAAAAAAAGAAAAGAAAAAAGGAATTGTAACCATGCCCAAATATTTCACTTGCGGTAATTGTTCGCAGAAATTTGCCACGATCCACTTTCAACTCAGCGAGTCTAAATGTAAATATTGTGTCTTGGACTCGCGTATCCAAGCACTTAGCTCGATTAACGATGAGTTGAAACGCTCAAACGTTCTGATATGGGAAGTTGTGACGTCATTCCCCGCCCTTCCTACTCCAGCTTCCTCCACCTCAAACTCATATTCTGACGTTCTGACCCAATTACATACCTCCTCCTCCTCCTCTGCCTCGCCTGAACCCGCCTCCATCCTTACTATTCCTTCCGCCCCATCCACCTCCTTGCTACCTCATCCACTCCCTCCCTCTTCTCCCTCCACTACCCTTGACTCCTCCCTATCCTCATCACCACTCCATCTTCCCTTCCACCTCCAACACGATCTCCTCTGCCTCGCCTCAACCACCTCCTCTGCAACGCTGGAACCCGCCGCCACCCTTACGATTCCTTCTTTGCCATCCAACTCCATTGCTAAATCATCAACTACGTCTCCCTCTTCTCCCTCCAACACCCTTGACTCCTCCCCTATCCTCATCACCACTCCATCTTCCCCTTCCACCTTCAACACGATCTCCTCTGCCACGCCTGAGCCCGCCGCCACCCTTACCATTCATTCTACTCCATCCACCTCCCTTCCTACCCCATCCACCTCCATCCACAGTACCACTCCCCTTTCTCCCGCTCTCCTTCCTCTCCTCCAACACCCTTGACTCCTCCCTATCCTCATCACCACTCCATCCTCCACTTCCATCTCCAACACGAACTCAACCTCCGCCTCCTCCTCCACTTCTGATACCATCTCCTCCACCCACACCTCACCCTCCACCTTCCCCAATCACCCACTACTATCACCACCACCACTTCCAAACCCACCTTAGCTCCCTCTTGTACCTCGCGCCCTTCCAGAAGAAATCACAAGAGCTGTCACTTGTACAGACCAGACGCTGTTTCCTGGTATGGGCAAACTAACTACTAGAGTCAATTTAGTTGGAGACAGTGTGGTGAGAGGCCAACTTACGGAGTTTTGCGGACGGAATACGTTGACACGGCAGCGTTTCTGTATCCCCTGAGCCAAACTGGACGATATTGAATCAGCTGTCGATGCAGTTTCAGTAAATGCGAAGGACGACACAGTGTATCTGATCCATGCGGGAACCAACGACCTTCAGTCAACTCAAATTCAGGACCTGTTAGCAAAATACCGTCAAGTCATTCGGAAATACAAGACCAAGTCCCCTCACATCATCGTCTCTGGAATTCTACCGAGAGTCAATACGTTCGCCGGATACAACAACAGTAAAGCGTACGGCGTCAACACTAGTCTAAAGCAGTTATGTAACGATGAAGGCGTAGGGTTCATGAACGCATGGCATCACTTCAACCAGCGCCCAGATTTGTTTTGGGAGGACGGACTCCACTTGAACGAGGTTGGTTCGGCGCGGCTAGGAAGGCTCCTGAACGATGCAGTTGAAAGCTTCTCGAAAAGCTATTCAAAAAACTGGAGGCGAGGGCAAGGCAAAGGCAACCCTTGATCAACCGAACCGTAGCGTCGATGCGGCTTGCAAGAAACTGTGTAACCAACGACGCCTCCGACAAGCGAACTCATTCAACACGACGCGGCCAAACCAGTAGTCACATTTCCATTTTGTACACAAATGCACGCAGTCTATTACCCAAAAAGGACGAAATTAGGGCGTATATTGCAACTGAGAAACCAGATGTGGTAGCCATCACAGAGACTTGGGCCAACTCTGCACATCTAGTATCTGAACTGTCATTTCCCGGGTACGAAAACTTCCAAAAAAATCGAATGCACAAGAAAGGAGGAGGAGTAATTTGCTACGTAAAAAGTACGCTCCCTGCCATAAAAATAGACAAACAGGACGCAGAGAATTACGACTCCGTCTATGTGGAAATAACTGCGAATAATAAGAAACTAACACTTGCGACCGTATACAGGCCTCCAAAACAACAGGCAGCCGATGACACTGCCCTGTACGAAGAGCTTCACTCTTTAACACAAAGTAAAGAAGCAATAATAATTGGGGACTTTAATTGCCCTAACATTGACTGGGGACAATTGACTGGAGATCAAGAGGGTAACAGGCTTATAGAAATGGTGGAGGATTCGTTCCTCACTCAAGTTGTAACTCAACCAACAAGAGAAAACAATCTGCTGGATCTGGTATTAGTAAGCGACCCCGACCTCATTCGCGACTGTGAAGTTGGTGAAAAAATTAACGGTTGCGATCACCACTTAATCCGTTTCAATGTCAACATAAGTCACAAACTCGTAGACAATCCGTCAGTGATACCCGACTACAAAAAAGCAAATTTCAACCTAGCCCGTGAGCTGCTTCCCTCTGCGACCTGGGACCAACTTCACCTAACCGACAATACAATCGACAACGTGTGGAACAACTTCAAAGATAAGCTTTTGGGAGTAGAAAAGGCTACAGTGCCGACGAAACCCAGGCGTAAATGGTGCCGTAGATCCACCGTGGATGACCAGAGAAATAAAAAGGGCGGTAAACTTAAAAAAAAGGAATTATAACCTAATGAAAGAGAATGACACGGCCGAAGCCCGTTCTCAGTACCACAACAGCCTCAGAGCTTGTCGCACCCTTATTCGGAGTAGTAAACGCAACTACGAAAACAAATAGCGCGTGACATCAAGACAAACTCAAAAAATTCTTCACATACATCAGATCGAAAAAGAAAGTAAAATCCAATATTGGTCCCCTGACAGACGAGACTGGAGCTGCAACTCAGGACAGTAAACAGATGGCCAGAATCCTCAACAGTAACTTCGCATCCGTATTCACAGTCGAAAACATCGAAACCATGCCCGAGAACCCTGACCCGCCGAGGGAATCACGCCCTGAAAATTGACTCAATATGCGACCAAGAAGTGAAAGAGTATTTGGATAAACTCGACACGAACAAGTCAACAGGACCTGACGGTTTGTCCCCGCGGTTATTAAAAGAGCTTAAACAACAAATACTTCAGCCACTCACTAACATATTCAACCAGTCTGTTCAATTGAAAAAGGTCCCGGAGGACTGGAAGATGGCGAACGTAACACCAATTTTAAAAAAAAGGAGACAAAAGCATTGCATTAAACTACAGGCCCATAAGTTTGACATCAGTGGCAGGAAAAATACTCGAAAAGATTATTAGAGACAAACTTGTTAAGTTTCTAGAAGACAATAATGTAATCTCCGACACCCAGCATGGCTTCAGAAACAAGCGCTCCTGCCTAACGAATTTATTAGACTTCTTCCAAGGTATATATAAGAACTGGGATGCCCACATCCCCAGTGATGTTATATACCTGGACTTTCAGAAAGCCTTCGACAAAGTACCGCACGAGACTCCTTAAACTGCACTCGGCGGGCATTGGAGCCAATCTGATCGCGTGGATAAGAGATTGGCTCACCGACAGAAAACAACGAGTACTACTCAACGGACAGCCTTCCGATTGGCTTCCAGTCACTAGTGGAGTGCCTCAAGGGTCAGTGCTGGGACCCATTCTCTTCATCATATATATCAACGACCTCGAAGCAGGACTGAAATCCACAATATCGAAATTTGCTGATGACACTAAGGTGGGGGGAAAGGCCCTCACAAAGACCGACTGCGAAATCATTCAGAAAGACCTCAATCACATTATCGAATGGTCGGAAAAATGGCAAATGTCTTTAATGTTGACAAATGCAAAGTCATGCACATTGGGTCCAGAAATAGTAACCACACATACATCATGAATGGGAGACCTCTGCAAGCGATGCAGGAGGAAAAGGATCTTGGAGTCACTATCAGCAGTGACCTGAAACACGCGAATCACTGTAAAAAAGCATACAACAAAGCCAACACTATGCTCGGGTTCATAGCGAGGAACTTCGAGTGTAAAACGCCAGACGTGATGCTATCCTTGTATAATTCCATGGTAAGACCGCACCTCGAGTATGCAGTACAGTTCTGGTCTCCTAATTACAGAAAGGACATTGATTTACTGGAAAGGATTCAGCGACGCGCCACGAAAATGATACCAACCTTAAGGGCTCAACCGTACGAGGAACGACTCAAGCGACTCAATCTCTTTACATTAGAGAAAAGACGCCTACGAGGAGATATGATTCAAGTCTTCAAGTATCTGAAAAAATTCAATAACGTCGATTACTCCAATTTCTTTGAATTGCAAACCAACCTAAGAACTAGAAATAACGGTTTACCCATTCAGTCTAAGCGATGTAACACAGACATCGGAAGGAGTTTCTTTTCAAACCGAGTCATCCGTCACTGGAACAATCTTTCTTCAGAAGTAGTAAATGCGAATACTATCAACTCCTTCAAATATAGAATCGACCGTCACTTCGCTGCGTCGGGAGTAAACTGAATATTGAGTTGCTTTCATCTGCTCCTCAATATCGAGGTGCTTTCATCTACTCCTCAATGTCGAGGTGCTTTCATCTGCTCCCCAGGCCCCAGGCTGTCGAGCAGATTAAATCACCAAAGCGGGCAACCTCGTAATGAGCCAATAGGCTTTCTGTTGCCTGCGTTTCCATGTTTCCTCCTCTACTTGCTTTCTTCCCATTTCTCTCCTTGCTTCCTTCTTTTTTACTCATTCCCTTGCTTCCTTTCTATTTTCCTTTTTTTTTTTTTTTACAGCAAAGGAGGCAGCTCAAGGGAAAAAAAAAAAAAAAAAAAAAGCCTGCTATTCGCTGCTCCTACTTTTTTAAAAAGCTCAGCGGAGTGGCCGAAAGTTAGGTCAATTTCGGGAGGAGAGGTGTCCTGATACCCTCCTCTTGAAAGAGTTCAAGTCGTAGGCAGGAGGAAATACAGATGAAGGAAGATTGTTCCAGAGTTTACCATCGTGAGGGACGAAAGAGTGAAGATGCTGGTTAACTCTTGCATAAGGGATTTGGACAGTAAAGGGATGAGCATGAGTAGAAAGTCGTATGCGGCGAGGCCGCGGGAGAGGGGGAGGCATGCAGTTAGCAAGTTCAGAAGAGCAGTCAGCGTGAAAATATCGATAGAAGATAGAAAGAGGCAACATGGCGGCGGAATTTAAGAGGTAGAAGACTATCAGTAAGAGGAGGAGAGCTGGTGAGATGAAGAGCCTTAGACTCCACTCAGTCCAGGAGAGCTGTGTGAGTGGAGCCCCCCAACACGTGAGATGCATACTCAATATGAGGGCGGACAAGGCCCCTGTATATGGATAGCAACTGTGCGGGGGAGAAGAACTGGCAGAGACGATACAGAACGCCCAACCTCGAGGAAGCTGATTTAGTGAGAGAAGAGATGTGAAGTTTCCAGTCAAGATTTTGGATTAAGGATAGACCGAGGATGTTTAGTGTTGAAGAAGGTGACAGCTGAGTGTTGTTGAAGGATAGGGGATAGATGTTTGGAAGATTGTGTCGAGTTGATAAGTGGAGAAATTGGGTTTTTGAGGCATTGAAGGACACAAGGTTCCTTTTACCACAATCGGATATGATAGTAAGGTCTGAGGTTAAGAGTTCTGCAGCCTCCAGTCTATAGTCTTGTAATTCCTGTTGAGAGGGTCTTCTGTTGAAAGAAGTTGAATAATGCAATAATGAGTCGTCAGCGTATGAGTGGATAGGAATACATAGGAAAAATACATAGGAAGAACAGACACCAGAAGACCTATCGGTCTATGGCGAGGGTCAGTTTGTTATGGAAAGAAGATCATTGATGAATAATAGGAAGAGAGTGGGTGATAGGACAGAGCCCTGTTGAACACCACTGTTGATAGGTTTAGGGGAAGAACAGTGACCGTCTACCTCAGCTAAAATAGTACGGCCGGAAAGGAAACTGGAGATAAAGGAATAGAGAGAGGGATAGAATCCGAAAGAGGGCAGTTTAGAAAGCAAAGACTTGTGCCAGACTCTATCGAAGCCTTTCGATATAACTAGCGCAGCTGAGAAAGTATCACCGAAACGGATGAGAGAGGATGACCAAGAGTCAGTTAAGAGAGCAAGAAGATCGCCAGTAGAACGCCCCTTATTTTCTCCCGCCTTCTCTAGTTGCTTCTTCCTTCATTTTCCTTATCCTCCCCTTGCTTCCTTCCTTTTTTTCCTTCTCTCCTTGCTTCCTTCCTTCCCTTCGTACTTACTTCTTCCCTTCTTCTCCTCTTCTTGCTTCTTTCCTTCCTCCTCCTCTTCCTGCTACTTTACCCCCTTCCTCTTTCTCTGCTTCCTCCTTCCTCCTCTTTTTTCCTACCCTTCTCCACCTGACCCAATGAGAGAAACATTGTCGTCTTTTACTTCTTCGCCATCTCTTCTTCTTCCTTCCTTCCTCCTCCTCTTCTTTCCTTCCTCCTCATCTCCTCCTTTCCTCTTCTTCCTTCACTCTTTCACCTGTCTCCTTGTGCAAAATAGTATCCTCTCTTACTTTCCTCTTCCCTCCACTCCTTTCTTCCTTCCTCCTCCTCTCCTTCCCTCCCTCCCTCCTTCCCTCGCGTTCCAGGGCCTGACTAAAACACATTCTCTTTGCAAACTTGTGAATGCCCCCGAAGGAAGAGTGAAGGAGATTGAAGGAAATGAAGGAGCGAGAGACTGAAGAGAAGAGAAAGAGCAAGAGGCTGAAAGTAATGAAATAGGGAAGGAAACAGAAAGAAATAAGACTGAAGGAACTGAGAAAGGAAGAAGAAATGAGGGGGAATGAGGGAAATGAAGGAGAAGGAAGGGAGAATGAAGGAAATGAAGGGGAATGAAGGAAGGGAGACTGAAGGGAGACTGAAGGAAATGAAGGAGGGAGACTAAGGGAAATGAAGAAGGAATGAGGGAAATGAAGGAGAATGAAGGGAGAATGAAGGAAATGAAGGAGGGAGACTAAGGGAAATGAAGGAAGGGAGAATGAAGGAAATGAAGAAGGGAGAGTAAGGAAAATGAAGAAGGAATGAGGGGAAATGAGGGAAATGAAGGAGAGTGAATGAAGGGAGAATGAAGGAAATGAAGGAGGGAGAATAAGGGAAATGAAGGAAGGGAGAATGAAGGAAATGTTGTAGGGAGAATATGGGAAATGAAGGAAAGGAAAATGAAGGAAATGGAGGAAGGAGAATAAGGGATATGAAGGAAATGAAGGAGAATAAGGTAAATGAAGGAGGGAGAATGAGGGAATGAAGGAAGGGAGAATGAAGGATATAAAGGAGGGAGAATGAAGATGAAGGAGGGAGAGATTGAAGGAAATGGTGAGGGAGAATGAAGGAAATGAAGGAAAAAGATAGCATAAAAGGAGAGTTAGTGAGGCAGGCAAAGGAGAGGAAAGAAACGTTGAGGAAGAGAAAGAAAGAAGAAGACAAGCAAATGAGGAGAAAGGAAGAGGAGGAGGAGGAGGAGGAAGAAGGGGCAACATAAAGAGCAAGAAAAGAAATGTAAAAGAAGAGAAGGAAAGAGAAGAAAAAGATAAAGAAAATGAGGAAGGGATAGGAGAAGGAGGAGGAGGAGGTGGAGGAATAAATATGGAAGTGAGAAAGAAGGATAAAACTAAGGAGGAAAATAAATAAGAAGGAAAAAACAAGGAAAATTAAAGGGAAAATAAGAGAACAGAGAAGAGAAGCAGGAGAAAAAAACGTAAAAGGAGGAAAAGTAGAAGAGCAAGAGGAAAGATGGAGGAAAGAAATGGGTGAGAGAGAGAGAGAGAGAGAGAGAGAGAGAGAGAGAGAGAGAGAGAGAGAGAGAGAGAGAGAGAGAGAGAGAGAGAGAGAGAGAGAGAGAGAGAGAGAGAGAGAATAAAAGGAGAGAAAATATTGTGGAAGGAAGAGAAGAAAAGGAGGAATATAGAAGAAAACAGAGGAAGATAGTGGAGGGGGAGGAGGAGGAGGACGAATGCATATGTAAGTAGAGGTGAAAAGGAGAGAAGAGAGGGAAAAGGAGGAAGAAAATTGTGACTGGAGGAGGAGCAAAAATAGATAAGAAAATATCGGAGGGAGAGAATGAAAAAATAAGAAAAAGAAGGAGAAAACACAAAAAATGGAGGGAAACTATAATGAAAGGAGGATGAGAGAAAAAAAGGAGAAAACAATAAAAACAAGGAAAATATGATATGTCTGAATGTCTGATGAAGGAAGGAAAAAGAAGGTAAGAGAAGGAAAACAAAAAGAAGAAAAAGACTAGAAATAAAAGGAGAAGAAAACAGGCAAAAGAACATAGAGATTGGAGGAAAAAAAGGAAGAAAGAGAAAGGAAAGAAGTAAAGAATGTTAGAGAAATAAAAATAAAAAGGGATTAGGTATATGAAGGTAGCTAGCGGAAGAAACAAGAATAAGGAAAACGAAAGAAAAGAGGGAAGAATAAAGAGAAAGAAAACGATGAAAGAAAAGCAGAAGTGGGAAAAGACTCGAGATAATGAAGAAAAGGTGTAAGTAATCAAGAACGAATGAAGAAGGAGAAGGAAAGGATAGAGAAGAGCAAAAAGGAAGAAAAACAACAGGAAGGAAAAAACGGGAGATGGGGAAAAAAGGGAGCAACATGAGATAGAGAAGAAAATGAAGACATGAAAAATCGAGCGGAAAGGAAGAAAAACACAAGAGCGGAGGAAGGAAGAAAAAGGAGAAGATAAAAAAATGGAGACGAAGAAATAATGAAAACAAAACACAGAGGAGGAAAAATCAAAATGGAAGAAAACAGTTGAAGAAGAAAGGAAGAAAAACAAGTGCAACAAGAATGGAAGAAAGGAGGAAAACAAAGAAATGAAGAGAGGAGAAATAAACAAAAACTAGAGAAAAGGAGGAAAGAAGAAAAGCAAGAAAGACGGAAGAAGAAAAACAAGAGAAGAGGAGGAAGGAAGGAGGAAAAAATGAGAACAAAAGAAAGAAAGGAAAACAAGTGCAAAGGGAGGATTAAAGGGAAAAAAGAATGAGGAAACGAGAAAAGAATAAGAAAAGAAAATAGAAAGAAACATAGAAAGAAGAAAAGGGGAGGAGAAAGAAACGAAAGAAAAAACATCTGGAGGAAGAAAGGAAGAAAACATGAGAAAGGACAGGTGTGTGAATCCTGCATCGGCCATCTGTTGGTTATGGAGATGTGTGTGTGTGTGTGTGTGTGTGTGTGTGTGTGTGTGTGTGTGTGTGTGTGTGTGTGTGTGTGTGATTTTTGGCTTTTTTTTTCCTCTAAGATCGTCCCTTTGAGTTAGTGACTGTTTCTGTTTGCCTGTTTGTTTCTTTGTCTGAGTTCTGTCTTTCTCCTTAATCTGTCTGTCTGTTTGGTTCTATTATTATTATTATTATTATTATTATTATTAAACTATCAATTTAAGTTTAATTCCTCCAACTTTTCTTCTCGCAGGCAATTTTAGAGGAAACATAAATTCTGCCTGACGTTCATCATTCTTCTTACCTTTGGTCGCCACACACACACACACACACACACACACACACTTTCATGGACAAGATGCGAGAGAAAACGACTATATTGCATGATTTTTCTTTTTACCGGTAACTCTTGCATACATATTTTTCTTTACTCGTTATTGAATCTTCTTTCTTTCTTTTCTCTCCCTGTTTACTTATCTCCGTCTTATCCTAATCAGCGCCTCCCTCTCCCCCCTTCATTAAGTCTAAAGAAAACGTAAGCGAGAGAAAACGGAGAGGGTGTCTGGGATCTTTTTGCATCGGTAACTTGTATATTATTTCAAACTTTTTTTTTCCTTGTTATGAACTTTCTTACATTTTCTTTTCTTTCTCTTGACTCGAGCGCTTGCCTTCCTTCCCTTCCTTCCCTCTCTTCCCCCTTTTTTTCATATTCCTCTTGCTCTGCGTTCCTCTCTTTTTCCCTCTTCCTCCCAGCCTCCTTCCCTTTCCATTTTTTTTTTCATTTCTTTCTTCCTCCCTCCTTTTCTTCTCCTACCCTCCTCCATTCCTCTTCCTCCCCCTATCTTCCTGTCTCCCTCCCACCCTTTTCCTCTCTCCTTCCCTACTTCTTCCTCTCTTCCTGTCTGTCTCTCTTCCCCTTCTTCTTATTTTCATGCCTCCCTTCTTCCCTTCCTGTGTTTTTACCTCAATCCTTCTCTTCCAACCTCCTCCACTCCCTCTTTCTTCTTCCTCTCTTCCTCTTCTTCCTCCTCTCTTACTACCCCCTTCCTCTCTCTCTGTTTTCCTACTTCCCTCCCTTCCTCCTTTTCTTCTTCCTTTCTTCCTACATCCCTCCCTTTTTAATTTTCTTTCTCTCTTCCTATTCCACTCCCTCTCTTTCCTACCCCCTCCCTCTCTTTCCTACCCCCTCCCTCTCTTTCCTACCCCACCCACTCTTTCCTACCCCCTCCCATCCTCTTCTTCCTCCTCTCTTTCTGTCTCACCGCCCCCTCAGTTCCTTTCCCCTTTTCTTTTTCCTCTTTCCCTCCTTTTTCTCTCCATTCCTCCCTCCCCTCCAGCCAGTCAGCCGTGCCAAACCTGATTAAGAAGTTGTGCTAATTAATTACCTTTGAAAAGCCAATTAAGGAAGGCAGGTGACATTATGAGTTATGAAAGGCGACAGATTATTGCTTGAGGCGGTGCTGTTGTGGCGCTGTGGTGGTGATGGTGGTGGTGGTGGTGATGATGATGATGTGGTGGTGTTGGTGGTGTGGGATCCTGCTAATAGGCGGTGCTGATGGTGTTGTTGGTGGTAAGGATGGTGTGTGGTGGGGATAGTAGAAGGTGTTGTGAGTAGTAGTGGTGGTGGCGGTGGTGGTGGTGGTGGTGATAAAAAGGGTAATGCTGTGTGGAAATGGGTAATATAATGGGTAATGGAGGCAGTGATAGTGGTATTGAATGTGGTGGTGGTATGGTTGTGGTGGTGGGTGATGGTATGGTAGTGGTGGTATGGTGGAGGTTAGGGCGACGGGTCACCTTTAAACAGGTAACGCAACTCCTTTCTCTCTCTCTCTCTCTCTCTCTCTCTCTCTAAATGCGAGAAATCACAGCAGACCAGAGTAACAACAACAACAACAACACCAACAAAATCAAAGTAGTATTAAAACCAACTTTCAGAAGGGAAGGAAGGAAGTCCGATTAGCGGGCAATTAGAGAGCCCGAGGGAGGGAGGGAGGGAGGAAAGAAGGAAAAAGGAAGGAAGGAAGGATGGACGGAAGGAAGGAAGGAAGTAAGGAGGAGGGAGGAGGGAGGAAGGAAGGAAGGAAGGAAGGAAGGAAGGAAGGAAAGAAAGAAAGAAAGAAAGAAAGAAAGAAAGAAAGAAAGAAAGAAAGAAAGGAGGAAGAAAGGGAGGGAGGGAGGGAGGGAGGGAGGGAAGGAAGGAAGGAAGGAAGGAGGGAAGGAAAATAAGAAAGTCAACCTAGGAAATGATAAGGGAGGAAGAAAGGAGGGAAGGAAGGAAGGAAAGAAGGAAGGAAGGAAGGAAGGAAGAAAGAAAGAAAGAAAGAAAGGAAGGAAGGAAGGATGGAAGGAAGGAAGGAAGGAAGGAAAGCGATCTAGCAAGGCATCAAGACACTAACGGAAAAAGAAAAAAAAAAAGGAAAGAAAACATGAATGAATGAAGGAAGTCTACCTAGCAGGCTATAAGGAAGAGCGCGAGGAATCGAATGAATGAATGAATGAATGAATGAGTATATGAAGGAAGGAAGGAAAACAATCTAGCAGGGAATTAGGGCAAGAATGAAAACGCAAAAATGGAAGGAAGGTAGAAAGGAATGAAGGAGGTCCATCTGGCAGGCAATAAGGAAGGAAGGAAGGAAGGAAGGAAGGAAGGAAGGAGTGAGGGAGGGAGGGAGGGAGGGAAGGAAGGAAGGAAGGAAGGAAGGAAGGAAGGAAAGCAAGTTATAAGGAAGGGAGCGAGGGAAGGACGGTAGAAAGGAAGGAAGGAAGGAAGGAAAGAGGAAGAAAGGAAGGACAATTAAGCAAGGAAAACGAAAAAAAAAAAAGGTGAACAAGGAAGGAAGGAAGGAGGACCATCTAGCAAGCTGTAAGGGAGGGAGGGAGGGAGGCAGGAAGGAAGGAAGGTAGAAAGGCAGGCAATCTAGCACGCTATTATTAGGGCAGGAGCCACCAACTTGTCTAATCTAATCCCGGAATAAAGTTGGCTCTAATTAAGGAGGAGAATAGAGTCTTAATGCACGGCCAGGAGATAGCGTCCAGGTGGGGGTGGGGGGTGGGGGGGGGAGTGAATATGAAGGTGATTGAAATGACAAGTAGTAGTGGTGGAGGCAATAAGTAGTAATAGTAGTTGTAGTTGTAGTAGTAGTAGTAGTAGTAGTAGTACGTAAAAACAGTAGCAGTGGTGGTAGTAGTAGTAGTAGTAGTAGTAGTGTAAGAAGAAGGAGGAGGAGGAGAAGGAAGAGGAAGAGGATAGAGAGGAGGAGGAGAAGGAGGAGGAGGAGGAGAAGGAGGAGACTAAAATCACATTACTATTCAGATCGGTTTCGTTCTTCATGAGAGAGAGAGAGAGAGAGAGAGAGAGAGAGAGAGAGAGAGAGAGAGAGAGAGAGAGAGAGAGAGAGAGAGAGAGAGAGAGAGAGAGAGAGAGAGAGAGAGAGAGAGAGAGAGAGAGAGAGAGAGAGAGAGAGAGAGAGAGAGAGAGAGAGAGAGAATTACTAACCTTTATACCCACACTATGTAGTTACTCGTGTGGCATACAAAACGGATTACTTAGGATGAAAACTTGCACGGAAAGCACATAATATAGGCTCTGATCTCCATAACAGCTGACATTGCCCACGAAATATAAACCAAAAAGAGTATTGGGAAGGGAAGAAGTGCTTTTGGTAAACTCTGGAATGTCATGAAAACAAAACCTGCAACTCTTCCTAAACTAAGAAATAAGATGAAAAAAATTGAGAAAGCGTTAAGAGCTAGAGGGTTACAGAGCGGGACAAGTGCAAGAAAGAGGGAATATAAAAATTAAATAAAAACATAAGAGAAAAACTGGTAAGGTAGGAAGATAAGAAAAGATAAAGATAAGAAACGAAGACAGAGGGAAGTTATACGCCTGTGTCTAGTCTTATTTCCGGGCCTAAAGGGAAAGGTGAGTCAACTATGCACACTGCCACTCATAACGTGCACTTCAGGAACTTATCGATGTATTTTTAAGATGTATTTTTAGAACATGTATTTTTTTAAAGATGTATTTTTAAGATGTATTTTTAGAAGATGTATTTTTTTAAAGATGTATTTTTAAGATGTATTTTTAGAAGATGTATTTTTTTAAAGATGTATTTTTAAGATGTATTTTTAGAAGATGTATTTTTTTAAAGATGTATTTTTAAGATGTATTTTTAGAAGATGTATTTTTTTAAACATGTATTTTTTTTAAAGATGTATTTTTAAGATGTATTTTTAGAAGATGTATTTTTTTAAAGATGTATTTTTTAAGATGTATTTTTAGAAGATGTATTTTTTTAAAGATGTATTTTTAGAGGCACACAAAAAGATAAATAGCGAGTAAAAAGCTGTTATATTGATTGACTGGTTGAATATTTAGTATGTTAGTTCATCAAATTAGTATATCTCAGGTACATCACATTGATATAGCTGCTGAGGTAAAACAGTGGTGAGCATGCTAATCCTCAAAAGTAGTAGTAGTAGTATTAGTAGTAGTAGTTTCCTATATTATTTCCAGTAACATAGTCAGTAGGCGAGTATCATTGATTAGAGAACAGACAAGGGTTGAAGATGTAGTAATGACGATCAAAAAGAGATGTGGACTTAGGCCGGTCATATCATGCGTGGAAATGACAACAAATCGACAGCCAAAGTAATAGAGCGCCAACCCAAGACTTACATGTGAGGGCAGACATGACCAGGCGGAGAGGAGTAATGACAACCTTTGCTGGGGCAGGATGGCGTACACAACATGAGAGTGCAGGTCGTTGGGTAAGGCTTGTGTCAGGCCATGGACTAGAAATGACTAATGATGATGATGATGACGATGATGATGGTGGTGGTAATGATAAATGTCGAGATGAAAGTTGTCATGCCGCTCTTTCCTGAATAAGTAAATAAATATATGAATAAACAAACAATAAATGGATAAACAAAGGCAAGACTATCAGTAATTCATGGATGATGGCGATGATGGTGGTGGTGGTAATGATAAATGTCGCGATGAAAGTTGGCATGCCGCTCTTTCCTGAATAAGTAAATAAATATATGAATAAACTAACAAAAAATAGATAAACAAAGGCAGGTATATCAGTAATTCATGGATGCTAATGACGATGATAATGGTGGTGGTAATAATAAATGTCGAAATGAAAGTTGGCATGCGCTCTTTCCTGAATAAGCAAATAAATATATGAATAAACAAACAATAAATAAATAAACAAAGGCAAGTATATCAGTAATTCATGGACATTATCATTTTCCGATTCAGAACATAAGCTCGTAAAATACCGAATTGCTGCTGGTCTTTGTCATGTACTAATTACAAACACACAATTTTTTCCACCGGGAGTTTCAATCAGCACGCGCGCCAGCCGGAAGCCGCCGCCGCACGAGCAATGTTGTGGTGATCTTCCGGTAATTGTGTGGAGCCCCTCCGCGCCCCTTCCCTTGCCTGGCGATGGTATTGACCTTACTAAAGTGTTACATGTACTTTAACAGTTTTACCAGCATATTGTACTGACTGACCTTTCTAAAGAGTTCCATGTTACTTCACTTTCCTAGTCTTAGGGGCGCCTTGTACGTATTAACCTTACTTAAGAGTTCCATGTTACTTTACTTACCTAGTCTTAGGGGCGCCTTGTACGTATTAACCTTACTTAAGAGTTCCATGTTACTTTACTTACCTAGTCTTAGGGGCGCCTTGTACGTATTAACCTTACTTAAGAGTTCCATGTTACTTTACTTACCTAGTCTTAGGGGCGCCTTGTACGTATTAACCTTACTTAAGAGTTCCATGTTACTTTACTTTCCTAGTCTTAGGGGCGCCTTGTACGTATTTACCTTACTTAAGAGTTCCATGTTACTTTACTTTCCTAGTCTTAGGGGCGCCTTGTACGTATTAACCTTACTTAAGTGTTCCATGTTATTTCGCTTTTCTGGTTTTAGCGGCGCCTAACGCGTACTGCGAAAAATATGAAATTAATAAAGTAAGAATAAAATCATCGTGAGACATTGGAAAGAAACCAAAGGATAGACACCCAGACAGAAGGAAAAGAGTGCAAAAGTCTGTGCTCATGCCAATCAATCAATAAATACGGGCATACACCGGTGGCGCGCCGCCTCACTCACCCTATGTTGCCAGACTCGGGGGTTTCTCAGGGCAAGTCTCTATGTGGACCCTCTCCCCACCCGAAGTACCTCACAGCATGATCTATCGACTTGCTCAGGCCTCGAACTCTGTGGGAGTCCCCTCGTCCTCCTCCACTCGGGGTGTCTCATACAGAGACAACCCGGTGAGCAGGGTTGGCTTCTGGGTAGCGTGCCAAATGCTCGTATAAACGGCCTCGAATCAGTCTCACGGAGTAATTGCCGGCTTGACACAGTCATTCCAGTGATATCTCATGATTCTGCATGGGTACTTATTACACGTGTTCATGTGAAAGTCAAAATAATTGGACAGTCTTTAAACTTTACATTTTGCCGCACAATCACTGAGGACGCATCTCAAAAGGGCGTGAGTAAAATCATACGAAAGAAAAATTGTCAAGCTAATAATAAGCACGTTCATTCTCTACATTACAGCAAGAGCCTTCTAAAGCTGCCTCTTTGTTGAGGGCAACACTGTACTAGTCACTCCCTCTGTCTGGCGATAGCAAGCGACTTGACATCGGAGTTCAGACCAAAGGACCACTTAGTAAATACAGTGTTGCCCTCTAGTATTACTCCCTCAACCCTCCACATCATTCAGACTGCTGTTACTACTCTGAGAACGCTCCGCCTGCCGGCCACTTTATTACTGCTACCTGCTGGCACTATTAATCCTCGCCTGGCGACATCATTAATAAAGCGACATTTTGCTGCCCCGGAATCAGGCCTGTCTGTTTGTTAATTATTGCTGCTCATTATTGAGAGAGAGAGAGAGAGAGAGAGAGAGAGAGAGAGAGAGAGAGAGAGAGAGAGAGAGAGAGAGAGAGAGAGAGAGATGGAGGAGTGAATGATGGAGTGGAGGAGTGAGTGAGTGAGTGAGTGAGTGAATGATGGTGTGAGTGAATGATGAAGTGAGTGAATGATGGAGTGAGTGAATGATGGAGTGAGTGAATGATGGAATGAGTGAATGATGAAGTGAGTGAATGATGGAGTGAGTGAATGATGGAGTGAGTGGGTGAGTGAGTGAGTGAGTGAGTGAGTAATTGACTGATGGAGTAAGTGAGTGAGTGAATGATGGAGTGAGTGAGTGAGTGAGTGAGTGAGTGAATGATGGTGTGAGTGAGTGAATGATGAAGTGAGTGAATGATGGAGTGAGTGAATGATGGAGTGAGTGAATGATGGAGTGAGTGAATGATGGAGTGAGTGGGTGAGTGAGTGAGTGAGTGAGTGAGTGAGTAACTGACTGACTGAATGATGGAGTGAGTGAGTGAGTGAGTGAGTGATGGAGTGAGTGAGTGAGTGAGTGAGTGATGGAGTGAGTGAGTGAATGATGGAGTGAGTGAGTGAGTGAGTGAGTGAATGATGGAGTGAGTGAGTGAGTGAGTGAGTGAATGAGTGAATGATGGAGTGAGTGAGTGAGTGAATGATGGAGTGAGTGAGTGAATGATGGAGTGATTGCGTGGGTGAGTGAGTGAGTGAATGATGGAGTGAGTGCGTGGGTGAGTGAGTGAATGATGGAGTGAGTGAGTGAGTGAATGATGGAGTGAGTGAGTGATTGACTGACTGAATGAATGATGAAGTGAATGAGTGAGTGACTCACTGACTGACTGAATGAATGATGAAGTGAGTGAGTGAGTGAATGAGTGAATGATGGAGTGAGTGAGTGAGTGAGTAAGAGACTGAATGATGGAGTGAGTGAGTGAGTGAGTGAGTGAGTGAGTGAGTGACTGACTGACTGACTGAATGAATGATGAAGTGAGTGAGTGAGTGAGTGAGTGAGTGACTGAATGATGGAGTGAGCGAGGGAGTGGGTGAATGATGGAGTGAGTGAGTGACTGACTGACTGAATGATGGAGTGAGTAAGTGAATGAGTGAGTGATTGAATGATGGAGTGAGTGAGTGAATGAGTGAGTGACTGAATGATGGAGTGAATGAGTGAGTGACTGAATGATGGAGTGAGTGAGTGACTGACTGACTGAATGATGGAGTGAGTGAGTGAGTGAGTGAGTGACTGAATGATGGAGTGAGTGAGTGAGTGAGTGACTGAATGATGGAGTGAGTGAGTGAGTGAGTGAGTGACTGACTGACTGAATGATGGAGTGAGTGAGTGACTGACTGACTGACTGAATGATGGAGTGAGTGAGTGAGTGACTGACTGACTGACTGAATGATGGAGTGAGTGAGTGAGTGACTGACTGACTGAATGATGGAGTGAGTGAGTGAGTGAGTGACTGAATGATGGAGTGAGTGAGTGAGTGAATGATGGAGTGAGTGAGTGAATGATGGAGTGAATGATGGAGTGAGTGAGTGAGTGACTGACTGACTGAATGACATTGTGAGTGAGTGAGTGAGTGAGTGAGTGAGTGATGGGGTGAGTTGAGTGAGTGACTGAATGATGGAGTGAGTGAATGATGAAGTGAGTGAGTGAGTGAATGATGGAGTGAGTGAGTGAGTGACTGAATGATGGAGTGAGTGAGTGAGTGAGTGAGTGAGTGAGTGAGTGACTGAATGATGGAGTGAGTGAGTGAGTGAATGATGGAGTGAGTGAGTGAGTGAGTGAGTGAGTGACTGAATGATGGAGTGAGTGAGTGACTGACTGAATGATGGAGTAAGTGAGTGAGTGAATGATGGAGTGAGTGACTGAATGATGGAGTGAGTGACTGAATGATGGAGTGAATGAGTGAGTGACTGAATGATGGAGTGAATGAGTGAGTGACTGAATGATGGAGTGAGTGAGTGAGTGACTGAATGATGGAGTGAGTGAGTGAGTGACTGAATGATGGAGTGAGTGAGTGAGTGACTGAATGATGGAGTGAATGAGTGAGTGACTGAATGATGGAGTGAGTGAGTGAGTGACTGAATGATGGAGTGAGTGACTGAATGATGGAGTGAATGAGTGAGTGACTGAATGATGGAGTGAGTGACTGAATGATGGAGTGAGTGACTGAATGATGGAGTGAGTGAGTGAGTGACTGAATGATGGAGTGAGTGACTGAATGATGGAGTGAGTGAGTGAGTGACTGAATGATGGAGTGAGTGAGTGAGTGACTGAATGATGGATTGAGTTACTGATTGATGGAGTGAATGAGTGAGTGACTGAATGATGGAGTGAATGAGTGAGTGACTGAATGATGGAGTGAATGAGTGAGTGACTGAATGATGGAGTGAGTGACTGAATGATGGAGTGAGTGACTGAATGATGGAGTGAGTGAGTGAGTGACTGAATGATGGAGTGAATGAGTGAGTGACTGAGTGATGGAGTGAATGAGTGAGTGACTGAGTGATGGAGTGAATGAGTGAGTGACTGAGTGATGGAGTGAATGAGTGAGTGACTGAATGATGGAGTGAGTGACTGAATGATGGAGTGAGTGACTGAATGATGGAGTGAGTGAGTGAGTGACTGAGTGATGGAGTGAGTGAGTGAGTGACTGAGTGATGGAGTGAATGAGTGAGTGACTGAGTGATGGAGTGAATGAGTGAGTGACTGAGTGATGGAGTGAATGAGTGAGTGACTGAATGATGGAGTGAGTGAATGATGGAGGAGGACTGAATGATGGAGTGAGTGACTGAATGATGGAGTGAATGAGTGAGTGACTGAATGATGGAGTGAATGAGTGAGTGACTGAATGATGGAGTGAGTGACTGAATGATGGAGTGAATGAGTGAGTGACTGAATGATGGAGTGAGTGAGTGAGTGACTGAATGATGGAGTGAATGAGTGAGTGACTGAATGATGGAGTGAGTGAGTGAGTGACTGAATGATGGAGTGAATGAGTGAGTGACTGAATGATGGAGTGAGTGAGTGAGTGACTGAATGATGGAGTGAGTGAGTGAGTGACTGAATGATGGAGTGAATGAGTGAGTGACTGAATGATGGAGTGAGAGAGTGAATGATGAAGTGAGTGACTGAATGATGGAGTGAGTGACTGAATGATGGAGTGAGAGAGTGAATGATGGAGTGAGTGAGTGAATGATAGAGTGAGTGACTGAATGATGAAGTGAGTGACTGAATGATGGAGTAAGTGAGTGAATGATGAAGTGAGTGACTGAATGATGGAGTGAGTGACTGAATGATGGAGTGAGTAAGTGAATGATGGAGTGAGTGACTGAATGATGGAGTGAATGACTGAATGATGGAGTGAGTGACTGAATGATGGAGTGAGAGAGTGAATGATGGAGTGAGTGAGTGAATGATAGAGTGAGTGACTGAATGATGAAGTGAGTTAGTGAATGATTGAGTGAGTGAATGATGTAGTGAGTGACTGAATGATGGAGTGAGTGACTGAATGATGGAGTGAGTAAGTGAATGATGGAGTGAGTGACTGAATGATGGAGTGAGTGACTGAATGATGGAGTGAGTGACTGAATGATGGAGTGAGTAAGTGAATGATGAAGTGAGTGACTGAATGATGGAGTGAGTGAGTGAATGATGAAGTGAGTGACTGAATGATGGAGTGAGTGAGTGAATGATGAAGTGAGTGACTGAATGATGGAGTGAGTGAGTGAGTGAGTGAATGATGGAGTGAGTAAGTGAATGATGAAGTGAGTGAGTGAGTGAGTGAGTGAGTGAGTGAGTGAATGATGGAGTGAGTGAGTGAATGATGGAGTGAGTGAGTGAATGATGGAGTGAGTGAGTGAATGATGGAGTGAGTGAGTGAATGATGAAGTGAGTGAGTGAATGAGTGAGTGAGTGACTGAATGATGGAGTGAGTGAGTGAATGGTGAAGTGAGTGACTGAATGATGGAGTGAGTGAGTGAGTGAGTGACTGAATGATAGAGTGAGTGTGTGTGTGTGTGTGTGTGTGTGTGTGTGTGTGTGTGTGTGTGTGTGTGTGTGTGTGTGTGTGTGTGTGTGTGTGTGTGTGTGTGTGTGTGTGTGAGGGACGGAGGCTGTGAAGCAGGAAGATAGTGTCAATGAAAGAAAAATGGCAATGACAAAGAAAAAGGGAGAAATAAATAAAAGAAAGAAAGAAAAACAGAAAGAAACAAACTAAACAAGGACACTCAGGGTGAGATAAATATATAAAAAAAAAGAAATTAAAAAACTATTTCGAGATAATAGATGGAGACATAAGGAGATGCAAAGACAAACACAGAATCAACAGGTTTTCAGGTATTTCACGTTCACACCTTTAAACTTCACCTGTCCGATTTCCATTCTTAATAACACACTGCCCTGCTCTGCCCTGCCCTACCCTACCCTACCTTACCCTGCCCTAGCCCTGCCCTGCCCTGCACTGCACTGCCCTGCTCTGCCCTCTTCTGCCCTACCCTACCTTACCCTGCCCTTCCCTGCCTTGCCCTACCTGCCCTGTCCTACTCAACCCTACCCTATCCTACCCTGCCCTCACTTGCCCTGCCCTGCCCTGCCCTGCCCTGCCCTGTCCTACTCTACCCTACCCTATTCTACCCTACACTCACTTGCTCTGCCCTGCCCTGCCCCACCTCGCCACAAGACAACTCACACAACAACCCAGCAACAACAAACCATCATCTAAGGCAGGGATGATGCTGATGATGATAGTCCCAACCAAAGAAGATAAAAACTGATGATGTGATGAGTGGTAATCGATGACGGTGATTATCTGGCGAACTCATAACAACCTAATGACACACTATGAGACGCGGGGATGGCGGGCTATCAGGGCTTATAGATCTTCCTTCATTACCTCCACAATCTGGCCCATTATGCTGAGGAAAAGGTGTGCTGCTGCGGCCCAGGTGGAGGAGTGGAGGGCTTCCGGGTTGGAAAAGAGGACGAAGGGATTGTTTGTTTGTTTACTTGTGAGTGGGAAGGATAAGGGTTAGGGGACAGTATTTTAAAGAGGTTTGTGTCTTTTCTTCTCTCTCTCTCTCTCTCTCTCTCTCTCTCTCTCTCTCTCTCTCTCTCTCTCTCTCTCTCTCTCTCTCTCTCTCTCTCTCTCTCTCTCTCTCTCTCTCTCTCCCTCTCTCTCTCTCTCTCTCTCTCTCTCTCTCTCTCTCTCTCTCTCTCTCTCTCTCTCTCTCTCTCTCTCTCTCTCTCTCTCTCTCTCTCTCTCTCTCTCTCCTCTCTCTCTCTCTCTCTCTCTCTCTCTCTCTCTCTCCTCTCTCTCTCCTCTCCTTCTCTCCTCTCTCTCTCTCTCTCCTCTCTCTCTCTCTCTCTCTCCTCTCTCTCTCTCTCTCCTCTCTCTCTCTCTCTCTCCTCTCTCTCTCTCTCTCCTCTCCTCTCTCTCTCTCCTCTCTCCTCTCTCCTCTCTCCTCTCTTCTCTCTCTCTCTCTCTCTCTCTCCCTCTCTCTCTCTCTCCCTCTCTCTCTCTCTCCCTCTCTCTCTCTCTCCCTCTCTCCCTCTCTCCCTCTCTCTCTCTGTGTGTGTGTGTGTGTGTGTGTGTGTGTGTGTGTGTGTGTGTGTGTGTGTGTGTGTGTGTGTGTGTGTGTGTGTGTGTGTGTGTGTGTGTGTGTGTGTTACTTTCGGCCTTTAAGTATTAAGTATAAACATCCTTTTTTTCACTATTTCTTTGTGCACGCCATCAAGTTGGGGCAATTTTTATTTCTTTTCCATTTTTCTTTTTTACCTGTTTTAGTCTTTGAAGTGCTGCTCCCCACTTAACAGGAGCCTGGAGAGAACCTGTTGCTGGAAGGAGTTTAAGGGGAGGCAGAGAGTACGGGGAAGAGATGGATTTGAGGCGGCGGTGCAGAGAATGGGAGCACCAGAGGACGACGTAATGGACAGGAGCGACTGATGAAAACTTGTAAATGGCGTAACCAGGGATTTGACCTTAGCAAAAACAACAACAACGAAAGAGGAAGAAGAAAAAAGAAGAGAAAAAAGAGGAAGAAGAAAAAGGTGTGAAAAAAATGGTGAGAAAAATGAATGTGGAGAAATAGGAAGTGAAGTATTACGGAAGAAAAATAACAGGAACAGTAACAAGAAAAAGAAGAGAACTGTACATCGATCATGCCTGTGTCATAGAGCCAGGATCCACGGTCAAATCCAGAGGTCCCTTTCAATCACCATCTTAATAATGAACACGGTAAACACACCGACTCGTTGAGCAATAATGAATGAAGGTCATTTTAGCAAGCTGTAAGGAAGGGAAGGAGGGAGGGAAGGAAGGTAGGCAGGAAGGAAAAAAGGAAGGGAGGAAGTTGGTCTAGCAGTTATAAGGAAGGGAGCGAGGGTAGAAAGGTACTTGCTATAACGTTATTGATCCATGGCCATATCCACGAGTGAAGTCCAATCATCGTGTATGGATGACTTCATTTTACGCAGCGGAGTTCCTTACGTTGGAGTGAATGGTTTGTTTACCGAGCTTGATGGAGTATTGCACGGTCAACCACTGCGTTTCAAACTTCATGCGACCGGAGGTTCTTTCGAAAGGAGAATATCGAGGCAATTATGAAACTAGTCTGATATTTGTTACTTTGTCCAGGTGGCTGGGATGTGTGGACTGAGCCTGTTGGGTGTGTTTAAAGGTCAAACACAGCATTTCAAACTTCCTGTAACTTGGCATTCTTTCGACAAGCAAGTATTAAGACAATATTCGAATTTTCTAACTTTGCGCAGCTGGATGTGTTGCGAGTGTTGACTGTGCATTTGGGTGTGTTTCAAGGTCAGCGAACTTCACAATTTCTGGAACTCGATTCTTTCGGCGGGCGAGTATCAGGGAATTATGACACTAGTTTTATATTTTTAACTTTGCCCCGGTGGATGTGCTCCGTGTGTTGAGCGTGTGTGTTTCAAGGTCAGACACGCAACTTCCTGCGACTTACGACTTACTGCATGGTAGTACCGAGACAATACTTTTAAATAATTTTGAACTTAAAACTTTGCCCAGCTATTGTCCCATGTAGAGGAGCATGTTGTAGGCCGTATACCCCGTAGCCTAGTATTGCCTCCTGCCGCAAAACAAAATACTGACATTGTTTGTGGTCACCTTCACACCTTGCCTGACATTTTCTGAAAACAAAGGAGGCAGCCAAAGGAAAGAAAACGCATATCAGTGCTCCTGCAAAGGGCTGATAGAAGAAACCAGAAGCATTATCACATCAGGTTGTTGAGATGTCTTGGTATTTCTTGAAATCATAGGGACGAGGAAATACAGACGAATGAAGGATATTCCAGTTTTTTTTTTTTTTTTTTTTTTTTTAACGTCGCAGTCTATTGCGCCGGTTGGCTTGTTCCCGGTGGGGCCTGATGGTTTGCCCAGCCCGTTCTGGCGCAGACGAGTTTTTATAGTGGCGCCATCTTGTGTCGGCTCATGCTGCCCCCCCGGAACTCATCTTTGAGCCTCTCTTTGGAGAGGTTATCTAGAGCCCGGGTTGATGGGTGGTCTTCAGGGCAGCATGTGGGTAGCCTTAGGCCACTCGGCGGCGACTGAAAAACCTCAGCTGTGCGGAGGCCAGGATTCGAACCCACGTCCCTCCTGGAGCTCCTCAACGCGGGGCCGTCACGCTAACCACTCAGCCACCGCCTTCCCGCCTCCCCGGTGAAAGGGATGAAAGAAGGAAAATACTGGTTAACTCTTGTATCAGGAAGTTGGACGGCACAAGGACAAAGTTGTAAGCAGCGAGGCCGCGTGTGGGGTGGAGACATCAAGTTAGCAGGTTCAGAAGAGAAGTTCAATTTAATATAGTAATATAGGATAGCAAGGGAGAAAACATTGCGGCGGAGACTAAGAGCTAGATGACGATCTGTGAGAGGAGAGGAAGTGATCAGTTTATTAATGTGCTCATCACTCTCATTGACTGAATACTTCCAGGTAAGCTGTTAATAATTGTGAATGGTGTGACGCTCCACATATTCTGCTTAGATTCTGATTTTTTTTTTCGTTTATCCAGTGGAGTTTAATGGGTGCAATGCTCCCCCCCCCCCCCTCCTGTCTGTCTGTCTGTCTCTGTCTGTCTGCCTGTGTGTTTGCCTATACGTCTGCCTGTCTGTCCCCCTCTCTGTCTGTCTGTGTCTGTCTATGTTTACCTATCTGCCTGCCTGTCTGT
The DNA here is from genome assembly GCF_024679095.1 of Eriocheir sinensis. Lineage (NCBI taxonomy): Eukaryota > Metazoa > Arthropoda > Malacostraca > Decapoda > Varunidae > Eriocheir > Eriocheir sinensis. The sequence goes on from NC_066533.1 coordinate 5,384,675, forward strand.
CCCCTCCCTCTTTTTTTTCCGTCTATGTCTGTCTGTATGTTTGCCTATATGTCTGTATCTGTCTGTTTGTCTGTCCCCTTCCTCTTTTTCTTTCGTTTATGTCTGCCTGCTTGTCTATCTGTCCCCTCCCTCTCTTTTTTCAGTCTATGTCTGTCAGTCTGTTTGCCTCTCTCTCTCTCTCTCTCTCTCTCTCTCTCTCTCTCTCTCTCTCTCTCTCTCTCTCTCTCTCTCTCTCTCTCTCTCTCTCTCTCTCTCTCTCTCTCTCTCTCTCACACACACACAGCTAGTCTATTACCACTTGAACAATACGTGTGAAAGCGTTTCGTAATGGAGCGGCAGGCGGCACTTATATTTACGTCGCAGGCAGGAGAGCGCCCACGCCAAACTCGCACTCGCCTACACCACCTGCTCTATTTCAGGCTTTTCCATGTAGTGAGACGGGAAAGAAAAAAAAAAAAAAAAAAAAAAAAAAAAAAAAAACCTCCATGCTATGCTCAAATGATCCTTGCAGTCACGGGGATGTTTTGTGTGCGGTTAGTATCTACGTTCAGTTAATGAGAAAGTTTCATGTTCAGTTATTATTTACGTTCAGTTTTTGAGGAAGTTTTTATGTTTAGTTATTATTTACGTTCAGTTTTTGAGGAAGTTTTTTTTTATTTTCAGTTATTATTTACGTTCAGTTTTTCAGGAAGTTTCACGTTCAGTTATTATTTACGTTCAGTTTTTGAGGAAGTTTTTTTTCTTCAGTTATTATTCACGTTCAGTTTTTGAGGAAGTTCTTTTTTATATTCAGTTATTATTTACGTTCAGTTTTTTAGGAAGTATCATGTTCAGTTATTGAGGAAGATTTTATTTTTCAGTTATTATCTACGTTCAGTTATTGAGGATTTTTTTTATTTTTGTTATTATTTACGTTCAGTTATTGAGGAAGTTTTTATTTTTCAGTTATTATTTACGTTCAGTTATTGACGAAGTTTTCATCTTTCAGTTATTATTTACGTTCAGTTTTTTAGGAAGTTTTTATTTCAGTTATTTACGTTCAGTTTTTTAGGAAGTTTCATGTTCAATAATTATCATTTACGTTCAGTTATTGAGGAAGTTTTATGTTCAGTTTTTGAAGAAGTTTTATGTTGTTATTATTTACGTTCATTTACTGATGACGTTTTATGTTCAGTTATTGAGGAAGTTTTTATGTTATTATTTAGGTTCAGTTACTGAGGAAGTTTTATGTCCAGTTATTATTTACGTTCAGTTATTGAGGAAGTTTTTATGTTCAGTTATTATTTAGATTCAGTTATTGAGGAAGTTTTATGTCCAGTTATTATTTACGTTCAGTTATTGAGGAAGTTTTTATGTTCAGTTATTATTTAGGTCCAGTTATTGAGGAAGTTTTATGTCCAGTTATTATTTACGTTCAGTTATTGAGGAAGTTTTTATGTTCAGTTATTATTTACGTTCAGTTACTGAGGAAGTTTTATGTCCAGTTATTATTTAAGTTCAGTTATTGAGGAAGTTTTTATGTTCAGTTATTATTTACGTTCAGTTATTGAGGAAGTTTTATGTCCAGTTATTATTTACGTTCAGTTATTGGGGAAGTTTTTATGTTCAGTTATTATTTACGTTCAGTTATTGAGGAAGCTTTATGTCCAGTTATTATTTACGTTCAGTTATTGAGGAAGTTTTTATGTTCAGTTATTATTTAGGTTCAGTTACTGAGGAAGTTTTATGTCCAGTTATTATTTACGTTCAGTTATCGAAGAAGTTTCAAGTTCAGTTGTTATTTATGTTCTGTTATTATTAATTTCCAGTTACTATTCATGTTCAGCTATTATTATTTGAGAGAAAAACAAAAACACTTGCAACCTCTTACTTTACCCGAAACCCTTATAGCAGTTGTATTTGTAGTAATTCATTAGTAGTGCGCCTGAGGACGACAACAGCGAATTCAAATGATCTCTGCAGTCAGTCATGAGGATTTCTTTTTTATTACGTTCTGTTATTAGCGGAAAAAAACACCTAGAGTTCTATATTCGGTTCTGGCATCAACGAAAATAAAAAACATCAACAAGCTGTAATATTTTCCCTAGTCAAATAAGGCAGTTTTATCATCAGCTATTCTCCGCCATCAGCGAAAACACGCCAAAAACTCTAATATTTTACTTGCAATCACGAGAAATTACTTTATTTTATTTTTGCCACCAACGGAAACATACGCCCACAACAAGCTCTTATTTTACCCTCAATTACTATATAAGCTGTTTCATTTTTACATTTTCTGCCATTATCTAAAAAAAAAAAAAAAAAACTACACGCTATTTTTTTTTCTTTTTTTACAATCACGAGGAGCAGGTCTATTTTCGATTATTTTCTGCCATCATCTTAAAAATAACGCCTACAATGAGCTCCTATTTTACCCACAATCACAAAAAGCAGTTCCATTTTCAGACAACTCGATGTAGAGAACAGGAGAAAAACGAACGTTATAAGTGACCTCGAATGACCCTCACAGTTTTACATGAAGACTTTCCCACTGTCCGCGTCATTCTGGCCTAAGTAAACACCTTTCTGGCTCACTTGAACACGAAGCGAAGTCTGAATTACCCACACCATTATGTCCATTCCGCCCTATTCTAAGCCCTCCCTACCAAGAGATGTCAGTTATACCCTACTCAAATCCCAAAGGCAGCTTCGACAATGCTTTTTTTTCTCTTTTTTTTTTCTCCGTTGAACTCACATGCTTCACTTCCACAGACACTCCTTTTTTGCAGCAAGGGAGATAGCTCAGGAAAAATAAAAGCCCGCTCAACGCTACTCCAGCAAATGAAGATCAAAATAAGAAGCCAGGAGAGTTCACTGTCAGATGGGGAGGTGTCTTGATACCCTCCTCTAGGCTTATTTGTGTCATACTATTACTAATGTAGAGAAAATAACAATGTTGGACGTAGCCAGCAATCCGTAGACGAACTAAATTTCACAAACACTTCAAGTAATTTCTACACTGCATTTCTATCTTCGTGTCATCCAAAACTAAACAATTCTCTTAAAACCGGAACTCACCAACACTTCCAAGTAACTTCTGAATAGCATTAGAATCCATGTCACAGAAAGCTTGATAACTATGCTGACTGATACTTTTGGAACTGATCATATCTTGAATACTCCATCCGAAATTGATCTTTCTTTTGGCCACTCATTTCTTTCTTTATTGGAGCAGTGATTAGCGAGCTTTTTTATTTATCTATTTTTGCCCTCGCGCTGCTTGCTTTACTGTAAAAAGAACTTGTATTACCTTTACTGGAAGAAGAGGCAGATCAGGAGCTACACAATCCAATCATATGAGTGACAGGATACCGGCGTTTAAAAGTGGGTGATGACACGTTCAGAACAGGCTCGGCACTCAATCCTGGACAACTACAAACAGCTCACACTTTTTTTGGTTCTCTCGCTGACGTTCGTGTACAGGTTCAAAGTGATTGGCAGGAAGGACGCCGAGGTGCTGCAGGGCAAAGTGTGCCAGGCTGGCGGTGGTGATGGTGATGGTGGATATAAAAGGAGGGAGAGGCGGTGGAGGTAGTGTTGATGGAAGTGGTTATAATGAAAATGATGATGGTGGTGATGATCGTGGTGGTGGTGGAGGTGGAAGTAGATGTGATGGTGTTGATGGCGTTGGTGATGATGATGATGATGATGATGATGATGGTGGTGGTTGTGGTGGAGAAGGTCTTTTGTCATGATTTGATCTCGTTACACATGACCGCACATGGATACACAGGGATGTCAGGAGACAGCAAGAGGCAAGGCGGCCTACACGTGGCAGCTCCTGGAGATGAGTACTTTAACAAAATCTCTTCCAGTCCAGAAATACATCTAACCTCCATTTAAAGCTTTCAGTTGTGTTTGCTTCAACAACATACTAGGTCAGTTTGTTCCACTAATCCATTAGACTCGTGTTGCAGAACTGGAAGAAAATATGATGTCGAGGGACTTTACAAAACTGCTGCACAGTGCATCGCCCCGTGTCTGGAGCAGGCGACAACTCCTGAAGGGGAGCGAAAAGTACTGTGGTGTGCAAGCCCCCACAACACAACTCGGTAACTTGTATTGCTACTCACTAGACGCATAAATAAGTGTTGTACTCACCCCCCCATGAGACGCTTCCAGGCTTGCATGATGAGTGTAGTCTTCTTCTCTCTTGCCCTGCAATGGGAAGCGGTACAGTTGCACTATACGACATATTAGTAGGGCATGTAGCACAAATTTATTATACCATACACGTCCTCCCCATGCTGGTATATGCCTGAGCAGCGTAACCTGCTGTATAATGGGATGCGGTACACCTGCATTACATGACACATAAGTAGAGAATGCAGCACTAAGTTTACTGTACCCACACATCCCCACGCTCTCCCCAGCATGGTGTGTGCCTGCAGAGCATACATAGCCTGCTGGAGGGAAGCACTGAACTTATCTATCTCTCTGTCAGGAGTTAAGTTACTATAGGTGCAAATAGAAGACCGGTAAGTATATAACGAGCTGCCATCTATGAAGTAGCTTTGAAAGACTCATACATAACTGCATTTGTAAATAATTTTAAACTGTTACCACTCACTGCAGACTTAAACAAGAATAAACCACCAATTAACCGACATCCACCAACACTTACTGCATACCGTATATATTTATTTATTTTCGTCCTGTTCTAATCATTAATAACGTGTCAACCAAGGAAAATAAATTAATTCAAACCAATTAAGATCAAAATATTAATTTCACGAACATTTGAAATATTTCCTGATCTGCATTTTTAATCGCCTCACCAGAAGATACACAATGACCTCGGAACGGAATCTCACCCACGCCAAATATTCCCTGACCTGCACTGTTGTCCGCGCCATCCTGAACACACTACTGCCCAGACCCATCAGCACCTCAAGACGGAGGAGGTTTAAGCCGTGCCAACTTCCCTCGCAGGACTTGTTGCGAGAGGAAAGCCCATTTTCGAGGCCAAAGCGGTGATCGGCTTACACAGACTCAATACTCTTGACGTGGTGACATAAAACTCCAGTGCCTTTCCCTGCGATGCTTGTTTTGTCTTTATTCTTTTTTCTCTTTTTCCTTGAGCTATTTCCGTTGCTGTATTGGCTGTTAAAACAAAAGACGTACAATAGCTGTGTTCCTGCAGGTAAAGACTCAGATATCAAAAGCCAATAATTCAGACTTCTTCCTTTCTTTACGGCAAGAGACAGACCAGTAGAAACACACACACACACACACACACACACACACACACACACACACACACACACCAGCCGCTCTTAGAAATAGAAGAGTAAGCAGTTTTCGTTATACTCCGTTTTTTGAAAGAGTTTAAAGACATAAGAAAAATTCGTAATTGGATTTGTAGGGAAAGGTTCTCATACTAAACTACATAAATCATAATAACTAATACAGTCAAAGGAAAGAAACTACTGATGAAAACACCAACATAACGTAACATACAGCCTACACTAGTTCTGTCTACCTGATTGTGTTCATGCAAGGGAAATGTTATGGTATACAGTAAGCTTAACACACAAATGCACTCTTGTATATAAATGAAATCGTGTTCTGTACAAATATTCATAAACGGCGAACATTCTGCCATCCTGCATTCTGTTTCCCGCTTTTAGTGCATCATCACTCTGCCCTTGCAAGCTAGTGAATTGTGCTGAAAGATAATATTACTGAAGTAGCAACATAAATAGTTTGTCTTGCTCTTTAGTTGTTGTGTTTTCTTCTCCTTCCTCTTAACTAGTTTTTTTTGTTGTTGTTTCTGTTTTTCTTCGTCGGCTGCTTTTCATCTTCTAATTTAGTTCTTTTCTTTTTCTCTAGTTTTTCTTCGTGTGCTTCTTCTTTTTCTTCTTTTTCTTATCTAGCTCTTTTTATCTCTTATTTTTCTATCATCTTTTTATCTAGTTCTTTTTTTCCCTTGTTTTTCTTCGTCTGCTTCTTCTTCATCTTCTTATCCAGTTCTTTTTTTTCTCTAGTTTTTCTTCGTCTGGTTCTTCATCTTCTTATCTAGTTCTCTTTTACTAGTTTTCTTCGTCTGCTTCTTCTTCATCTTCTTATCCAGTTCTTTTTTTTTCTCTAGTTTTTCTTCGTCTGCTTCTTCTTCATCTTCTTATCCAGTTCTTTTTTTCTCTAGTTTTTCTTCGTCTGGTTCTTCATCTTCTTATCCAGTTCTTTTTTTCTCTAGTTTTTCTTCGTCTGGTTCTTCATCTTCATATCTAGTTCTTTTTTTTCAAGTTTTCTTCGTCTGCTTCTTCTTCATCTTCTTATCTAGTTCTTTTTTTCTCTAGTTTTTCTTCGTCTGCTTCTTCTTCATCTTCTTATCCAGTTCTTTTTTTCTCTAGTTTTTCTTCGTCTGCTTCTTCTTCATCTTCTTATCTAGTTCTTTTTTCAAGTTTTCTTCGTCTGCTTCTTCTTCATCTTCTTATCTAGTTCTTTTTTTCTCTAGTTTTTCTTCGTCTGCTTCTTCTTCGTCTTCTTATCCAGTTCTTTTTTTCTCTAGTTTTTCTTCGTCTGGTTCTTCATCTTCTTATCCAGTTCTTTTTTTTCTCTAGTTTTTCTTCGTCTGGTTCTTCATCCTCTTATCCAGTTCTTTTTTTTCTCTAGTTTTTCTTCGTCTGGTTCTTCGTCTTCTTATCCAGTTTTTTTTTTCTCTAGTTTTTCTTCGTCTGGTTCTTCATCTTCTTATCCAGTTCTTTTTTTTCTCTAGTTTTTCTTCGTCTGGTTCTTCATCTTCTTATCCAGTTCTTTTTTTCTCTAGTTTTTCTTCGTCTGGTTCTTCGTCTTCTTATCCAGTTCTTTTTTTCTCTAGTTTTTCTTCGTCTGGTTCTTCATCTTCTTATCCAGTTCTTTTTTTTCTCCAGTTTTTCTTCGTCAGGTTCTTCATCTTCTTATCCAGTTCTTTTTTTCTCTAGTTTTTCTTCGTCAGGTTCTTCATCTTCTTATCCAGTTCTTTTTTTCTCTAGTTTTTCTTCGTCAGGTTCCTCATCTTCTTATCCAGTTCTTTTTTTCTCTAGTTTTCTTCGTCAGATTCTTCATCTTCTTATCCAGTTCTTTTTTTCTCTAGTTTTTTTTCGTCAGGTTCTTCATCTTCTTATCCAGTTCTTTTTTTCTCTAGTTTTTCTTCGTCTGGTTCTTCATCTTCTTATCTAGCTCTTTTTTCCTCTATTTTTTTTTCGTCTGCTTCTTCTTCTTCATCTTCTTATCTTCTTTTTTTTCTCTATTTTTTCTTCTTTTGCTTCTTTTTCATCTTCTTATCTAGTTCTTTTTTCAAGTTTTCTTCGTCTGCTTCTTCTTCCTCTTCTTATCTAGTTCTTTTTTTTCTCTAATTCTTCTTCGTCTGCTTCTTCTTCATCTTCTTATCTAGTTCTTTTTTCAAGTTTTCTTCGTCTGCTTCTTCTTCCTCTTCTTATCTAGTTCTTTTTTTTCTCTAATTCTTCTTCGTCTGCTTCTTCTTCATCTTCTTATCTAGTTATTTTTTCTCTAGTTTTTCTTCTTCTGCTTCTTCTTCATCTTCTTATCTAGTTCTTTTTCTCTAGTTTTTCTTCGTCAGCTCCTTCTTCATCTTCTTATCCAGTTCTTTTTTTCTCTAGTTTTCTTCGTCTGCTTCTTCTTCATCTTCTTATCAAGTGCTTTTTTTTTCTCTAGTTCTTCTTGTGCTTCTTCATCTTCTTATCCAATTCTTTTTTTTTCTCTAGTTAGTCATCGTCTGCTGCTTCTTCATTTCCTTATCTATTTTTTTTTCTCTAGTTTTCTTCGTCTGCTTCTTCCTAATCTTCTCCTTCCTCTTCTTTTTAGCTGGTTCTTCTTTCTCTTACTGTAGTTGTTGTTATGGTTGTTTTTGTTGTTGTTCTTCGTCTTCTCCTCTTCCTCCTTGTTTCACCATTAACAAATATTTCGTTATTCAGGTCTGGTATCCCTCACGCTCCAATGTCGCTCGAGTTCAAGCACCGCCAAAAAGAGCAGCATTCAACCAGCCTTGCCCCGCTTCCTCGCGGCCTCGCATTCCTTCCCGAGGTGCATTGTTCTCAATATCGGATTGGAAGCGATCATGCCGCCGAGCTCTCTGCTACACACACACACACACACACACACACACACACACACACACACACACACGCAATGTCATTCCTCGTTTTTTTACATTTTTGCTTGCATATCGTGGTATGTTTTGGTGTTGACGCGTTTCTTTTCTTTTCTTTCCTTTTCTTCTTTTTCTTATTGTTGTTCTTTAATATCGTGGTAGTTGTTGGTCTTGACTCGCGTTTTTGTTGTTGTTGTTGTTGTTGTGTGTGTGTGTGTGTGTGTGTGTGTGTGTGTGTGTGTGTGTGTGTGTGTGTGTGTGTGTGTGTGTGTGTTTACGCAATTCCTTAACTCAATCAAGGCAGGAATAATTAGGGTCCCGTACGGCATTCGAGAGAGAGAGAGAGAGAGAGAGAGAGAGAGAGAGAGAGAGAGAGAGAGAGAGAGAGAGAGAGAGAGAGAGAGAGAAAGAAATATAACAAAACCAAACACTGTACACAAACACAACAAACAGGAGGCAAAAACTTTCTCAAGCTGTCACCGAATAACGAAAACAAGATTTAAGAAACTCCAACGAAAATAAAGCAAATACAATAAAAAAAATCTGATTCCTCAATTGAAAAGGACTTCCCCAGATTCTTCACAAGTCAGAATCTTGTAGTAGTAGTAGTAGTAGTAGTAGTAGTAGTAGTAGTAGTAGTAGTTGAAGTAGTAGTAGTAGTAGTAGTAGTAGTAGTAGTAGTAGTAGTAGTAGTAGTAGTAGTAGTAGTAGTAGTAGTAGTAGTAGTAGTAGTAGTAGTAGTAGTAGTAGTAGTAGTAGTAGTAGTAGTAGTAGTAGTAAGACAGTAAGATTTTTTTACAGTAAAGGAAACAGCTCAAAGACAAAAAAAGTATTAAAACAAAAAGGTCCGCTAGCAATAAAAAAAAAAAAAATAAATAAATAAATAAATAAAAACGCAATCAAATAGAGCAGATGAAGCTGAACGAGTGCAAATCCTAAAAGTCCGAAAGTCTTTAAGCACAACAAACAAAAGACAGAGGATTAAGGATATAAATAACTACCACAGAGGATACAGTACAGGAGGCCTTACTAACTGGCAGGACGACGCGGCTTCAGAGGAGAGGGCCCAGCACGATCCCATCCGAGCCGTCACTCTTACAGACAGGCTGTTGGTGGCGTCGGTCTTGCTCGCTTTGAAGGGTCGGAGCCTCCAGGGACAGTTAATCGACTACTCAAGAACTCACGTCAGTCACTTTACCTTCGTCTCCACCAAGGGTACACGAGGGAGTGGCTGGCGTGATACTTGAGTGTACGACCTTTTTTTATTTTTTATCAAGGGTACAGTAAGAAGAGGAAGTGGGTTAGTGGTGAAGGTACAGGTGGGGGAGAAGGAAAGACAGGAGTGTACAGTTGTTATGGTGTAGGTTTGTTAGTTGTTCTGGTGTAGTTTACTGTTTATCGGGCACTTTACTCTCTCCCTCTCCCCTTTAAAGGTAATCCCAATGGACGACTTATCTCTAGTTTTCCCTTCTCCTCCGACAGGTACAGGTGGGGGAGAATGAAAGACAGGAGTGTACAGTTGTATGGTGAAGGGTCGTTAGTTGTTCTGGTGTAGTTTATTGTTTATCGGGCACTTTACTCCCTCCCACTCCCCTCTAAAGGTATTCCCAATGGACGATTTCTCAAGTTTTCCCCTCTCCTCCGACAGTTCCCTTCTCGTTCTCCTTTTCACCCCTCCCTACTCATTTCCCCTCGTTCTCCCCCTTACCAAAGTGTGAGGGGGTAACTACGCCCTGCCGGCCTTGTTAAGTCTGCCGGCCTTGTTAAACTGCCGGCCTTGTTAAATCTGCCGGCCTCGTTCCGCCCTGGCTCCTCCTACTTCCGAGCCGACGTCATAGCCCGGCTAGCGGGCTAAGGCAGACACCAGCTCACCACCACAGAGTGCACACCTCGCCTTCTCAACCTCACGCTGGTCCTTCGTCTCACTGGGAAAGCTACGTGTCTGGGCTCCTTGCTGCTTCTCCCCTGGCTGTACCGCCCGACCAAGTCACCACTGTTGTCCCCCACTGCACTCCAGCCTATGGACTTCACTTCCCTGGCCTTTAGCTGAGAGGATTACAACCGGTGCTCCCAACCCCGGTGACTCAGCAGGCCAACCCCTTTTGCACACTACAGTGGTTTGATTACCTTTTGGTCATTTTGTCGTCTTTGTTTGTGTTAATACACTAACCCTTATTTTGTGCTGTTTTCCTCACCAAAGGGCTATTAGGCATTCCTGGCTATTAAATCTTAATATTGAGGGCGAGAGATCGTGGCCTCCCGTTTTCCCTCACACAGAGTTACTCCCCACGAGCATATACTCCCTCCCCCTTTCCCGTTCACCCACTTTCAACTTCTTCCCGTCTCCCCTCACCCCATCCAAGTCATATCGCCTCTCGTTCTCCTCTTCCCATACTCATTCCCTCTCACTTACTCCACTTTGGACAACTCCCTTCCCGTTTCTCCTTTTCCCGTCATTCTTCCCCTCCCTCCCCCCGGTCATGCCATTCCCCCTATCGTTCTTCCCCATTTCCAAAGTTACCCTTTCCTCCTCGACTTACTCTCCCTTGGGCGATTCCCTTCCCGTTCTCCTACCTACAACTTCGTGCCCCTTCCCCTCGTCCAAGTCATTTCCTCTCTCGGTTTTCCCCTTCCGAAGTTACTCCCCACGTACAAATCCCCTTTCCCCTCCGACTTACTCCCCATTGGACGATTCCCTTCCCGTTCTCCCACCCAACAACTTCTCTCACTGTCATCCCCCACCCCTAACCCCCCCTCAAGTCATTCTCCCTCTCGTCCTTCCCTTGTCCAAGTTATTCCCAAAAGGCATATCTCGTCCGCACATTCATGAACTATAGCAGTGTTCAGCACCTGGCCCGATTTAATTTAAGAGTTCAGATTAAGTTAGGATAGGCAGAATATTAGATTAGGATAGGTCGAGTAGAGTCCGAGGAGCGTGATTACTTTTAGGGGTAAGATGTATTGATAATCAGAAGAGGATTACATAATTAGTTTGTGAGCTAGGACCCGCGCGACACCCAGGAGTCAGCGGCTTGGGGAGCGGCCAATCACGCAAACACTTCGGAAATATGCATCCCTCCACCTCTCCGACTTTACTCCCCCATGAACACTTCCTTTCTCGGCCTCCCCTCCTGAATATTTCCCCTCTCGTTTTTCCCCCGACGATATCACGCGTACACTTAAGAAATCACAATCCCTCCCCCTCTCCGACTTACTCCTTTTTGAACACTTCCCATCACCCACCCCTATTCAACTTTTTTTTTAATTTTTTTTTTTTATACAACAAAAGAGACAGCTGAATATTTCCCCTCTCGTTTTTCCCCCGACGATATCACGCATGCACTTTAGAAATTAGAATCCCTCCCCCTCTCCGACGTCCTCCTTTTTTAACACCCCACCCCCCACCCGTCTCTGCCTGTGTCTGTTTACCTAGATGTATGTTTGTCTGTCTGTCCCCTCTCTGGTTGTCTGTCTCTGCTTACCTAGCTGTCTGTGTCTGTCTGTCTGTTTGTTTTGGTCTCTGCCTGTCTGTCTCTCTGTCACTAGCCTTCTCCCCCTCCCCCCGTGTTAATATTTCCCATCTCGTTCCTTCCTCGACCAAATTAATTCCCCGGTAGATCTTCCTTCTCCCAACAAATTATCCGATGTACATTTCCCTCTCGACCTTGCCCTCTGTACAATACCCCCCCCCCCCCAACCAATGCCACCTTCCCCTCTACCGAGCTCCAGCACCACTACAGACCTCGATGAGATGCGCCATTACCTCTCAGGAATGGCGTGATTCCACCGCCTCGCAGACCCCAGTGGACGCATCAATCAACCAATTAGAGGGAGAGTGGATTAGACGACCGCCTGCTTGTGTTGGGCGGGGGAGGAGACAAGACGCTCTAATCACCTTCCTTCACTCACTCTACACCTTTTCTCTTGTTTACTCGGATTATTTTTAACTGACAAGGGGACCGAAGGAGGCAGCAAAGAAAGAAATAATAAGGGAGACAAGGCAAGACGTTCTCATTATCTTCCTCGCTCACTTTATTTTCTTATTTATTCTTATTTTTTCAACTTTTTTTTTATAAGGAAGAGGAAGAGGTAGTAAAGAAAGAAATAACAAGGGAGACAAGGCAAGACGTTCTCATTATCTTCCTTCGCTCACTTTATTTTCTTATTTATTCTTATTTTTCAACTTTCAACTTTTTTTATAAGGAACAGGAAGGAAAAGAATTAACAAGGGAGACAAGGCAAGACGTTCTCATCTTCCTTCACTCACTTTATTTTCTTATTTATTCTTATTTTTCAACTTTTTTGTTAGGAACAGGAAGAGACAGCGAAGAAAAAACAACAAAAGAGACAAGACAAGACGTTCTCATCGCCCCCCTTTATTCACTCTACACCCTTTTTCTAATTTACTCGTATTTTCTTGAGCTTTTTGAGGGACAGGAGGAAGCAGTACAGAAAAATAACAAAAGAGTGACAAAACATTCTAATTTCCTTCCTTCACTCACTCAACGACTTTTTTCTTATTTACTCGTATTGTCTTTAACTTTTTTTTTTTTAACGGGAAGGAAGAAGCAGAGAAGAAAAGTATAACAAAACAGGAAGGAGGAAGCTGAATAAACAACAGAGGATGGACGTAACTGCAATGAGAATGTTAGTGATATAAGGATGGACGTAGCAGCAATGAGAATGTTAGTGATATAAGGATGGACGTAGCAGCAATGAGAATGTTAGTGATATAAGGATGGACGTGGCTGTAATGAGAATGTTAGTGATATAAGGATGGACGTGGCTGCAATGAGAATGTTAGTGATATAAGGATGGACGTGGCTGTAATGAGAATGTTAGTGATATAAGGATGGACGTAGCAGCAATGAGAATGTTAGTGATATAAGGATGGACGTGGCTGTAATGAGAATGTTAGTGATATAAGGATGGACGTAGCAGCAATGAGAATGTTAGTGATATAAGGATGGACGTGGCTGTAATGAGAATGTTAGTGATATAAGGATGGACGTAGCAGCAACGAGAATGTTAGTGATATAAGGATGGACGTAGCAGCAATGAGAATGTTAGTGATATAAGGATGGACGTGGCTGTAATGAGAATGTTAGTGATATAAGGATGGACGTAGCAGCAATGAGAATGTTAGTGATATAAGGATGGACGTGGCTGTAATGAGAATGTTAGTGATATAAGGATGGACGTAGCAGCAGTAAGAATGTTAGTGATATAAGGATGGACGTAGCAGCAATGAGAATGTTAGTGATATAAGGATGGACGCAGCAGCAATGAGAATGTTAGTGATATAAGGATGGACGCAGCAGCAATGAGAATGTTAGTGATATAAGGATGGACGTAGCTGTAATGAGAATGTTAGTGATATAAGGATGGACGTAGCTGTAATGAGAATGTTAGTGATATAAGGATGGACGTAGCTGTAATGAGAATGTTAGTGATATAAGGATGGACGTAGCTGTAATGAGAATGTTAGTGATATAAGGATGGACGTGGCTGTAATGAGAATGTTAGTGATATAAGGATGGGCGTAGCAGCAATGAGAATGTTAGTGATATAAGGATGGACGTAGCAGCAGTAAGAATGTTAGTGATATAAGGATGGACGTAGCAGCAATGAGAATGTTAGTGATATAAGGATGGACGTAGCAGCAGTAAGAATGTTAGTGATATAAGGATGGACGTAGCAGCAGTAAGAATGTTAGTGATATAAGGATGGACGTAGCAGCAGTAAGAATGTTAGTGATATAAGGATGGACGTAGCAGCAATGAGAATGTTAGTGATATAAGGATGGACGTAGCAGCAGTAAGAATGTTAGTGATATAAGGATGGACGTAGCAGCAGTAAGAATGTTAGTGATATAAGGATGGACGTAGCAGCAATGAGAATGTTAGTGATATAAGGATGGACGTAGCAGCAGTAAGAATGTTAGTGATATAAGGATGGACGTAGCAGCAATGAGAATGTTAGTGATATAAGGATGGACGTAGGCAATGAGAATGTTAGTGATATAAGGATGGACGTAGCAGCAGTAAGAATGTTAGTGATATAAGGATGGACGTAGCAGCAGTAAGAATGTTAGTGATATAAGGATGGACGTAGCAGCAGTAAGAATGTTAGTGATATAAGGATGGACGTAGCAGCAGTAAGAATGTTAGTGATATAAGGATGGACGTAGCAGTAAGAATGTTAGTGATATAAGGATGGACGTAGCAGCAATGAGAATGTTAGTGATATAAGGATGGACGTAGCAGTAAGAATGTTAGTGATATAAGGATGGACGTAGCAGCAATGAGAATGTTAGTGATATAAGGATGGACGTAGCAGCAGTAAGAATGTTAGTGATATAAGGATGGACGTAGCAGCAATGAGAATGTTAGTGATATAAGGATGGACGTAGCAGCAGTAAGAATGTTAGTGATATAAGGATGGACGTAGCAGCAGTAAGAATGTTAGTGATATAAGGATGGACGTAGCAGCAATGAGAATGTTAGTGATATAAGGATGGACGCAGCAGCAATGAGAATGTTAGTGATATAAGGATGGACGTAGCAGCAATGAGAATGTTAGTGATATAAGGATGGACGTAGCAGCAGTAAGAATGTTAGTGATATAAGGATGGACGTAGCAGCAGTAAGAATGTTAGTGATATAAGGATGGACGCAGCAGCAATGAGAATGTTAGTGATATAAGGATGGACGTAGCAGCAATGAGAATGTTAGTGATATAAGGATGGACGTAGCTGTAATGAGAATGTTAGTGATATAAGGATGGACGTAGCTGTAATGAGAATGTTAGTGATATAAGGATGGACGCAGCAGCAATGAGAATGTTAGTGATATAAGGATGGACGTAGCAGCAATGAGAATCTTTAGTGATATAAGGATGGACGTAGCAGCAATGAGAATCTTTAGTGATATAAGGATGGACGTAGCAGCAATAAGAATCTTGAGTGATATAGTGTTAAAAGCGGAAAAGAGAATAACGCAAGACCTGAAGGGATGAGAGGCACAACAATCGTGGGAAAAGCATCAAATAAGGTGAGAAATGGTGCAAAGACGTCATGAGGAGATGAAGAGTACGTGGGAGGAAGAGTAATGGACGAGGGAGGGCTGGGAAGAGGGATGAGAGGAAGGCACAAGATGAGGAGGCTGCATTGCGTTACGAGAAACCTACTGGAGGCGAAATTCAGGACCGGGATAGATGGTGGACGACCCAGATACAACAACCTCGTGAAGATTCCTAAATTGACCAAAACTAAGGAGAGAAAAAAAGAAAAAAGAGAAAAAAAGAGATAACCTGTCCAACGATGATAAGGGATAAGGCAAACAAAGGACATATTCCGACTAAACAAGATAGAAATTTAAATGAATAATATTAAGTAAAGCGCAACATGCAACTCTTTAAAGAAAACGAAGGAAGGTGCCGAGTAACGGGGAACTTTGATAACACTGCTTCTCTACTGGGGACAGAGGGAAGGTCCGATTATTACAGTGCTGCCCACTACATAAAAGCACACACACACACACACACACACACACACACACACACACACACACACACACACACACACACACACACACACACACACACACACACAAAAAAAAAAAAATCCTTATCCCATTTCTTCCACGCGTCTCTTTGTGTCTTCTTTCTCATTTCACACACACACACACACACACACAGCAAGAAGGCTTAACTTCAAGAAAACAAACGACAAAACAAAGATAAAAACAAACAGCCGTGATTAAACTTGAGCTTTGTAACATATAACCGAAGATGCAGTGTGTGTGTGTGTGTGTGTGTGTGTGTGTGTGTGTGTGTGTGTGTGTGTGTGTGTGTGTGTGAGAGAGAGAGAGAGAGAGAGAGAGAGAGAGAGAGAGTAATTCCGAGTAATGTTGAAATACTTAATCAGAACAATCAAGATTATCCGCAGAAACTTTTTTGTTTGTTTAATTGGGTCGACAACTAATTTAGGAGGCCCTCATTATTCTCTCTCTCTCTCTCTCTCTCTCTCTCTCTCTCTCTCTCTCTCAATTAGTCTAGTACTCAATCTTTTTCTGGGTCCATTTTGCTGTCTGTCGTTCTGTCGGGAGGGTGCGCCACATATCCTACGACGCATTTCCTACGCGTCACATCTACAACTTCAGCAGTTTTTATAGTGACATTTCCTACAGAGGTAGAGCATAGCCCCAACATAAAAATCTATTGTCACAATTCCTACAGGGCTCCAGTCTTCCTGCATTAAGAAAGGCAGCGAGTCACAATTCCTACAGGATTTCAGTTCTACTTCTCTACACCACGAAAGGCAGCGAGTTCGAGATAAGTCGTGACTGACTCGAAAATTTGACCACGAGTCAAGACTGCATAGGGAGCAATGTCGAGTTCACCTTTAGACACGAGTGAGTCGACCCAAGGTAAGGCTCGACCCTGCACTATACTTTTCTTCATTCGTGGAGCAAGGAAGGATCTCAGCTTTTTCCCCAACTAAGGAGAGATGGCATTTTGGGGGCCTTGTTCTCCACTATGGTCATCCTGGCCAGGACAGTGGTTCCTCAGCCATGCCGACACGCTGCCTCCTGAGCAGACTGCATGGCTACCTTTGTGGCAACAGATTATAACTTTGCAATATGTCCCACTTGTCGTAGCCATTCACGACAGGCTTGAGATATTTAAAAATTTATTTTGAAATGAGTCCTCATGAAATCCAATTTTAACTTGTTTTACAGTTTCACGTACGTTGTTAAAAATAAAATAATCCCAAAATATCCTCCTGCGTTTTGTACTTTCTTGCATAATCCAACTGCTTCCTCTGCGATAACTTCACATTCGTTTGCACTTAACTTTTATACATTCAACGTCATAGCAGAATTGTAGGAGATATGGCAGTATAACCGTGGGAGGTACACCGGGAGCACCGATTGTGTAGGAGTTATTTATAGTGGATACTGAGTGTGTGTGTAGGAAATTTGATGCATACTTGTTTCTGTGTAGGGAGTATGACGGACAACGTGTAGGAAATGTGGCAGTTCTCCAACTTTTTAAGAGACATGATTACGCTCTCTCTCTCTCTCTCTCTCTCTCTCTCTCTCTCTCTCTCTCTCTCTCTCCGACAAAGAAGAGAGCAAGGGCGAACAATGCACCGTCATAATGAAACGCGACGCTTTCAAATAAGGGTAGTAACTCCCGGAAGATTGCTAACACACACACACACACACACACACACACACACACACACACACACACACACACACACACACACACACAGACACGGACGGATAAAGCAATATATTCGTAGTTAGTCTGTTAAAAAAAAAGAAAAAAAAAAAAAGAAAGACGGATAGATCGATGGCTATTAAGGTCGGTATTTTCAGACGCTTCCGCCTCTCACATCAACTATTTCCAAAGACCGAAAAAGAGATTAATCGAGTTTTCATGAGTGTTTTTTTTAACGTTCATGGTTACTGAAGAAGGGTCAAATTACCACCGGGGTCATTAGGCTACCCATGGAAATGCCCCGAACGCCTATGAAAGCCTTGTCAAATATGTGAGCTTGGACGACGAAATGTTTAAGAATTCGGCCCTAAATCCCTTCATCCATATATAAACTTCGATAAAGTCTCATTGCACCGTTTGCCTCTCTAGAAAACACAAATTTAAATCAACAATCAACATATCTATTATAATCTAGGTATATAGTTGTCAGCTTTATCTACCGACTTTATCCCCAGCCTGCCTCACAGGCTAACATAACCCCCAGCCTGCTTCACAGGCTAACTCCCAGCCTGCCTCACAGGACAACTTCCAGCCTGCCCCACTTAACGCTTCTCTTCCTGCTTCACAGGATGTCGGGTTCCAACCTGTAAGGAATGGAGCCAAACCGAAGCAGGTAACCAAGGATTTACTGACCCCCACTACCTTCAATAGGTTCCAGGTGCTGGCAGACACCATGGAGGATGAGTTCGAGACTTGCCTAGTTGGGGACTCCATGGTGCGTGGTCAGCTGGTTGAGTTCTGTGGTCGTTCATCAAACGGCCGCAGAAAACGTTACTGCTATCCAGGTGCCAGACTGGACGACATCACCGCAGCGTGCGATGACGTCACGAGAAATGCCGACCGAAACACCCTCTTTGTCATTCACACGGGGACAAATGACTTAAAGACAATCCTTTCTGAGGAACTGCTTGAGAAATACCGCCGCATGATCAAGCAGTATAAACGTAAAACGGATGCCAGTAACATCATAATCTCAGGAATCCTCCCGAGGGTCGGTGCCGAATCTAGCTTTTACAATAAGGCCTTCAGCACAAACAACAGACTTCAGTCCCTTTGCTCAGAAGAAAACGTAAAGTTCGCTAACTTGTGGAACAATTTTTACTACGATTCAGACTTGTTCCTTCCTGATGGCATTCACTTAAACCCTGTTGGAGCAGCCCGTTTCGGGAGGCTGCTCTGTGACCAAGTGGCTCTTCGAAAGCCAAAAAACGCGGAGGCAAGAACACCAGCAGCTCCACCGTAAGGGTGCACTCAACCCGCAAAACTCCCGACTCGAATCACATTAAAGCTTGCTATGTAAACGCTCGTAGCCTACGTAACAAATTTGAGGACTTAGAAGTCCTCGCAGCTACAAATCATTATCACATCATCGGAGTCACAGAATCTTGGATACACACTTCAAATAGAGATTTCATTGCGGAATATAGATTACCGGGTTATACCATTTTTAGTCATGAAAGAGAGAACAGACAGGGTGGAGGCGTTATCTTTTATATCCACAACTCTCTCCATCCAGTATCCGTGAAAACAGATATTATAACCAATGTAGACACGGTCTTCATTGAAATTAAAAATAAATCTCGTAAAATAGTAATTGGACTTATCTACAGACCGCCAAGGCAGACTCTTGATATCGACCACGCATTAAGTGAATTATTATTAGAAACAAGTAGCAGTTGCGAGGCAGTAATTGTTGGGGACTTTAACTTGCCAGTGAAAAGATGGGGTGAACCGTTGAACTGTCATACAGGGCTCGACCTGTACACAAATTTACTAGAAAGTGATTTGCATCAACACGTTCAAGAACCGACTCGGGAAAATAATATACTTGACCTTATCTTTTCAACGACAGCTGATCTAGTTAACGAAGTAAATGTTGGTCCAATTTTTAGTTCTAGCGATCACCGAACAATCACATTCAGCATCAATATGAAAGAAAGTAAAGTAACTCCTAGTAAAGAAAAGGTGCCTGATTATCAGAGAGCGAATTTCGTAAGACTCCGATCAATTCTAAATAAGTCTGACTGGACTGCAATCACGGCGGAAACAGATATTGATAAATCTTGGGGGGCCTTCACCACAATATTGAACAATGCCATAAGCATATGCGTACCCTATCGTAACAGACGTTCAGCTTCTAAGAAGAAACCCAAATGGTGGAATAACGAAATTCAAAATAGCCTATCTCTTAAAAAACGCGTATACAGTAGATACATATCATCTCAGAGCGAGGCTGACGAACTAGAGTTGGACAGAATTCGCCGCGAAACCAAGAAATTAATAAAACGAAGCAAGAAAAATCTTGAAGAATATATAGCGGAAACAAGTAAATCTAATCCTAAAGAATTTTTTAGCTATGTAAATAATAAAAAGTCACTCACTTGTGGTATCGGACCGCTTGCTAATGAAAATGATAACCACACGAACGATGAAAATGAAATGGCTACAATCCTAAGTAACTTTTTCGCATCCATATTTACCGACGAAGATTGTTTATCACCTCAACCGCCGGAGGTTAGAAGGACCGAAAAGATGTTAAGTGGCGTGTTCATCGTAGAAAGTGACATTTTACGCACAATTGAAAAGATTAAAGTAAGCAAAGCTCCTGGTCCAGACAAAATTACCCCTAGGGTCTTAAAAGAAATCAAACATCAAATTTGTAAACCGCTCTCCATCATATTCAACAAATCTTTAACAGCTGGAAAAGTTCCGTCGGATTGGAAACTTGCAAATGTCACACCAATTTTCAAAAAGGGGGACAAGTCTCATCCAGGAAACTATCGACCAATTAGCCTGACATCTATTGTTTGTAAGTTAATGGAGACTATCATTCGCGACAATATGGTGAAATTCTTCGAAGAAAATAATAATAAATAATTCGCAACATGGCTTCCGTAGTAAACGTTCGTGTTTAACTAACTTACCTGATTTTTTTCACTATATTTTTGAGGTGTTCGATGAAAGCAGATCAGTAGATATCATATATCTGGATTTTCAAAAGGCATTTGATAAGGTCCCCCACCAACGATTGCTCAGCAAACTACTGGCGCACGGTATCTCGGGTAACATTCACAATTGTCTTGCGGACTGGCTCTCTGAGCGGATACAGAGAGTAGTTCTAAACGGTGTTACATCTAACTGGCTCGATGTCAAAAGCGGCGTACCTCAAGGATCAGTGCTTGGCCCCATGCTCTTCTTAATTTATGTTAATGATATCGATGATGGGCTCACTTGCAAAGTATCAAAATTTGCTGATGACACAAAAATTGCTAGTAAAGTAACTGCGACACTCGACGAAGAAGCTTTACAATCAGATATAGATCGACTTGCACGTTGGGCCAATCAATGGCAAATGAAATTTAACGTTGACAAATGTAAAGTGTTGCACATCGGAAAAAATAACAATCGCGTTCGGTACGTAATGAATGGCAAACAACTTTCTGCAGTAAGTAAAGAAAAGGATCTTGGAATCACTATATCAAGCGATTTAAAGCCCGGTCAGCATTGTTCAGAGGTAGTTAAAACTGCAAACAAATTGGTTGGCTTCATCGGACGAGTCTTTAATAATAAATCGGAAAAAGTAATATTAAAACTGTATAATTCGTTGGTTCGACCCCGTCTAGAGTACTGTGTACAGTTTTGGTCTCCCTACTACAGATAAGACATAGAAAAGTTGGAACGGGTTCAACGAAGAGTAACAAAGATGATTCCTAGGTTGAGAAATTTGTCATATGAACAAAGGCTTAAAGAAGTAAATTTATTCAGCCTATCAAAATGAAGAATGCGAGGCGATCTAATAGAAGTGTTTAAAATGTTCAAAGGATTCAGTGATATTAATGCGGAAGATTACTTTACAATTGATCGATCAAATAGAACAAGAAGAAATCACAATTTGAAGATAAGTGGTAAAAGATTCTCGTCGCACGAAGCTAAACACTTCTTCTTCAATCGAGTTGTTAATGTTTGGAACTCTCTACCTCGTGATGTCGTTGATAGTACAACAGTTACGGCCTTCAAGAATAGATTAGACAAGTGTTTTGAATCCAACCAGCAACTAAGATATTACTCATTGTCGTAATAACGTTAGATTAGACAAGTGTTTTGAATCCAACCAGCAACTAAGATATTACTCATTGTCGTAATAACGTTAAGTTCTTTCGAATACTGGTGTCCTTGTCCGCTTTTATCGCCCGGTTAGTGGTAGCAGTAATGGTAGTTCTTTCCTCTTTCCAACATAAATTCCATGCAGTTTTTCCATGCTGCATGGTTCTTTTTCCTTTCCTGCCAGCTGCATGGTTCTTTTTCCTTTCCTGCCAGCTTTGGCTGGAGGGATGGGGGGGTGGGGAGGAGCCTTCGCCTTTGCTGTCCTTCATCTTCCACCTTTGATTAGATAGTTAGTGTAGCTTGTCACAAACAACCTCGTAAGGACCAGCAGGTCTGCTGTTGTTTGTTCTTCCTTTGTGTTTCTTTGTGTTGACTCAATTACTATATTATAAAGGAAAATATTTGAAAGTACGGCCCTAAATCCTTTCATCCATATATAACTTCGATAAAGTCTCATTGCACCGTTTGCCTCTCTAGAGAACACAAATTTAAATCAACTATCAACATATCTATTATAATCTAGGTATATAGTTTTTAGCTTTATCTACTGACTCAATTACTATATTATAAAAGGAAAAAGATCAGTAAGGCATGACCCACTATTCGTAAACCCATGCTGCGGGCCATTAATTAATCCATGAGTCTCCAGATAATCCCGCATGCTCCTGGCTATTACCGACCCTGACATTTTGCCCACAGCTGATGTTGAGCTGATTGGACGCTAATTACAAGTGGCTGATCTGTCCCTTTTGAAAATCAGCGGCACGTTACCAACTTACCACAAACTAAACGCAAAACCAGAATTCACTGACATCCAAAGCATTTCGGTTAGTGGGCCACTGAGGACATTCTTGCATTCCTTCAGGACCCTTGGAAATATTTCGTCCGGACCTGGCGATTTATTCTTTTTTAACGTATCAATCTCACCCTGAACGACCTGCCTTGTGATGATCAAAACCCTCAGCTCGTCGTTATCTTCGCCTTCATACAAAGACAAAAGAAGAAGAATTAAGACGAAGACGAAAAAGAAGAAGAAGAAGAAGAAGAAGAAGAAAAAGAAGAAGAACAAGAAGAAGAAGAAGAAGAAGAAGAGAGAGAGAGAGAGAGAGAGAGAGAGAGAGAGAGAGAGAGAGAGAGAGAAACCCGAAAATCCTATAAACGTATCGTGAAACTGAGAACGATTTGAAGCACCATCTCTCCTCCTCCTCCTCCTCCTCCTCTTCTTCTTCCTCCTCCTCCTCCTCCTCCTCCTCCTCCTCCTCCTCCTCCTCCTCCCCCTCCATACTTATCTGTTTTTTCTTTGGTGGGTTTCGTCATTATACTAAAAGAAAAAATATATCAGAAGTGAAGCCAATTTTCCTATTTAGTCAAGCGAAAAAAATAAAAGGGAAGGAGTGAAGTAGAGGAAGGGAGAAGGAGGAGAGACGGGAAGGAAGGAAGATGGGAAGAAGGGTGGACGGGAGGGAAGGTCTGAGGGAAAGAAGAGAAAAGAAGGATGAAGATAAGGAAAAGGGAGAATGAAGAGGAAACGGTAGGAAGGATGGAGGAAAGAAGGGAAATAGGGAGGAAGGGAGAGGAGGGAAGGAAGGCGGTAGAGAAAGAGAAAGCGAGAGGAGGGAAGGAAGGTGGGAAGCGAGAGAAAGTGAGAGGAGGGAAGCAAGGAGGAAGGAAGGAAGGGAGAGGGAGAGAGAAGAAAAGAGAGAGAGAGAGAGAGAGGAACAAAAATGAGGTTAGTTGGTTTTCTTCCTTTTACTCTCCTCCTCCTCCTCTTCCTCCTCCTTTTTCTCTCCGTGACTTCAGTGTTACCACCAAATCTCTCTCTCTCTCTCTCTCTCTCTCTCTCTCTCTCTCTCTCTCTTTCCGCCGATTCACGAAAAATGCTCACAAATTGGCAATCGGAGTGATGATGAGCGTGTGAAAGGAAGTGCATGGGGAGGAAGGGATTAGGAATGGGTGAGGAGGAGGAGGAGGAGGAGGAGGAGGAGCGAGTGGGTCAGCGAGGAAAACAAATACCAATACTTTCAGTCCCTTTGTCTAGTGTTATCTATCTGTCGGTAATTCTATCTATCTGTCTGTTTGTCTGTTTGCTTACTATCTATCTCATACAGTCTTATCTGTTAACCTCCTGGTTCTCTTATCATCACTTTAGTCTCTTGTTAGCTTCCCTCCTTACCTGTCTATCTACCTGTCTTACCCTTTCACTATTTATCTTTCAAAACAGTCTTATCTATTCACTTCTGCTTTTCCTTATCAACACTTTAATCCCTCGCTACCTCCCCTCCTTACCTGTCTTCCTATCTACCTGTTTACATGTTCAACCCTTAATAACTATCTCTTTTACAAGTTTCTCATTTATTTCTAGGAGCAGTAAGTAGCGGGCTTTTTTTTCATATTTTGTTTTCTTTTTCTTTAAGCCCTTGCACTGTCTCCTCTGCTGTAAAAAGAAGAAAAAAAACATCATTACCATATCAATATAGCGTTGGTTCCCTTCTTTTCCTGCCTCCCCATTTATCTCTGTACTTATCCTACCCTTCATTACAATTATCTTCAGCTATCACTGATCCACTCCAAGACAAAGGGACATTCTCAATCATTTCGGCGCCCAAGCACACGTATACGACAAGGCTCTCGTGGAAATTTTGGGCATTTCAGGAGGTAGTTTTATAACCCTTCTGGAAGTCTGACCATTCTTCTGTACCATGAACCTAAAAAAAATCACTCACAGAACCCGATTTATCTCCTTTTTTGGCCTTTGGAAATAATTGATGTGAGAAGCGGAAGAGTCTGAAAATACACAAAAGCCTTTTCAAATGTCATCAACCTCTCTCTCTCTCTCTCTCTCTCTCTCTCTCTCTCTCTCTCTCTCTCTCTCTCTCTCTCTCTCTCTCTCTCTCTCTCTCTCTCTCTCTGATGTTAGTGTACTCCATCCTGCCCCAGCAAATGTTCTACTTTCTCCACCTGGTACCCCGTCTGCCCTGACATACAATTTCTGGGTTCATTCTATTGCTTTAGTTGTCTATCTGTTATCAGTCCTACGCATAAAGTGCCACCAAATCTCTCTCTCTCTCTCTCTCTCTCTCTCTCTCTCTCTCTCTCTCTCTCTCTCTCTCTCTCTCTCTCTCTCTCTCTCTCGATTTTCTTCCCTTTACTTTCCTTCTTTCCTCTTTTATTTCCTACACTCAATCATCAAAATATCTTCAACAACTGTCTGTTCCCTATTCCATGAGGCTCGCTTCTAGTCTCTTTATGGCATCCCCAACATTTGCCTCTCCATCCTCTTTGTACGCTTATGCAATTAGTAAGTTCAGAAAAAAGCCACTAGTATGACAATGACTAAAAGAGAGATGCATCACTGCGACGAAATTCAAGAGGAAGGGAACTGATGAGACGAATATACTTCAGCTCTGCTCATTCGGCTCGATAACGATTCTGTTACTCTTACGCCGACACTGAAAACTCTTATCCATTCCCCGTTTCTTATCACTTGACTGTCTATCTATCTATCACAGCCTTCGTCTCTTTCTTATCCATTCTCTGGTTCTTATTATTTAACTCTCTCTATATATATCTTTCACAACCTTCCTCTCTTTCTTATCCATTCTCTGCTTTTTATGCTTTAACTCTATATATATCTATCACACCCTTCCTCTCTTTCTTCTTCATTCTCTTATTATTCTTCAATTGTCTATCTATCCTTTCATCAGTAAGTCTCTCGTTGACCTCCCTTCTCCCTTCTTTCCTATCCAATCTACCTACCTACCTACCTGCCTCCTTACTTACCTGTGTACCTGCCTAACTCATTATCTACCTTTCTCTCGCAGCCTTCATATATATGCAGCTTTACATCCCAATATCATCACTTCCTTGCCTTTTTACCCACCTATCTATCTACTTCTATGTCTACTCTTACCTATGCAGCCAACGAAAAATACAACAGCCCCCCCTTTGGAGTCCGCCGCTTTCCGTTTTCTGTTATCTGTTACTTCACCGGTTCCTTCAGGCCATTTGCTATGCGTACGTGGAGCCATTTCTCTGTCTTCCCTTCCCGCCAACATCTTCCCTGAATCCAATGGTCATCCCCTCCCTCCCTGCCCGCCTCCCTCCCCTGCTATCTGCTACCTGTCTATCTAGGTGATAAACTGACCAATTAAACCACCTGTCTATCTATCCCTAATACGCCCCTTATCTATGTCTAGTTCACCTGACCTCTATAATTAGTCGAATCCATTTTCCTTTCTATCTACCTACTAGCTTATCTACTTAACTACCTATTACATGCATATCTATCTACTACTTACCTACTTTCCTTCTTTCCTTGCTTCCTTCCTTCAAACTCACATACCTACTTATCTACCTACCTATCTACCTGCTTACCTTCCCTTTTTCCTTCCTTCCTTCCTTCGTTAAAACTTACCTACCTAGCTAATCATCAATGTCTATCAATCCACCTCTATCTATCTATCAATTCATTTATCAACTTTTCATGTAAACTAACTCAACTATCTGTCTGTCTAACACTAGTCGTTCCCTAATCTCTATCAAATATCCCTTTACTATTTCTATTATTGGTCCTCTCTTCCTCCCTTTACTATTTCTATATCAATGGTCCTCTCTTCCTCCCTTTACTATTTCTATATTATTGGTCCTCTCTTCCTCCCTTTACTATTTCTATATCAATGGTCCTCTCTTCCTCCCTTTACTATTTCTATATTATTGGTTCTCTCTTCCTTTACTATTTCTATATTATTGGTCCTCTCTTCCTCCCTTTACTATTTCTATATCAATGGTCCTCTCTTCCTCCCTTTACTATTTCTATATTATTGGTTCTCTCTTCCTTTACTATTTCTATATTATTGGTTCTCTCTTCCTTTACTATTTCTATATTATTGGTTCTCTCTTCCTTTACTATTTCTATATTATTGGTTCTCTCTTCCTTTACTATTTCTATATTATTGGTTCTCTCTTCCTCCCTTTACTATTTCTATATCAATGGTCCTCTCTTCCTCCCTTTACTATTTCTATATTATTGGTTCTCTCTTCTTCCCTTTACTATTTCTATATTATTGGTTCTCTCTTCCTTTACTATTTCTATATTATTGGTTCTCTCTTCCTTTACTATTTCTATATTATTGGTTCTCTCTTCCTCCCTTTACTATTTCTATATCAATGGTCCTCTCTTCTTCCCTTTACTATTTCTATATCAATGGTTCTCTCTTCTTCCCTTTACTATTTCTATATTATTGGTTCTCTCTTCTTCCCTTTACTATTTCTATATTATTGGTTCTCTCTTCTTCCCTTTACTATTTCTATATTATTGGTTCTCTCTTCTTCCCTTTACTATTTCTATATTATTGGTTCTCTCTTCCTCCCTTTACTATTTCTATATTATTGGTCCTCTCTTCTTCCCTTTACTATTTCTATATTATTGGTTCTCTCTTCCTCCCTTTACTATTTCTATATTATTGGTTCTCTCTTCCTCCCTTTACTATTTCTATATTATTGGTTCTCTCTTCCTCCCTTTACTATTTCTATATTATTGGTTCTCTCTTCCTTTACTATTTCTATATTATTGGTTCTCTCTTCCTCCCTTTACTATTTCTATATTATTGGTCCTCTCTTCCTCCCTTTACTATTTCTATATTATTGGTTCTCTCTTCCTCCCTTTACTATTTCTATATTATTGGTCCTCTCTTCCTCCCTTTACTATTTCTATATTATTGGTTCTCTCTTCCTTTACTATTTCTATATTATTGGTTCTCTATTCCTCCCTTTACTATTTCTATATTATTGGTTCTCTATTCCTCCCTTTACTATTTCTATATTATTGGTCCTCTCTTCTTCCCTTTACTATTTCTATATTATTGGTTCTCTCTTCCTCCCTTTACTATTTCTATATTATTGGTTCTCTATTCCTCCCTTTACTATTTCTATATTATTGGTCCTCTCTTCCTCCCTTTACTATTTCTATATTACACTGGCCAAAAAAAAAAAAAAAAAAAAAAGCATAAAAGGCGAGACCATTTCGGAGGAATATTGGGGTCGCTGAATTCGAAAATGATATTAGTTTCGTCCAGTTGGCTCTAGTTTTTGAGATATTGCTGCAATGCGTTTTTCGTATCTGCGAATCCGTACACAATGATACTATAGAATTGGATTACCGTGTTATTGGTTCATGAATATTTCAACAAAACCAAAACACATTTATTATGCTATTTAGGCTATTAATTGATAATCAATCTGTCGAATAAATGTACCACTTTCATTTAAGTTTTCCGATTGTATATGAATACTTAAAATGTGATATTTACTTCCAGCATGCTACTATTTTAACACTGAACAAAGAAGAGCCACAACATTTTCCAGTAGTATCCTCATTTAATACAAGAGATTAATGAAACATTACAAAATTAAAATATGATTTCCAACGAAATTTCACACCCAAAGTAAACAAGGAAAATACATAATTTAAGCTAGTCAACATACTGTCTCGCTAGACCAATCTCGCAAGCTGTCCAGGTCACTGTACTTTGCTTCATCTGAAGGAAGTTTCTCTTATATGACTTCCTTTTTGTGAGTTTCCCGAGTACAATCACGCATAAGGTTCCAGCAGTAATCGGACATCATGTGGGCGTTCCATCGGCCTTGGTACCGCTCCTCCATAGTCTTGATGTCTTGGTGGAAACGTTCTCCCTGTTCTTCGCTTACATCACCAAGGTTTTCTCTCCCTAATTGGCTAAACAGGTAATGGATTTTGATACTCATTCTTGTTCCCAGAGCTTGGAAGTTTTTTAGCATCACTTCGACAAGTTCCTGGTAGTTACTTGCTTTCTTTTTGCCAAGGAAGCCTTGCACAACTGCGACAAAAGAAGACCACGCGGCAGCCTCAGTCTCAGTCGTGTGGGAGACAAAATGTTCATCCTTAATCAGCTTTCTAATTTGTGGCCCATCAAAACTTCCTGCCTTCAGTTTCTCATTACTCAGGCCAGGAAATTCTGAGCAGATGTAACAGAAGCATGTACCATCTTGATCTAACGCTTTCACAAATTGTTTCATTAGGCCCAACTTGATATGTAGTGGAGGCAGGATGATTCGATCACGGTTAACCAGCGGTTCATTTATGACATTTTTCTCCACCAGATCAAGCTCTTCACGAATGGATAAATCCTTCTTTTCCCAGTGCTGATTGTTGGCTCTGCTGTCCCATAGACAAATGGAACATGGGTACTTGGTATAACCACTTTGCTGTCCTAACAAAAAATTAATCATTTTTAAATCCACACATATGATCCATTTATGTTCATCATAACACAGTTTTTGTAGAACCATCTTTACACTCGTGTAGTGCTCTTTCACTATTACTGAATGGCCAATTGGGACACAAGCGAACATGCCACCATTGTGCAGCAATACACTTTAAATTTCGTTAAGAGCTGTCAATGAATAAACGCCACTCATCTGCACTGTACTTGGGCAGTCCCATTGCTGAAAGAAGGTCTTGGATGTTGTTGCAAAACACAAAGTCATCTTCTTCACTGAAATAACGAATAAGTTCCTCGTCTCTGTTACGGTAAAATGTTATCTTAACGTCAGAGTCAAGAACACGGTGTTCACTGAGACGGGAGGCCAAAATCTCAGCTGCCTCTTTTGACAAAGCTAGATCTCTAACAAAGTCATTCAGCTGTCCTTGTGTGTAAAGCTTCACTTTTGCAGTCTGAAAATCTCCCAAATACGAATGAATACAACTACTGATTTTTTTTTTTATGTCCAATATCTTTAAAAGTAGAGCCAATTCAACAAAAGTAAATGCATTTTCGGATTCAGCGACCCTGATTTACCCTTAAAACGTTCTAACATCCCGTGCCTTTTGGAAAAATGTTTTTTGTTGTTGGCCAGTGTTATTGGTCCTCTCTTCCTCCCTTTACTATTTCTATATTATTGGTCCTCTTTTCATCCCTATCTATCTCCCCATCTTCCAGCCTTTCCTGCAGACTAATGACCCTAACTATTTGTCTACCAACTTATCTCTATCAAACTTCCCTTCATCATTTCTGTATGGCTGATTCTCTCATTCTCCCTGCCCATCTACACAACTCCCAGCCTTTCCTGAAGACTTAATGACCTATTTGTCTCTATCATCTTATCTTTATCAATTTCCCTTCTCATTTCTGCATAAAAAGTTCTTTCCTTCCTCCCTACCTATCTCCCCATCCCCCAGCCCCCCTGCAAACTAATGGCCTAGCTATCTGTCTCTCTCACTAGCACGCCCCTTATCACTGCCCACCCCCATTACCATCTCCATATAATCTCCCGCCGGCAGCTTCCCTTCCTGTCAGCCCTCCTCCCATTGGTCGCCTCGCAGCCAATGGGCGTCCAAGAATCAGGTGACGTCACTTCTACGTCAATAACTACAAAACATCTGCGACCACCAATCTGCGTAGCGAGGCGGGGGCCCCCCCCCCGCCTCGCTCCGCAGATTGGTGGTCGCAGATGTTTTGTAGTTATTGACGTAGAAGTGACATCGGAAAGGAGGGGATGAAGGGGAGAAGGAAGAAGGGAATGTGGGATGCGAGAGAAAGGGGAGAGAAAAAGGAGAGGAAGGTAAAAGTGAGGAAAAGTGGAGGGGAAGGGGAGAGGAAAAAGGGGGGAAGGAGGGAAAGAAAGGGGAGAAGGTAATTTGGGATGCGAGGGAAAGGGGAGAGGAGAGGAAGGAGAAAGGGAGAATAGCAAGGGAGGAAAGGGATATAGGAAAAAAACGGATGAAGGGAGAAGGAAAAAGGGTATGTGGGGTAAAGGGAGAGAAGGAGAGGATGGAGGGGAAGTGGAGAAGAGATGGGAAAGCAGGGGAGAAAGACGAAGGGAATAAAGGAGTGGGAGCAGAGAGAGAGAGAGAGAGAGAGAGAGAGAGAGAGAGCATAACATCAGACCCCCCCCCCCCCCCGTGTACCTTCCCAATTGACCACTTCCTCCTCTTGCAATATATACCCTTGATAATAAAAATAAGAGGGAGGGAGAGAATGGGAGGAGAAACATCGAGGAGGGAGGGAACGGAGAAAAAAAAAAGTAAAGTAGGATGCTGGAATGGAAGGAGAGGGAGAGGAGAAAGGAGAGAAAGGAAGGAGAGATGGAGAGAGAAAGAGTAACAATTGGGAGGAAGGCGAAGGAGAGGGAGAGGAGGAAAGGAGAAAGGAAGGAGAGAAAGGAAGAGATGGAGAGAGAAAGAGTAACAATTGGGGGGAAGGGGAAGGAGAGAAGAATGAAGTGAACGTCTGATGCCGAACGGAAGGGAGGGAGATGAGAAAGAAAGGAAGAGGGACAGAAAGGAGACATCGAAAAGGAGGGAAAGAAGGAAGAATGGATGATAGGAAGGAAGGAAGGAAGGAAGGAGTACTGTGAGGGGAAGAGAAGGAAGGATAAAAGGGGAATGAGGGAAGAAGGGAAGGAGAAGGAAGGAGGGGAAGGAAGCCAGTAAGGAGAGGGAGCGAGGAGAGTGGGAAAAGGGGGAATACGAGGAAGGGAGGGAAGGAATTAAGGAAGGAAGGAAGGAAGGAAGGAAGGAAGGAAGGAATGAAGGAAAGGTTTTGGTGTGGAGGTATAAACAAATTCCAGGACTGAGTGAGTGCGTTAGAGAGAGAGAGAGAGAGAGGTCAGTCTCTCTCTCTCTCTCTCTCTCTCTCTCTCTCTCTCTCTCTCTCTCTCTCTCTCTCTCTCTCTCTCTCTCTCTCTCTCTCTCTCTCTCTCTCTCTCTCTCTCTCTCTCTCTCTCTCACACACACACACACACACACACACACACACACACACACACACACACACACACACATGACAAAAAATAAACTCAGCAATCACTGTCAACGCCCCCCCTCTTTCCTCCTCCTCCTCCTCCTCCTCCTCCTCCACCTGCCACTTTTCTCTCCAATATCTCTGTTTCCCCTCCTCCTCGTCCTCCTCATCCTCCCATTTTCTCTCCAATACCTCTCTTTCCCCTCCTTCCCCCCTTCACTCTTTCCTCTCCACCTCCAGTTATTCTCTTCCTTTTTCCGCTACCTCCTCCTCCCTTCTCCTTTCTGTTTACCTTCTCCCTCTTTGCTCTTCCTCTCCACCGCAGTTTATTCTTCCTTTTCTTTCTCTCGTTTTCACTTCTTTCGTTTTCTCCTTTTCCTCTGTTAATTCTTCTCTCTTATTTTCGTATATCTACATTTTTCCTTCATTCTATTCCTTCTTTTTTCTCCACCTCTCTCCCCTACTATTATTTACTCCTTTCTCCTTTACCTTATCTTTATGGCCTCCCTCCTTCCCTTCCTTTTACTCCCTTCCTCTTTCTCCCTTTATTTCACTTCTCCCTTTTCAAATCGTTTTCTCTTCACCTCTCTAACTATTGCTTCGTCCTTTTTCTCCTCGTATTATTTACCAACTCCACCTATCCACCAATCCACCTTTTCCTTCTTTACTCCCTTTCTCTCTCTCCTACATCTGTCCGCCTACTCGTCATCTTCTTCCATTTTCAATTTCTTTATATAGTATTTACTCCTCCACTTAGCAGCATTTCTACTGTTCTCCACTTCCCTTTATCCTCCATTTAAGGACATTAGGAATCTTCAGGAGGGTGGAAGGACTACAGTGGAGGACAAAGCATCAGGCCGCAGCGATTGTTTACAGTAGTGTCACCTAAAAAAAGTGGGAGTTCCTGTAAACTTAACCCCCCCTTTCATCACACATTCTCTCTATCCAAAAACTTATCGAACCTTTCCTTGGTGTCTATCGTATTGGCACCCACCACATGACTGCCAAGGCTGTTCCACTCGCTTCCCACTATTAGTAATCTAATAATCTGTATGGCTTTGTTGAATCTGAATTAATTTGGCTTAAACTCATCACTACGTGTCCTTCCTGGCTCTTTTCACTCCCAAAACCTTATTGATGCCACCCTTCATCCATATGTATGTTCAATCAGGTCTCCTCGCGCCCTTCGCCTTTCTAAAAATAAAATGCAAATTCAGACGTTTAGGCCTATCCTTATATTACATGTTTCTCAGCCCATGAAACATTTTTGTCGTGTTTCCCTGCACAGACTCTAACGGGTTAATGCCCAGACCAGAGACAAAATCAGCACCGCATAATCGAGATGCTAAGTACAGCTTGGGGTGAGCTTCAGTGCTTCTAGTACTGACGCTCCTGGAAAAAAAAGTAACCTCTCTGCGAGTTTTAGCCTCAATGCACTGAACCCTTGGACGGAGATTAGAGCTCACCAAGACCCTTAAATCCCTCTCACACCTAAACCTGCTAAGGGGGGGCGTCAATTAAAAAAAAAAATTATGTATGGATTTATTTCGTCCTATTCAAAATACTAGACTTCCTTACATTGTTTACCATCTGATGCCACTCCCCCGCCCAACCATACAATGTCACGTCTAGACCTGCTGCGGGGAGAGTCATTTAAAGAATAATTATGTGAAGGGTTACTCCTGCCTACACTCAAAACACTAGGACTGGTATTACGAGACACTTTGCCATATCACATCAACTATTTCTAAAGGTCAAAGAGGGGATCAATCGGGTTCTAATGAGTGTTTCTTAAGGTTCATGGTACAGAAGGGTCAGACTACCACCAGGGTCATAAAACTACTCCTGGAAATGCCCACAACTCCTACGAAAGCCTTGTCAAATATGTGTTCTTGGGCGGCGAAATGTCTCATAATACGACCCTGTACTTCCCGACATCAAACTCCATCTGCCGCTTCCCCGCCCGATCATACAATCTGTCGAGTTCTTTTTCCAATACACTAACGTCTTGAGCTGTTTTAGTTAGTCTGTCGACCTCCGTATCATCCGCAAACTTACTAACATCACTACTTAATTCCGAGTTCAAATCATCAATAAAAACGGTAAACGAGAGTGGCCCCAGTACTGAAACTTGCGGGGCCCCACTCGTCACGAAGCCTCAGCCAGTTTATTTTTTTTTTCCCGTTGATTTGTAATTGTTTCCTCAACCTACGCCACGTCCTGATCCAGTTCAGCACTTTAACAATCTGCATCAATATATTTTTTCTCTTTTCCTAGGTTTAAATATTCATCTTCCTCCTCTCGTTGACGTATTTCTTCATCATCCTTGTCTTCTTTTCCTCCTCCTCCTCCTCCATTCCCCTTCTCCTTCTCCCTCCCTTTCTCCCTCCTTTTCCCCTCCTCCCTCTCCTTCCCCCTTCTCACTCTCCTCCTCCTCCTCCTCCATTCCCCTTCTCCCTCTCTTTCCCATTCTCCCTCTCCTTCCCCCTTCTCCCTCTCCTTCCCCTTCTCCCTCCTCTTCCCCTTCCACTTCCCCTCCGCCTCCCCCTCCTCCTCCTCCTCCTCCCCTACCCCCCTTACTTCTTACATAAGACCTACATAAAATATTTCCTTTTTCACCCATATAACCAAACATTATCTTTCTTCTACTTCCTACACCAATGACCGTTTTTCCTCCTACACACACACACACACACACACACACACACACACACACACACACACACACAGCTATGGGGGGAGCGGTATTGTGTTCCTCGACAGATTATTATTATCACTATTATTACACACGTGACTACAGGTGATGATTATACCTGGATACTAATTATATACCTGTGTGTGTGTGTGTGTGTGTGTGTGTGTGTGTGTGTGTGTGTGTGTGTGTCAGTCTCTCTCTCTCTCTCTCTCTCTCTCTCTCTCTCTCTCTCTCTCTCTCTCTCTCTCTCTCTCTCTCTCTCTCTCTCTCTCTCTCTCTCTCTCTCAGCACAGATTTACATATGAGGTTAAGTACAAGTCATGATATAAGTCATTATACCTAATCTCTCTCTCTCTCTCTCTCTCTCTCTCTCTCTCTCTCTCTCTCTCTCTCTCTCTCTCTCTCTCTCTCTCCCTTCCTTCTTTCCTTCTTTCCTTCTTGCTCTCCATTACCTTCAGTTCCCATTCTCCCTCCCATTCCCTCCCTTTACTTCAACACACTCCTCCCTTTACTTTCCTCCCATTTCTTCTCCCTCTTCCTTTCTTCCCTTTTCCTCGTCTCATTTTATCAGGCGTTTCCTTTCTTTCTTAACGTCTTCTATCCCTTTCCTCCCATGTTCTCATTCCCAATTTTGCCTCTTTTGTTTCCCATACTTTTCCTTTGCCCATTTCTTTTTCCTTCCTTACCTACATCCCCTGTTCGGATTTCCCATTTCTTTCTCTACTTTTCATCTGCTTCCATTTCCTATTTCTCTCTACTTCCATCCGTTCTTTCCTCTCTCTATTACTCATTCCTCCCTCCTTACTCCACTTTCCTTCCTCCTCTTCCCATTCCCCAGTTCACCATTCCTTCCCACTCTTCTCTCCCAATGCCCCATTTCTTCATTAACTTCCTTTCGTCCCGTCTCTCCCCATTCCCCAATACTCACTCCTTACATCTCCCTCTCTCCCATCTCTCCCTCCTTCGACCCATTTCCTCCCATCTCTTCCCACTTCCCATTTCTTCCTCCTTCCCTCCGTTCTCTCCCCCCCTTTTCCATTTGTCCCTCCCTCCCTTCTGACCCCATTACTTATTCCACTCTCGTTTCTCCTTTTTCCTTTCCATTTTTCCCATTCCCCGTTTTTCCCCATTTCCCCCTCCTTCCCTCCCCTTTCCTCCCATCCTTCCCCATTACTTATTTCTTCGAATCGGCGAACCTCAGACGGAAGGTGGAAATAATTATCCCCGAAAAATTAATGCACCGTGAGGAGAGGCTTTTAGCGGGGCAGGGGGGGAGGGGAGAAAGGGGGAGAGAGAGAGAGAGAGAGAGAGAGAGAGAGAGAGAGAAACACACACACATATCAACAGACGGATATATATACAGACAGACAGACAAGGGTAAAGACAATCAGACGAAAAGTTGGACAAAAAAAATAAAGAAAAACACACAAAAATAAAACACAAAGAGACAAAAAGTAAACATTCAGACAGATATAAAAACAACAACAAAACAACAAGCACAGAGGAGGAGGCAGA
Source organism: Eriocheir sinensis (assembly GCF_024679095.1). NCBI lineage: Eukaryota > Metazoa > Arthropoda > Malacostraca > Decapoda > Varunidae > Eriocheir > Eriocheir sinensis. The sequence goes on from NC_066533.1 coordinate 5,420,187, forward strand.
GAGACAGACAAACAAACACACACACGTACCTACAGACAGACAGACAAACACAAGGAAAAACTGACGCGGTAACAACACAAACAAAGAAGAAAGGACAAGCAAAAAGAAAGATACACACACACACACACACACACACATACAGAGAGAGAGAGAGAGAGAGAGAGAGAGAGAGAGAGAGAGAGACGCAAACACAACACCATACCAGAAAATAAAAAAAAACACGGGAAAAGAATGAGAAAAAAGAGGATGAAGGATGTAAAGAGAGTAACTGAAGATAAAGAAAGAGAAAGAGAAGCGTGAATATGGCAGGAGGGAAAATACCATGATGGAAATATGAAGACGAAGGAGACAAGAAACCGAGGCCAAAAACAGAAGATAGGAAGAAAAATGCAAGATGGAAAACGAAATTGTGAGGAAAGAAAAACAGGTGTAGGAGGAGGAAGAGGAGGAGAGGGAAAAGCAAAAGAAGAATTGCAAAAAAAGGAAAGAATGCATGGAAGGAATCAGGGAGAGAAGAGGAAAGGAGTAAAGTAATTTGGAGGGAAAGGAGGAAAGGAGGGAATTACAGGGAGAGACGAAGGATGGGAGAAGAAAAGAAATCGGGAAGAAACAAATAAGGAGGGAGTTTTTGAAAAGATGAAAATGGGCCAATAAGAGAATGAGAAGAATTGAGAGGAGGAGGGGAAGGAGAAGGAGGAAGAGAGGGAAGATGGAAGGCGAAATGAAAAATAGGATGAGATAAGAGAGAGTAAGAAAGGAAGGAAAGAAGGAAGGAAAAAGGGAAGAAATGAAGGAAGTGAGAAGGAAGAAAAGATGCAGAAGAGGGAGATAGAAGGAAAGAAAGATAATACAGCATGAAAGAAAGGAAGGGAAGGAAGGAAGGAAGGAAGGAAGGAGACAAAAATGCATGAAGGAAGTGTACAAAAAACTGAGGAGAGGAAGAATAAGGTGAGGAAAGAAGAATGGAAGAAATAATACAGTAGGGAAGGATGAAGGAAGGAAGAGGGAGGGAAGGAAGAAAGGAGAGAAGAAAAGAACAAAAGTAGAAATTAAGGAGAGGGAAAGGGATAAGATGAAAAGATAGAGGGAGAAATGGAGGAAGAAGAGAAAGAGGGGAGAGTAAGGGAGAAGAAGTAAGGAAGGAATGGAGGGATAAGAGAGGAAGGGAGATGGAGGCAGTAAGGGGAAGGAGGGAGGAAATAATGGAGGAAAAAAAGGAAGAGGGTGAGGAGGGCCGAAAAAATGGAGGGAAAAAGGAGAGAATGAGAGGAAAAATGGAGGAGGAGTGGAGGAAAGCCTGGGAAAGGGAGGGGGAGTGAGGGGAAAGAAGGGAGGAAAGGAGGAAAGGGGAGGGAAGGGCGGAGGGAAAACAGAGTCATGGTCAAGGCTTTATGGACCCCGTGAGAGAATTTTGTCTTGATTACAATATTTACCTGACGCATCCTTCTCTCTCTCTCTCTCTCTCTCTCTCTCTCTCTCTCTCTCTCTCTCTCTCTGGAGCCTCATATTTCGCATCCTACTTTAACGAAATGCACACACACACACACACACACACACACACACACACACACACACACACTCAAACACATACGTACACACACACGCAGGCACATCACAACTATATACCGCATTTGCATCTGAATGTATGTGTGTGTGTGTGTGTGTGTGTGTGTGAGAGAGAGAGAGAGAGAGAGAGAGAGAACACACAGGACAAATTGATCACAGACAGTATTGAAGAAACGAGAGAGAGAGAGAGAGAACGCGGGGGAAAACACACACAGGACAAATTTATCACAGACAGTCTTGAAGAAACGAGAGAGAGAGAGAGAGAGAGAGAGAGAGAACGCGGGGGAAAAACACACACACGACAAATTGATCACAGACAGTATTGAAGAAACGAGAGAGAGAGAGAGCACAGGTATATAAGGAAAACGTCATGTCAGAATACACAGTCAGTGCTCAACCCGCTTCGTCTCCATCCTCACCACCACCACCACCACCACCTTCACCACCACCGGCACGAGGTAAGTGAGGGAAGAAAAAGTCTAGACACAGCGTGAATTAACAATGGAGTGTTTGTTATCGTAAATATTTAAAAATGTGTGCCAGGGAAGGGGAGAGGGTTGAGACGATGATCATTTTAAAGAAAAAAAAAAAAAGGAAGGAAGGAAGGAAGGAAAAGTGTGTGTGAGTGTGTGTGTGTGTGTGTGTGTGTGTGTGTGTGTGTGATAGTAGTAGTAGTAGTAGTAGTAGTAGTAGTAGTAGTAGTTTAAAAATGGAACAAAAGGATATATAACAAGCAAACAAGTTGTGTGTGTGTGAGAGAGAGAGTAACTAATTTGCCGGCTAGGTGACACGGAAAGCCATGATGTATGTACTCCCGTCGACACACACCTGCCAACTTTCTACCTGCCATAGAGCACCTTCACCCACCTGGCGGACTGATTGATTTACTGACAACTCTTACTATTTATTCCCACCTTTTTTCTTACTTATCACTACATGTTTACTTGTTCCTCCACCTCTTTACTATTCCTACTTTTTAGCTAACTTTTCTTATTTACTTATTACTCTACATCTTTATTATTCCCACTTTTTTATCTATCATTACTTACTCCACCTTCAATCACTATCCTATTTGGCAAACTGTTAACATAAGGTGGACATTACAACCAACATCCCGTAAGACCATGGAATCTATCGCCTTTACTCACATACCGTTTATATGACGCTGGAAACAATATCAAACATATCTATCGAAAGAATAAACATCGCAAAATTATTCTCACGTGCATACAGCTACAGAGATAAATGATGGCATGAGGTTGTGGTCTTGTGTGTGTGTGTGTGTGTGTGTGTGTGTGTGTGTGTGTGTGTGTGTGTGTGTGTGTGTGTGTGTGTGTGTGTGTGTGTGTGTGTGTGTAATAATAATAATAATAATAATAATAATAATAATAATCGGTTTATTTAGTTACGGCAGCCGACAGGATGAAAATTTACATATTAAAGATACATTTTAACTTCGCTAATGGGGATTTGGGGTCTGATATGTGTGGGAAGGTTGGGGCGATGGAGCTTGGGGTGGGGGAGGTAGTGGGGAGGGGGGAGTGCAGTGCGGTGGTGCCGAGAGAGGTGTGTGTGTGTGTCTGTGTGTGTGTGTGTGGGTGTGTGTGTGTGTGTGTGAGTGTGAGAGAGAGAGAGTGTTCTCTACTTATCCGTTTGATACATATGAAAAATGTGTCACATACAATAAAGAGAGATAACACGGTCTGGCCAACTGAGAGGCAGACAGACGCGTTAATGAAGCAATGAAGGAAAATTAAAGGATGAGACAGATGGACAGACAGACTCAATACAGTTCAGAGAAGAATACAAGGCAGCAATTAGACAGAGGCAGAATAAATAAAGTCAGAAAGAGAAGGAAGAAAAGGCGGTAACGAGAGACAAACATAATTGATAAAGTTAGAGGGAAGAGAATAAGATGCAATGAGATGGACACGGCTAGAATATGAAAATCAGAAGGAAAAGAAGAGGCAGAAATTACAGATAGACAGACAAAGAAACAATATGAAAATTCAGAAGGAAAAGAAAAGGCAGAAAATAGACAAGACACACAGACAGACACACAGATACAACGTTTAAGAGGTGTAAGAAAAGAACGCAACGACACACACACACACACACACACACACACACACACACACACACACACGAAAAAAAGCCAAAACGTAAAAAAACAACAATAAAAAGTCATGAGAAACAGAATCAACGAAACAAAAGACTCAGAAACATTAATAAACCCAAAAGAAAAACGAAAATGAGCACTATAAAACCCTCACGTACTAAGCTGCCCGCCACGCCACAGACTGCACCATCATCGTCCACACACGGCCTAACGGTGCACACAATTCTACGAGGTGGAAATGAGCGACGCACAGACACACGCACGGACAAAGGGAGGGACTGACGGACGAGTGGAAAGGAGACGCCCATAGATGTTGACCTACACGAGTGACAAGCGTACAAAAGACAGACAGATAGATAAACACGTAGAGGATTGATTAAGGTCGTGAGTCAGAGGGAAAAGGGAGAAAGTTAAAGATCTTTGGAAATACATCACAAAGAGGACAGGTAGACGGATAGATTAAGGTCGTGAGTCAGAGGGGAAAGGAAGAAAGTTAAAGATCTTTGGAAATACATCAAAACAGGACAGGTGGAAGGACAGACAGGTAAGAATGATGAACAGACAGACACACGCACAGACAGTTTAGTATAGTGACAGACGAAAGAAGGAAAGAAAAATGACTTAAAATTCTCATAACACAAAACGATTCAAGCATTCAAACGAACATACACATTACAAGTCGAAGGGAGATGAAAACCCCTGAAATACTACACGGCACATACGACAGACAGACACAGAAAGGGGCAAACACACACACACACACACACACACACACACACACACACACACACACAAATAGCCACAAAAAAAAACAGACAAGAACAAACAAAGAAATTACACCGAAAGAAGAAAGAATCCACCACCTCCTCCTCCACCACCACCACCACCACCACCAACAACAACAACAACAACGACACAGATCCTACTCCTCTAAAACTCCGCGCCGCCGCATAAAGTTGTGATGAGCCGCGCCGCGAGAGATTTATTCATGAGGAAAGTAAATATCCGTGAATTGGTTGGAGCTTCATTTTTGTGCATTTATCCCGGCCAGCATCGATTTGAACGCGATTTTGGGGGGGGGGGGTTGGTTACTCTTTTCATCAACATTACCATCAGTTATCATCTTCATAGTTATCATTCCCTCAAACCTATTTACTTTTCTTCTTCACTGTTTATATTAGACTATCTTTTTTTTTTTTTAATCTACGTGTAATTTACTATCACAATCGTCATCATCATCATCATCATCATCATCATCATCCATTTTTCTCCTTCTTTTAAGCGATATATATTACTACATTATTTTTTCTTTGTTTGTATGTGCTTGTCCTTTCTATCACCCTATCCAGGTTAATACTTCTGATGACTTCATTTCTTCATCTTTTTTCATAACCAATTTTCTGTATATATTTTTTTTTCTCTCCTCGTCATTTCTATCTTCATATTAATAGTTTTCCTTACACATTTCCCTTCCTCATTCAGTTCTTCTTAGCTTCAGATATCTCCTCCTCCTCCTCCTCCCTTTTCCCTCCTATACCCCTTTTCCCCCCCCTACGTTCCCCATCTTTATATCGATATTTCGTTTTAATTAAACACTGAATACTTCACAAAATTCATTTAATATTTTCTTAATGATCTACTTATTTTTTTTCCTCTCAGAGTGAATTTTCTGTCATAATATTAATACTCCTAGCTAATTATACATTTTATACTCTGCCTAATTCACTTATATTTCCCATGTAATATATTTCTGACGTTAATAATTTTACTTAATTCGTCAATACTGTAATTATTTCTTTCTTTCCTTTTAATCTATTTCAATCCTACCGTTTCCTATTATTATTTTTCTTCACTGATCATTTTATCATCTTACCTACACAGTACATACACCCTCAGTACTTTATCACATTTACGATATATTTTCTTAATCTAATTCTGTCTCACTATTTCATTTTTCTCCTCTTTGCTTGTTAGTTTTCCTTCGCGTATCATTTCAACCTTCTCCATATATATACAAATAATTCTCTACCAAACTAACGTTTTTTTTGTGTGTAAATCTAATTAATTAAATCTCACAATTTTTTTTTCTTGGCGTGAAATTTCCATCACAATATGAATACTTTCATTTGCACATTTCATAGTTTTACATGATTTTCCTTCCTTTTTTGTTTAATTCCATGGACATTTTTCTTATTGCATATTTTACAAGTTTCCTTTAGCCCCCCTTTCTTTTTTGGGTCGGGTGAGGGGGAAGGCATTACATCGTTTATCTTCACCCAATTATTATGTGAACAGGTGATAAGGGAACGGTGGATGCGAGGAGGGGGAGGCACAGCAGAGGTCGAGGAGCTTGTAATGGAAACATGGAAACATTGAAATACAGGCAACAGAAAGCCTATTGGCTCATTACGAGGTTGCCTGCTCTAGAGCTATGATCTGTCTGACAGTCTTTGTGCCTGCAGAGCAGTTCAAAGCAATTCAGTGCTTATGTTCTGTTTACTCCTGTTGTCACGAAGTAAAGGTCGATGCGATTTATGAAGGAGTTGATGGTTTCTTCACTTACACGTACTACTTCAGCAGGAAGGTTGTTCCAATGGCGTATGACTCGGTTGGAGAAGAAACTCCTACCAATGTCTGTATTGCATCGCTTTTCATAAAAGAGTAGACCATAATTTAAAGTTCATGAGCTGGTTTGTAATTCAAACAATTTGAAGAGGTCGACGTTACTGAAGTTCTTTAAGTGCTGAAATAAATTAATCCTGCCCCCTCGTAAGCGTCTCTTTTCCAGCTAAAAGAGGTTGAGTCGCCAGAGTCGTTCTTCATACGGCAGTGCCCTCAAGGATGGAATCATCTTCGTAGCGCGTCGCTGAATTCTCTCTAATAATCCAGCGTCTTTTCTGTAATTAGGGGACCAGAATTGTTCCGCATACTCGGTGAGGTCTTACCGTTGAGTTATGTAAGGATAACATTACTTCCGGCGTCTAACACTCAAAGCTCCTCGCTATAAACCCGAGCATAGTGTTGCCTTTGTTATATGCTTTTATACAATGCTTTGCATGTTTTAAGTCACTGCTGATTGTGACTTCAAGATTCGATTCCTCCTGCACGACCTGCAGAGGCTTCCCCCGCATGTTGTATGTATGCTTACTATTTCTAGAACCAACGCGCATGACTTTGTCAACGTTGAATGACATTTGCCACTTTTCGGATCACTGGATGATCTGGTCAAGGTTCTTTTCGATGACTTCGCAGTCGGCCGTCGTGAGGGCCCTTCCACCCACTTAGTGTCGCCAGCAAACTCTGATAAGGAGGATTTCAGTCCCGTTTCGATGTCATCGAAGTATAAGATAAAGAGAATGGGTCCCAGTAATGACCATGGGGTATCCCACTAGTGACTGGTAGCCACACAGAAGCTTACCCGTTAAGCAATACACGCTGTTTTCTGTTCGTGAGCCAATCTATTGTCCATGGAGTCAGGTTGCTTCCTATACCCGATGACTTTCGTTTAATAAGGAGTCGCTCGTGTGGTACTTTGTCGAAAGCTTTCTGGAAGTCCAGGTATATGACATCGCTTGGACTGTGATTATTCCCGTTTTCATATATACTTTGGTAGAAATCCTTAAGATTCGTTAAGCAAGAACTTTTATTTCGGAAACCGTGCTGGGTACTAGAATTTATATTGTCTTCCAGAAAATTGACAAGTTTATCTCTAATAATCTTTTCGAGGATTTTGCATGCTACTGATGCTCAACTTAAAGGCCTGTAGTTTAGGGCAACTTTCTTATCTCTTTTTTTGTAAATCGGTGTTACGTTCGTCATTTTCCAGTCTTCGGGGATTTTGTTCAGTTGTAGCGACCGGTTAAATATGCTTGTGAGGGGCTGCAGTATTTGCTGTTTTAGTTCTTTCAACAACCGTGGGGACATGCTGTCAGGTCCCGTCGACTTATTCGTGTCGAACTTGTCCAAGTACTTTTTCACATCTTGGTCGGATATAGTGCCAATTTCCAGGGCGATCGATCCCCCTAGATTCGGAATGGGGCCCTCAGGTATAGGTTTTATGTTCTCGATCGTGAATAAAGATGTAAAATTTATGTTGAGGATTTTGGCCATGTGTTTACTATCTTGGGTTAATGATTCGGCTTCGTCTGTCAGGTGGAAAATGTTGGTTTTGATCTTTTTTTGTTGATGTACGTGAAAAACGTTTTTGGATTGGTCTTGACTTCGCGCTATTTGTTTTTCGTAGTTGAGTTTACTGGTCCGAATGAGGGTCGACAAGCTCTGAAGCTATTTTGGGACTGTACACGGGAGGAGGAGGAGGAAGAGGAGGCGGAGGAGATTGCAGGAAGAGGAAGGGAAGAGTTATTATCCCCACCACCACAACCACCACCACAACCGTTACATTAAGACAGTGCAAAGCACCATCATTACCACAACGACCACCATCCTCAGCATCACCACAATCACCACCATCACCACCACCACCATCACCACTCCTCTCGTCCTCTTCCATCCATCCTTCGTTTATGACCTCACTATCCTCCTCCTCCTTCTCCTTCCTTCCTCCCCATCCCTGTCCCTCCTGCCTCCTCTTCCCCTCTTTAATCTTCTCAATTTTTTCCTCATTTTCATATTTTCGTCTTTATCTTCGTCCTTTCATTTCATCAGCATCATCAGCTTCTTTCGTTCCTTTTTTTTACATACATTCTCCCATTTTTCTTACCTCCTTTTGCTGGCCTCCTCTTCCTCGTCTTTTCATGTGTTTTCCTATACTTTCTTCCTTTTCTTTATGCTCCCTCCTCCTACTCCTCCTCCTCCCATTCTTTTTTTCTATTTCCACCTTCTCATCATCCTTTTCTTTTTATCATCGTCCTGGCTCCCGTGTTTCTCTTCTCATCCTCATTCCTGACCGCCGCTCCTCCTCCTCCTCCGCCTCACGCCAGCACAACAACACAGAACCCTCACATCATCCCTCACACAACAGGCAACACACGCAGAGTCATGTCCCACGCCCAACGCATTCTCCACGCTCCATTCACCACCACCACACGACTCTCCACCAGCCTTAAACACCTTCGAGACTCCTTAACACTGTATCACTGTTATATATTCGCCACTGCCACGTCTGTTTATACGCGACGAAGCCTCATGGAATCACAGCATCCAAAATTTTTACTGCATTATTTCACATCTTGTTCGTCTCCTCTTTTCCCTTCCCATGCTACTTCCTAATCCACAATCTCGCCAAATCTTTTCTCCCTTCCCAAAATTTTCTCTGTTTCTCTGTCGTTCCCTCCCAAGTCCCAAACCTCCCCCTATTCTTTCCTACTTTCCCATTATTCCTTACTACGTCACTGCCTTCCCAATCCCCAACCTCCCCATCCTTTCCTCCCTTCCTTAACCCTCCTCAAGCTCCCTTTCGATGTCACTCCCTCCCCCCAATCTCCAAATTCTCATTCTTTCCTACTTCCCCCAACATTCCTTCTTTTCCTTTCCTATGCCACAGCCTTCCCAATCCCTAACCTCCCCATTCTTTCCTACTTCCCCCAACATTCTTTCTTTTCCTTTCCTATGCCACAGCCTTCCCAATCCCTAACCTCCCCATTCTTTCCTACTTCCCCCAGCATTTCTTCTTTTCCTTTCCTATGCCACAGCCTTCCCAATCCCTAACCTCCCCATTCTTTCCTACTTCCCCCAACATTCTTTCTTTTCCTTTCCTATGCCACAGCCTTCCCAATCCCTAACCTCCCCATTCTTTCCTACTTCCCCCAACATTCTTTCTTTTCCTTTCCTATGCCACAGCCTTCCCAATCCCTAACCTCCCCATTCTTTCATACTCTCTCCAGCATTCTTTCTTTTCCTTTCCTATGCCACAGCCTTCCCAATCCCTAACCTCCCCATTCTTTCCTACTTCCCCCAACATTCTTTCTTTTCCTTTCCTTTCCTATGCCACAGCCTTCCCAATCCCTAACCTCCCCATTCTTTCCTACTTCCCCCAACATTCTTTCTTTTCCTTTCCTATGCCACAGCCTTCCCAATCCCTAACCTCCCCATTCTTTCCTACTTCCCCCAATATTATTTCTTTTCCTTTCCTATGCCACAGCCTTCCCAATCCCCAACTTCCCATTCTTTCCTACTTTCCCCAACATTCTTTCTTTTCCTTTCCTATGCCACAGCCTTCCCAATCCCCAACTTCCCATTCTTTCCTACTTTCCCCAACATTCTTTCTTTTCCTTTCCTATGCCACAGCCTTCCCAATCCCCAACTTCCCATTCTTTCCTACTTTCCCCAACATTCCTTCTTCTCCCATCCCGTGTCACTACCTCCCCATTCTTTCCTCCCTTCTCTTACACTCCTCCCGTTTTTCCCTTCCCATTTTAAATTACATTCGTTTCCCCTCTACCCTTCTCGAAATCACTGTTATCACCCCCTTCTCTCTCTTCTCCCTCACCTCACATCCTATCCATGCTTCCCCATTGCCCCCTATCAGCCTATTCTCCTCCATCCCTCAACAACTCTCATCCTCCCCATCCCATTACTTCATTTTCCTCCATTCCCGTCACCTCCTATCCTCCCATCCCCAATTAATCTTATCAAATATTGCTCCTCCTTTAACTACCCTCATCACCTCATCCTCCCCTTCTTCCCCTTTCCCTTTCCTCCCCTTTCCCACAGCCACCCTCGTTACCTCATCTCCCCTCCTCCCCTTCCCCCAATACTCAACCCCCTTCTTCCCTACCTTCCCTTCACTTCCGGACCATTTCTCTCTTCACCACATGACATTTCCTCCTCCTCCTCCTCCTCCTCCTCTTCCCCCTCTTCAAAACGTCCTAGTAAACCAATTCCCTTGACGGACCTCTTCAGTATGCGCGTGTGTGTGTGTGTGTGTGTGTGTGTGTGTGTGTGTGTGTGAGTGTGTGTGTGTGTGTGTGTACCTCGCCTCGGTAGGAACCAACCACCATAAACAACTGTGCCGTGTCCTGTTTGCTCCTCCTCCTCCTCCTACTCCTTTCTCCCAAAACGTCCCCGTGTAAACAAGTAGGCAATGCTAGACTAGAAGACAAACAAACAAGCGAGCAGGTAAACAAGGAAAGCGGTATAAATGAGGGAAGTGTAGGAGTAAAAAACAGAAGTAACGTGAGTAAAAAGTAGCAGTAATAGTAGTAGTAGTAGTAGTAGTAGTAGAAGAAAAAGAAGAAGAAGCGTTTACGCCAACGTGATAAATAAAAATACAGATCACACAAAGTCACAAGCATATAAGCAATTGATAAAAATGGATGGATTCATGGATCGAGGGAGAATAAGATAAAAAAAAAGAAACAAGAAGAAAAAGAAAAAGCAACGCTAAACACATGATAGAAACATAATTGAGTAAACTAAAAATATAAATAAAGAAAATGAAATCTCAAATATGTAGACGAGCAATGATAAGATTTGTTGGAAGGATTAATAAATAAATAAATAAATAAGTAAATAAAAATAAAATTATCTCCAATTAAATAACAAAAAAAATGCAACAAAAAAATGAACCACGAGGAAGAAAAAAACAAGAAGAAGAGGAAGAAGAAGAGGAAGAAAAAGAAGAAGAGGATGCAGAAGAGGGAGAAGGAGAAAAACACCACCATCAACAAAACGCGCAGCAACATGAGCATAAAATCAAGCAAAACCACACACACACACACACACACACACACACACACACACACACACACACACACACACCTTCCCGTTAGTGGTATTAGAGCCACCTGTCATGCGGTACGCGGCTCAGAGGGGGGACAAGGGGGGGGGGGGAAGAGCTTCACTGAGCCGACTACCGCCATTATGAGGACACCAGGAGGAGGAGGAGGAGGAGGAGGAGGGATGAATTTCTATTACATTTCTGTCCTTCTTAGTTTGTCTATCTGTTTTTTTTTCTCCTCCTCCTCCTCCTCCTCCTCCTCCTCTTCTTCCTCATTTTTTTCTTATTTATAAACATCATTATTATTATTATTATTATTATTATTATTATTATTTCAAAACATCCCGATCCAATCTCTCTCTCTCTCTCTCTCTCTCTCTCTCTCTCTCTCTCTCTCTCTCTCTCTCTCTCTCTCTCCGTTACATTCATTGCCTCTCGCCAAATTTACATCTCCTCCTCCTCCTCCTTTTCTTCCTCCTCCTCCTCCTCCTCCTCCTGTTCGTGAGTAAAGAAACATCATTAGGGGAAATAGAAGAAGCAATACCAAGAGGAAGGAAAACTAAGAAAGAAAAAAACAGCAAGAAATGGTACTGAACACACACAATAAAGACAGACCTGAGAGAGAGAGAGAGAGAGAGAGAGAGATGGATTAAAAAGAGTAGAAGGCAGAAAATAAAATCCACTTAATAATGCTGTCCATGTGAATTTAGGGTAAATCTCTCTCTCTCTCTCTCTCTCTCTCTCTCTCGGCAGAATCAGGGCAAAATCAATGCGACCAACGATGAGACTTGCGACTTACCCCAACACCTCCACTTCACCTCCATTTCACCTCCACAACACCTCCACTTCACCTCCACAACACCTCCACTTCACCTCCACAACACCTCCACTTCACCTCCATTTCACCTCCACAACACCTCCACTTCACCTCCATTTCACCTCCACTTCACCTCCACAACACCTCCACTTCACCTTCACAACACCTCCACTTCACCTTCACAACACCTCCACTTCACCTTCACAACACCTCCACTTCACCTTCATTTCACCTCCACTTCACCTTCACAACACCTCCACTTCACCTTCACAACACCTCCACTTCACCTTCACAACACCTCCACTTCACCTCCACAACACCTCCACTTCACCTTCACAACACCTCCACTTCACCTCCATTTCACCTCCACAACACCTCCACTTCACCTCCATTTCACCTCCACAACACCTCCACTTCACCTCCACTTCACCTCCATTTCACCTCCACTTCACCTCCACTTCACCTCCATTTCACCTCCACAACACCTCCACTTCACCTCCATTTCACCTCCATTTCACCTCCACAACACCTCCACTTCACCTCCACTTCACCTCCACTTCACCTCCACAACACCTCCACTTCACCTCCACAACACCTCCACTTCACCTTCACAACACCTCCACTTCACCTCCATTTCACCTCCACTTCACCTTCACAACACCTCCACTTCACCTCCACAACACCTCCACTTCACCTCCATTTCACCTCCACAACACCTCCACTTCACCTCCATTTCACCTCCACTTCACCTCCATTTCACCTCCACAACACCTCCACTTCACCTCCATTTCACCTCCACAACACCTCCACTTCACCTCCACTTCACTTCCACAACACCTCCACTTCACCTCCATTTCACCTTCACAACACCTCCACTTCACCTCCATTTCACCTTCACAACACCTCCACTTCACCTCCATTTCACCTTCACAACACCTCCACTTCACCTCCATTTCACCTTCACAACACCTCCACTTCACTTCCACAACACCTCCACTTCGCCTTCATTTCACCTTCACAACACCTCCACTTCACCTCCACTTTACCTCCACTTTACCTCCACAACACCTCCACTACCACATCACAATCACTTCTACCACTACCACCACCATCCAAACTTCACTTACACTTCACTTCCTCCAACAACAACACTTAAACTTCACCACTACAACTTCATCTCCACTTAACCACCACTTAACCTCCACTTCCTCAGCATAACCATCACCACTTCACTTCAACATCACCACCACTCACCTCCATTTCACTTCCACTTTCACCATCACCACTCCTTTACCACCATTTCACATCATCACCCTCACCACCACTTTTCCACTGCCACTGCCACCACTTCATCACCACTTCACTACCACCCCTTTACCTCAACTTCACTATAACACTTCACTGTAACTTTACTACCAACTTGCCACCCCCACCACCACCACCACCATCACCACTTAACTCCAACACTTCCATTTCAACCACTACTCCACCACTTCACTCAACCTTCACTTTAATACCACCACTCCTCAATGCATCACCAATACCACCACCACCACCACCACCACCACAGCACTACCTCTTACACTAACCACACTACAACCCCATCCAACACCTTCCCACTCTAAACCTCCACCTTCCCCTAGCCTTCCACTCGTTCACCCCCGCCACACTAAACGAGAACACCTTTTTATTGCTGCTTTTCCTGGTCTCCTAACTAGAGCATGGGCATCTGGACGTTATGATCGATGCAGAGGAGGACGACAAAAAATTATTCACAGGTCGAGACACTTGCCATATCAGGATAGGCCTAAACGTCTGAATTTGATTTATCGTCCAAGGCGGAGGGCGCGAGGAAACTTGATTGAAGTTTTAAATAGATGAAGGGATTAAATAGGATGATGTTAATAGGGTTCTGGTGGTAAGACAGCCGGGTAGGACAGGTAGTAATGGGTTTAAGTTCGATAAATTCACATTCAACACACATTTAGGCAAGAATTGGTTTACTAATAGAGTGTGGATGAAAGGAAGTCTTGGTAGTTATGTGGGAGTGGCAATACGATATAATTCCTCGAAAGAATGTTAGATTAATGTATAGATGAGGAGACAAGTTGGATTACGTTTACATGAGCTGCCTTGTGTAAGCTTTATGACCTCTGGCAGACTCGTGGTATTTAGAGGTCGGGATTCTCAGACGCTTCCGCCTTACATCAACTATTTCCAAAGGCCGAAAAAGAGAGTAATGGGGAGCTATTGAGTTTTTTTTTTTTTAACGTTCAAGGTACAGAAGAATGCTTGAACTACCACCAGGGTCATAAAACTACGCCTCGAAATGTAACCCCTACGAAAGCCTTGTCAAAAGTGTGTCTTGTACGCCGCATTGTTTACTGTCATGATCCTGTCTTCTATCTATTGGCTTCTTTTCTTAGTCTTCTTCCTTTCCTTCACAACCTTTTTCTTTTTTATTCTTTCTATTCCTACCTTTCTCTCCTTCTCTCTCCTCCTACCCTATACAACCCTCTCCCTTCGATACATCACTCAGCACCCCCTCCATTCCCCTCCCCACCCCCACCACTTTCCATACTCACCCCCCCCCCCTCACCCATCTCTAGGCACCACCTCCATCAACACCTCAATCCTCTCCATCACATATACTTGATCGTTCCTCTCTCTCTCTCTCTCTCTCTCTCTCTCTCTCTCTCTCTCTCTCTCTCTCTCTCTCTCTCTCTCTCTCTCTCTCTCTCTCTCTCTCTCTCTCTCTCTCTCTCTCTCTCTCTCTCTCTCTCTCTCTCTTCTCTCTGTCTCTCTATCTCTCTCTCTCTCTCTCTCTCTCTCTCTCTCTCTCTCTCTCTCTCTCTCTCTCTCTCTCTCTCTCTCTCTCTCTCTTCTCTCTTCTCTCTTCTCTCTTCTCTTCTCTTCTCTCTCTCCTCCTCCTCCTCCTCCTCCTCCTTCCTTTCCTTCCTTCCCTTCTTTTCCTCTAACTCTCTCCTCTCCTTCCCTCCATCTTTTCATTCCTTCGTCTTCCCTCTTATCTCCACAAACAAGCTTCCTCCTCCTCCTCCTCCTCCTCCTAACAACCTTCACATTTCAGCTTCCTTCCCTTCATTATCCTCCTCTTCCTCCTTCTTCATCCCCTCTCATCTCTCTCCTCGTCCATCATAACCTCTAATTTTTATCCTCCTCCTCCTCCTCTTCCTCTAATTCCTTCCCACTCCTCTTTTTTTCCCTTCCTCCCGATTCCTGTAACTTCCTTCTTTATCATCCTCCTTCGTCTCCTCTCTTCCTTCTGTTCGTTCTCTCTCCTCCTTCCTCTGTTCCTTCTTCTCTCCTTTTTCTTCCTTAAATTCCTCCTTTGCAGTTCATCTTACCTCCTTCATCTATTATTTTTCTTTCTGTCCTCCTCCTCCTCCTCCTCCTCCTCCTTCTTCTCCTGAGTAAGTCCATATTAACAGCATAAGTTTCCCTGTATTTCTAATCCTTTTCTCCTCCTCCTCCTCCCCATGTAACTTTCCTCGAGCTCTCTCTCTCTCTCTCTCTCTCTCTCTCTCTCTCTCTCTCTCTCTCTCTCTCTCTCTCTCTCTCTCTCTCTCTCTCTCTCTCTCTCTCTCTCTCTCTCTCTCTCTCTCTCTCTCTCTCCCCTTTTTCATGTCTCGCTCTTCCTCTTCTCCTCTTCTTTGCTTCCTCCTCTTCCTAGTTATCAAAATGTTTTTCGTTTTCCTGTGATTCTTCCTTGACCTTCATCTTTTTCTTCTTCCTCCTCTTCTTCCACTTTGTTTTCTTCCTTCTCTTTCTCTTTATTTTTCCACTCCTTTTTCTTTATTTTTCTTCCTCCTTTTGCCTTTCCTTCTTTTTTTTGTTTTGTTTATTCCGCCTCTTCCTTTCGCTCTTATTTCTCCTCTTCCTCCTCATTTTTCTCTTCCACCTCTTCCTTTTCTTTTTTTTTTTTTTCTTCCTCCCTTTTCCGCATTTTTCTTCCTCCTCCTCTTCCTCCTTTTCTCCTTCTATCTTTTCTGCTAACTTCCTCCTGCCTTCTTTGCTTTCTTCCTCCTCTTTCTTTTACTTTTCTTTCTTTTCCTTCCTCCTTTTTCCTTTCCTTCTTTGCCTGCTAGTTCCTCCTCCTCCTTTTGTTCTTCTTCCTCCTTTTTTTCCTTACTTCTCTTCCTCCTCCTCCTCCTTTTCCTATCACCTCTTCCATTTCTTCTTCTTTTATTTTCTTCCTCCCTATTTAAGATTTTTATTCCTGCTTTTTCCTTCTTCTAACTTCTCCTTTTTTTGCTAACTCCTCTTCCTCCTTCTTCCACTTCCTTTTCTCTTTTTTTTCCCTCCAACTTTTCCGTTTCCTTTCTTTTTCGTTCTTTTAATCCCTCTTCTTCCTCCTTTTTTTGCTTACTCTTCTTCCTTTTTCTTCCCCCTTTTCCTTTGCTTCTTTAATTTTCTTCCTCCCTTTTCCGTCATATTTTTCCTCTTTTCTTCTCCTACCTTCTTCTTTTCTGGTGACGCCTCTCCCTCTTAGTCCTCTTATTATTTTTCTCCTTCGTCCTCCTCTTCTTTAAAGGTCAAGGCGTAAGAGGATCGTCCCAAGAGTATATAAGAGTATGTGGAACTATTTTCTCGGCCAAAATATTAATAAGGGAAAAAAAAAAGATAAAAGGAAAGAAAAAGTGGATAAAACGACGTAGGCTCAAAATAACAAACTCGTGAATGCGTAAAGAAAGCAAGAAGAAAAGAAAGGAAGGAAGAGAAAGAAGAAAAGATAAATAAACTTGTGAATGAGGAAGAAAGAAAAAAAAGGAATATCGCGAATGAGCAAAGAAAAACAAAATCTTGATTGTGCAAAGACAGAAAAAAGGAAACAAACAAAATCTTGAATGAGAAAAAAAAAATGAATGAAAGAGAAGCAAGAAATATAGACAAACTTGTGAATGAGCAAAGAAAGAAAGAAAGAAAGAAAGAAAGAAAGATAGAAAGATAGATGAAAGAGAAAAATTGTGAACGTGTTGTCATATTCCGTCACACAATAAATGAATAAATGAAAATACTAACACACACACACACACACACACACACGTCACGAGCAAACACCCGCCTCTTATAAGTGTATTACCGGATGACTTCATTAATAATAACTCAACACAAACATACAAACTAACAAACGATGCGCAGCTCAAACACTACATTACCTGGAAATCGAGTTAATATACACACACATTATCCTCCCTTCCCTTCCCTTACTATATCCCTTATCATCCATTCTCCCTATCTCTTCCTTCCCCTTTCCCTCCCTCTTTACCTTCTCATTATCTCTCCTTTACCTTCATTTACCTCCCTATTTCCTTTCAATCATCTCCCTATCTTTTTTTCTATTTTCCCTCCCTTTTCATATCTTCTTTTTCCTCTCTTTATCTCCCATTCCCTCCACTTTCCCTATCTTCATTCATCTCCCTATCTCTTCCTTCCCCTTTCCCTCCCTCTTTACCTTCTCTTTCTCTCTGATTTACCTTCATTTCCCTCCTTATTTCCTTTCACTCATCTCCCTATCTTCTTTTTTTCTATTTTCCCTCCCTTTTCATATCTTCTTTATCCTCTCTTTATCTCCCATTCCCTCTACTTTCCCTATCTTCATTCATCTCCCTATCTCTTCCTTCCCCTTTCCCTTCCACTTTACCTTCCCATTCTCTCTCCTTTACCTTTATTTACCTCCCAATTTCCTTTCACTCATCTCCCTATCTTCTTTTTTCTTTCTTCCTCCCTTCTCATATCTTCTTTTTCCTCCCTTTATCTCCCATTCCCTTTACTTTCCCTTCATTTATCCCCAATCTCCTTTTCCTTCCTTCCCCTCAATATATTTCTTTCTCTGCTTTTTATCTTCCGTTCTCTCTACTTCTTTACCTCTGTTTGTCTTTTTTTCTCTTCCTTTCCTCCCTTTTCATATCTTCCTTTTCCTCCATTTATCTTCATTCTCTTTATTTTTATGTCTTCATTTCTCTCGCTGTCTCCTTTTCTCTTCCGTCTTTCGCTTCCGCTCCCTTCCATTCTCTCTACCTTCATTATCTCCCAATCTCCTTTTCTCTCCCTTTATCTCCCTCTTCATCTTCCATTCCCTCCTTACTTCCTCCTTCCATCCCGTTTTCTTAGTAACCTTTCTCTCCATTCCTTTCCCTCCTCACATCTTTATTTCTCTCCCCTGTTCTATTCTCTCTTTTCTCCATTTTCACCTTTTTCTCTCCTTCCCTTGCCTCGTATCTCCTTTCTCTTCCCTATCTCCCTATCCTTTCTTCCTCTTCATTCATCTCGTTTAATTCTTCCTCTTTCTTCCAATCTTCCTCTCTCTCCCTCTTCCTCCATCCCGCCTTTCTTCCTTTCCTTCCTATCTCCCTTCCTCTCTCCCTTTCTCTCACCACTCATCTCTCTCTCCTAACTCTTTCTCTCCCATCTTCTCTTTCCTCCTGATTCACTTTCCCTCTCTCTTGCCCTTTCCTCCCTTCCTAATACCTCCCTTTCCCCTCCTCTTTCCTTTTCTCTCCCTCCTTTCCTTTTTCCTACGGTCTCATTTCTCTCTCCTTTCCTCCCTTTTCCCTTCCTTTCCCTTCCTCCTGTCCCTCTTTTCCTCTCCTCTCTCCTCTCCCTTTCCATTTTTCCTCCCTCCATGCTAACGGAAATAACAGAGCGAGTTATGACACTGATGAACAAGGAAAAAAGAAAAAAGGAAAAAGAATAAAAAGAAAATGGAAAAATAACCAAGTCTCTCTCTCTCTCTCTCTCTCTCTCTCTCTCTCTCTCTCTCTCTCTCTCTCTCTCTCTCTCTCTCTCTCTCTCTCTCTTATTCTACCGACCTTCCTATCTTTAATTTTTCCTTTTTCTCTCCAGTTCCTCCTTCTCTCACTCTCCCCATCAATTTACGTCATTCTCTCTGTCAACCTCCTCCTCCTCCTCCTCCACTCGAGCGCCTGAGAAAGAGAAGCAAATCACAACCGCTTCCCAAAAAGAGCGAAGCGGCGTGAAAGGAAGGAAATACGGAAAGGAGGAAAAGGGAGTAAAGGAGGGAAGAGGGGAAGGAGGGGAGAGGTGAAGGAGGACGGCCAGGCGGAAAAGAAAGATGGGAGGGGAGGGAGGGGAAGAGAGGAAGGGAGGGAAGGAGGGAGGATGGGGAGACGGGAGGGAGAGAGGGAGGTGGAGAGGCAACTGGTGATTGGTGAGAGAGAATGAGTGTGTGTGTGTGTGTGTGTGTGTGTGTGTGAGAGAGAGAGAGAGAGAGAGAGAGAGAGAGAGAGAGAGAGAGTGAGAGAGAGAGAGAGAGAGAGAGAGAATGGGAGGAGAGCAGACACGTAAACTCAGAGACACTTGATGAAACACACACACACACACACACACACACACACACACACACACACACACACACAGGTGAGCTCAATAACAGAATTAGTTCCTCCCCCACCAGGTAACAAGGGCAGATGGATTCTCTCTCTCTCTCTCTCTCTCTCTCTCTCTCTCTCTCTCTCTCTCTCTCTCTCTCTCTCTCTCTCTCTCTCTCTCTCTCTCTCTCTCTCTCTCTCTCTCATTAACTCGTATTTCCTGCATTCCTCCCTTTCTTTTCCTCTCTCCCTTCCTTTCTTAGCTACTGTTTCTCTCCACTTTATCTCCCTTCTTTACCTTCCTCCTCCTTCCTTCTTTCCCTTCTGTTTCCTCCATTCATTCCTCCTTTCTATCTTCCCTTTCTTTTTTTCTTTCTTCCTTTCATACCTCCCGTTTCTCTCATCCTTCCCTCCATTTCTCTCTTCCTTCCTTCCTCTCCATTCTCCCTTCCCTTTCTCTTCCTCTCTCCCATTCTGTCTCACCTACTGTTTCTCTTATTCTTTCCTCCCTTTTTCCACCTATTCGTATCTTTCCCTTCCTATTTCTTTCCCCATCTATACCTTTTTCATCCTTTTCCTTCTTATTTTCCATTTATGCGCCCCTCTCTCTCTCTCTCTCTCTCTCTCTCTCTCTCTCTCTCTCTCTCTCTCTCTCTCTCTCTCTCTCTCTTCATTCCTCTATTCTTCTCTTCCTTCCTAGCTACTTATCTTCTTAACCTTTTCTCCCTCTCCCTCCCTCCTTCCCTCCCTCCCTCCCTCCTTTCCTCCCCTGTCAGCTGTTTCAAGGGAGTGACGTCATTGCGGAGGGAGGGAAAGAGGGAGAGAGGGAGGGAAACACAGAAGTTAAAGGTGAGAGAATCAAGGAGGAGGAGGAGGAGGAGGAGGAGGAGGAGGAGGACAATGGAAGAATGAGAAAAAGTGAAAGAAAGACGATGTGTTAAATGTAAACGAGAGAGAGAGAGAGAGAGAGAGAGAGAGAGAGAGAGAGAGAGAGAGAGAGAGAGAGAGAGAGAGAGAGAGAGAGAGAGAGAGAGAGAGAGAGAGAGAGAGAGAGAGAGAGAGAGGAGGAGGACGACAAGGAGGAGGAAGAAGAAAAGAAAAAGAAAAAAAAGTAACTGAAAAACGCAAAGATGGAAGAGGAGGAGGAGGAAGAGAAAAGGTAGAAGGAAAAAGACCAGATAAGACTTGAGATGCAGAATATGAACAAAGGGGAAGAGGAGAAGAAGAGGAAGTTAGAAAAATGAGATAAGACTTGAGAAACAAAATAAGGAGGAGGAGGAGGAGGGAAAAATAAGGAGGTAAAGATTTGAGTAACAGAATATGAAGGAAGGAAGGCAGATTAGAATGTACAAGGGGAAGGGATTTCATCACAAGGTATAATCAAGGCAAAAGAAAATAGAGCAAGGAGTTAAAACACATGGCTGGGAATAATATTACACCCATAATTTTTCCCTCCAGTCTTAAGAAGCGCACGAAGCTAAGTGAAGAGAAAATGCTGGTAATAACATGGAGAGACAGAGGCGAGCATCGCGGATTATGGAACAAAGGTTGAAGACGGTCTGATGACGAGGAATAAGAAATGGACTTGGCCAGCTCATATGCGTCGAATTGATAACAGATGGACAACCTACGTAACAAGAATGGCAACCCAGGAATTCTAGAAGTCAGGGCAGCCAGAGAACAAAGTGGGGAAGAAATTAGACAGAAATCAGACAGAAAACCAGGTGGAGATATAACATTAGAACCTTTGTCGGAACAGGATGGAGTCCACTAACATCAGACTGAGAACCAAATGGAGAGATGAAATTAGAACCTTTGTCGGGGTAGCATGGAAGACACTAACATCAGACAGAGAACCAAATGGAGAAATGAAATTAGAACCTTTGTCGGGGTAGCATGGAGGACACTAACATCAGACAGAGAACCAAATGGAGAGATGAAATTAGAACCTTTGTCGGGGTAGCATGCAAGACACTAACATCAGACAGAGAACCAAATGGAGAAATGAAATTAGAACCTTTGTCGGGGTAGCATGGAGGACACTAACATCAGACAGAGAACCAAATGGAGAGATGAAATTAGAACCTTTGTCGGGGTAGCATGCAAGACACTAACATCAGACAGAGAACCAAATGGAGAAATGAAATTAGAACCTTTGTCGGGGTAGCATGGAGGACACTAACATCAGACAGAGAACCAGGTGGAGAGATGATATTATAACCTTTGTCGGAGCAGGATGGAGTACACTAATATCAGACCGATACCCAGGTGGAGAGATGAAATTAGAACCATTGTCAGAGCAGGATAGAGTACACAAACATAAGACCGATACCCAGGTGGAGAGATGAAATTAGAACCATTGTCGGGGAAGGATGGAGTACACTAACATCAGACCGATACCCAGGTGGAGAGATGAAATTAGAACCATTGTCGGGGAAGGATGGAGCACACAAACATCAGACCGATACCCAGGTGGAGAGATGAAATTAGAACCATTGTCGGGGAAGGATGGAGCACACAAACATCAGACCGATACCCAGGTGGAGATGAAATTAGAACCATTGTCGGGGAAGGATGGAGTACACTAACATCAGACCGATACCCAGGTGGAGATGAAATTAGAACCATTGTCGGGGAAGGATGGAGTACACTAACATCAGACCGATACCCAGGTGGAGAGATGAAATTAGAACCAATGTCGGGGTAGGATGGAGCACACAAACATCAGACCGATACCCAGGTGGAGATGAAATTAGAACCATTGTCGGGGAAGGATGGAGTACACTAACATCAGACCGATACCCAGGTGGAGAGATGAAATTAGAACCATTGTCGGGGTAGGATGGAGTACACTAACATCAGACCGATACCCAGGTGGAGAGATGAAATTAGAACCATTGTCGGGGTAGGATGGAGTACACTAACATCAGACCGATACCCAGGTGGAGAGATGAAATTAGAACCATTGTCGGGGTAGGATGGAGTACACTAACATCAGACAGAGAACCAGGTGGAGCGATGATATTAGAACCTTTGTCGGGGTAGGATGGAGTACACTAACATCAGACAGAGAACCAGGTGGAGCGATAAAATTAGAAACTTTACAGAAACAGGATCGAATACTCTAATATCAGACAAGAGAATCAGGTGGAGATGAAATTAGAGCCTTTGCCGGAGCAGAATGGAGTACACTAACCTCAGACAGTAAACCGGGTGAAGATGAAATTAGAACCTTAGTCAGGATAGAATGAGTGAAATACTAACTCCAGACAGCGAATCAGGTAGAGAGAGGATTAGACCCTTTATCACGGTGGGATGGAGTACACTAACATCAGACAGAGAACCAGGTAGCGAGATGAAATTAAACCTTTGCCGGAGTAGGAGAGAGAAGGCCTTTGTCATGTGGTGGACTAGTAATGGCAGCTGATGGTGATGGTAGTGGGAGATGAAAGAAGGGGATTAAGGTGTAAATGGGATGGAAAAGAGCAGAGAAAAGAAACAAGAAAAAAAGGAGGAAGGCAAACAGGAAAGTTGGAGCAAAGTATTATGGAAAAAGAAAAAAGGAATTAAAGATGATGATGATGATGATGATGAAAAGAAAGCGAGGAATGAAAACAGAGGAAAAGGAAAATATAAACAAAATAGATACAAGAGGAGAGGAATGACGATAAACGATAATGGAAATAAAGGTGATGATGATAAGCAGGACACAACGAGGAGAACAAAGGAAACATGGAAGGAATAATGAAGGGAAAATATAAAGATGATGATGATGATGATGACAACAACGACGTACGTGCGGAATCATTAAAAACTACGAAATAAAGAATGCAGATGAGGAATGAAAAATGAAAGAGGAAAATCTAATATAAAATGTAAATTCGCTTACTTCACCGCCCTAAAGTTAGAGAACGAGAGAGAGAGAGAGAGAGAGAGAGAGAGGACAGACAGAGACAAAGCACCCAACACCAGGAACTCAACCCAAGCTTAAAATCACCTCTCCATATTCTCTCTCTCTCTCTCTCTCTCTCTCTCTCTCTCTCTCTGAAGGGTAAACTAGGGCGCCCACCTCTCTCCCTTCACGCTCTTGTCATTCTCTAACTGACCGCTCTGCTATCAGTTCTGCCTGTGGATATGTGGACTGACTGATTGGCTGAGTGGATGGCAGATTGGATGGTTGAGTGGATGGCTGAGTGGATGCTGGTGTCTCCGGGGTCGTGAGTCTCCCATTATCCCCGCCAAGTTCATGACTGTGTGGCGGAGGGAGTGGACCTGCGTGTGTGTGTGTGTGTGTGTGTGTGTGTGTGTGTGTGTGTGTGTGTGTGGAGTCTCTCTCTCTCTCTCTCTCTCTCTCTCTCTCTCTCTCTCTCTCTCTCTCTCTCTCTCTCTCTCTCTCTCTCTCTCTCTCTCTCTCTTAATCCATGCTTTTTTATTAATATCATGAACTATTAAATTACAAATAAATAAACACACACACACACACACACACACACACACACACACACACACACACACACACAAAAATATAATAATACTCGGAACACTGGCTAAACAAATCACTAGAACTATATATATATATATATATATATATATATATATATATATATATATATATATATATATATATATATATATATATATATATATTAATGATAATAATAGTAGGAGTAGTAGTAGTAGTAGTAGTAGTAGTAGTAGGAAGAAGAAGAAGAAGAAGAAGAAGAAGAAGAAGAAAAGAAACATGCGGCGTTTTTACCTTGTCTGTCACGCTAAGAGAAAGAAGAGAAGAAACAGGTAGAAGACAGGTATAAAGGAGCGGCAGATAACCCCTTTCCGCGCAGCTAAATAGGCAAAGTGCAGCATGACTTACCACTCTAGGGCAGTAAAACAAT
Organism: Eriocheir sinensis; assembly: GCF_024679095.1. Taxonomy (NCBI): domain Eukaryota; kingdom Metazoa; phylum Arthropoda; class Malacostraca; order Decapoda; family Varunidae; genus Eriocheir; species Eriocheir sinensis. Next base: position 5,444,608 of record NC_066533.1, read on the forward strand.
TAAAGAAGAACCCGTGCTGAGGCTAATGCAATTTTAATGAGTCAATTAGCCTAAACAAGTCAATTAAACAAGAACTACAAGAAACCAATTAATCATCGACCCAATTAAACAAGAATATAAGGTTTAGGTGAATGCCAGAAAACAACTGAGCAACTCACCCAAGGAATTGAGTAAATAGCATATTAATGAAACAGGAACTCGTGCAAGAAACCAATTAAAGTGACCCAAAAAACAATAAAAAACCTCAATTAAATACCAAATCGATTATATAAGATATCATGTCAATTCAATTAAACATCAAACTCTTCCAAAAATCCCAATCAAACAAAAAATATCATGTTATGGTGAATACTAGAAAACATTTTAATAACTCACCCAATGAATCAAGTAAATAGCAAATCCATCAATCAAACACGGATCAAGAAATCAATAAACACCGACCAATTGAAACAAGTACCAACGCAAGAAATCAACTTAATACCAAATCAAATCAATAAACAAGATATCAATTATACAGCGAATCAGTGAAACAAGAACCCCTGCAATAAACCAATTACACAGCAAATCATTTAAACCAAGGCGAATGCAAGAAATCGATTAAACATGAGCTCATCCAAACAAACAAACAAAGAACAATCAACTAAATAAGAATGCGAGAAATTAAACTACAACATCAGCTAACCAAAACCTTTCAAATACCAATAAAACCGCAAATCAAATAAACGAAAATGCGAGAAATCAATTGAACAACAAATCAACAAAACAAGAAGTGCCAAAAATCAAACATCAAACCAAATCAAACCAAAATCATTGCCAGGAATCAGACGATGAAACAATTAAACAAAACCTGCTAGGAATCACTAAATACCAACAAATCAACAAAACAAGAACTTCCAGAAATCAATTAACCAAAAAATCATCTAAACAAAAACTGTCAGAAATCAATTAACCAACAAATCAACAAAACAAGAACTACCAGAAATCAGATAACCGACAAATCAACAAAACAAGAACTACCAGAAATCAATTAACCAACAAATCAATTAAACAAGAACTGCCAGAAATCAGTTCCAAACAAATCAACAAAACAAGAACTGCCAGAAATCAATTACAAACAAATCAACAAAAGAACAACAACCAGAAATCAATTAACCAACAAATCAATTAAACAAAAACTACCAGAAATCAATTAACCAACAAATCAACCAGTAATCAATTAATCAGCAAGCCAAGCAAACCAAAATTAATGCCGGAGTCCAATTAGCCAACAAACCACTGAAACAATTACTCGTGCCACGGTGCATACAAGACCCAAGAGCCTCACCGCCACACCTGATCACCAACACGAGTCAGAGGCGGCCCAATTATCACACCTGCCGCCGCTCCCAGCCAGCCAGGTGAACCATGAAAGCTTAATTAATCACGGCAGGCTTACGAGGCACATTAGAGAAAGTTGAGAAAGCAGATAAACACAGATAAATACAAAGAAATATAGAAGTTACAAATGGAGAGAGAACAAGTGATTGGAGAACGCAGATAGTTGAGAAAGCGTAAACAAACACATAAATAAAAACAAAGAAATAAGTAAGCTGGAGATGAAGAACAGAGAACAAGCGATAAGAAGACATAGCAGAGGAAATAAACTCATAGATAAAAAAGAAATAAATAAGTTGCAGACGGAGAGGAGAGTACAAAGGAAAGCAAGAGACAAAACAGAGGCAATTAAACACTATTCTTCCATTCTCATTTTGCTTTTCTTCTTCTTTTTCCTCGTCTCCCGAAAGTCAGGTGATGATGCCTTTTACGAGTCTCTTCAATAACTATTTCTGTCCATTATGTCTTCGTATGTTGCTTTTTTTTTTCCTTCGCTGAACTCTTCTCTCCCCATCGTACTGTCTTTTTTTTTTTTTTGTCTGTCTTCTCTAATTATTTAAGTTTATTTCATCTCCCTCTGTTGCACTCATTCTTTGTTCCTTCGCCTCCAGTCCATTTCTCTACCGTGCTGTCTGTCTCCCTCTCTCTGTTTCTCCGTCTGTCTTTTCCACTCATTAAAGGCAACTCCATCTTCATTTTCGCTCTTTGCATCTCCGCCTCAAGTCCATCTCTCCACCGTCCTGTCTCTCCGTCTCTCTGTTTATGTGTTCCGTCTTCCTGTACACTGCTTCTTGCTCCGTCGATTTCATTCTCTGCAACTCAGCCTGAAGTCCACCTCTCCACCGTAATCAGTCTCCTCTCTGTTTCTCTGTCTCTGTTTTCTCCAAGTATTTCTGTCCCGTGATCTTCTGTTTCTTTCATTCCTTGCTCCTCATCCTGAAGTCAATTTCTAAGCCGTCCTCTGTCTCCTCATCTTTGTATCTATGTCTCTGCCTTTTAAATCATTCCTGTCTATTGATCTTGCTGTTTCCTTCTTTGTAACTTCATATCTAGTATTTCTCTTTTTCTCTCCGTTTCTTTGTCTCTGTCTTCTCTAATTATTCAAGTGTATTGCATCTTCCTCTATTTCTCTCATTCTTTGCAGCAACCCCACCTCAAGTCCATTTCTCTACCGTTTGCTAAGTTTGTCTGTGTCTTCTCCAACCTCTTACCAGGCAAGTAGTTCAGGATGAGATAGATAAGCTTAAGAAGAACAAGTCGCCAGGTCCTGACGGGATATTTCCGAGGGTATTAAAGGAGCTAGGTGATATAATCAGTGACCCACTAACCGACATCTTTAAGATGTCGGTAAATACTGGCTATGTGCCGAGCCTATGAAAAGTAGCTAATGTGACGCCGATTTTTAAAAAGGGGGACAGGTCAGTTGCTTCAAACTATCGCCCAATTAGCTTAACATCGGTTATAGGGAAGATGCTGGAGTCCATAATAGCCAGGAACATTCGGGAGCATTTAGAGAAACATAGCTTAATTCACGACTCGCAGCATGGGTTCACAAAAGGTAGGTCATGCCTCACCAATCTCTTGTCCTTCTACAATAAAGTATTTGAGGCGGTTGACAGAGATGAAAATTATGATGTAATCTATCTTGATTTTAGTAAAGCGTTTGACAAAGTTCCTCACCAACGACTGTTGCTTAAATTACAGGCTCACGGAGTAGAGGGTAAAGTTTTGAACTGGGTCAAGGCGTGGCTTAGCAATAGGAAGCAAAGAGTGCAAATCAATGGTAAAAGATCTGACTGGGGATGTGTTACGAGTGGGGTCCACTTTTGTTTATTATTTATATCAATGACTTAGACACAGGAATTAGTAGTGATGTTAGTAAATTTGCAGATGATACCAAGATCGGTAGAGTAATTGAGTCGGATCAGGACGCTAGTATTCTCCAAGGTGAACTCAACAGATTATATGACTGGGCGGATAAATGGCAGATGGAGTTCAATGTAGGGAAGTGCAGTATTCTGAGTGTAGGTAGGAACAACCCCTCACATAACTATTGCTTAAATGACACTCTCATAAGTAGGTCTGGGTGTGAGAGGTTAGGGGGTCTTAGAGTGACTCTGATCTCCGTCCAAGGGCACAATGCATTCAAGCTAGAAATCGAGCTAATAGGGTACTGGGATTTATTTCAAGGAGCGTAAGCAACAGAAGCCCCGTAGTCTTCCTCAAATTATATTTAGCATTAGTTAGACCTCATCTTGACTATGCGGTTCAGTTCTGGTCACCGTACTATAGAATGGATATCAAAATGTTAGAATCGGTGCAGAGGAGGATGACTAAGATGATTCAGGGGTTGAGAAACTTGCCATACGAGGAAAGACTCAAACAGTTAAACTTGCATTCTCTAGAAAGGCGAAGGGTGCGTGGAGACATGATCGAGGTTTATAAATGGATGAAGGGCTTTAATAAGGGAGACATTCATAAGGTTTTGTTGGTAAGAGAACCGGGTAGGACACGAAGTAACGGGTTTAAACTGGATAAATTCAGATTCAACAGGGACATAGGCAAAAATTGGTTTACTAACAGGGTGGTGGATGAGTGGAATAGGCTTAGCAGTCATGTGGTGTGGTGCCACAGGCATTGTCACATTCAAAATAGACTAGATAAATTCATGGACAGCGATATTAGGTGGGGTTAGATACACGGGAGCTTAGGGTCAAAGGAGCTGCCTCGTACAGGCCTGCCGGCCTCTTGCAGACTCCTGCGTTCTTATGTTCTTATGTTCTTATGTTCATTCCTGTTCTAACGTCCTTCTTTATTGCACTCATTCTTTGGAACTCTACCCGAGATCAATTTCTCCACCTTTCTCTGTTTCTCCGTCTGTGTTTTCTTCAATCATTCCTATCCGTTACGTCTTCGTCTGTTGCTTTCATATTTCGCTCCTCTGACTCAAGTCCTCTATAGTTCTTTCTGCCTCCTCTCTCTGTTTTCTACATCTCTTAATTATTCCTGTGCACTGCGTCTTAGTCTCTTGCCCTCATTCTCTGCAACTCCGCCCGAGGTTCATTTCTCTACCGTGCTGTATCCTCTATGTTCCTCTGCTCGTCTTCTCAAATTATTCAAGTCTGTTGCGTCTTCCTCTGCTTCTATCTTTTTGGCACTCGGCCTCAATTACATTTCTCCACATTTACCTCTGTTTCTGTCTCTGCCTTCTTCAATTATTCGTTTCTTGCGTCTTACTGTGTTTTCTCATTCTTTGCAACGCCACCTGAACTTATCTCCACCGTCTCTGTCTACTCTGTGTTTCTATTTTTCTTCTCTAATTATTCAAGTCTATTGCATCTTCGTCTCTTTCATTCTTTACAACTCCGTATGAGGTAATTTCTCCATCGTACTTTCTGTTCCCTGTCTGTCTTCCTCTTCGTGTGTTGTTTTAATTTTTTTCTCCTCCTCCACCTCAAGTCCATTTCTCTACCGTTCTCTTTGTTTCTCTGTCTCTGTCTTCTCTAAGCATTCCTTTCCATGCTTTCCATTGCATTTTTCTGTTTGTCTCATTCTTTGCTCCTCCGTCTGAAGTCCTTATTCAACCCAGTTAGTTAGAAAGATATACAAAAAAGAGAAAGAAAATAATACCGTGAAAAAGAAAATTAATCAAACAAAACAGAAACACGGGATGCACTAAAAAGAAGCTGAAAGAAAAAGTAAAACATAAAAAAGAGTAAGCATAAAAGTGTTTCAAGTGTTTCTCCCGTTTCCGACACACAAGTCACAGCGGCCCACAGGACTTACAAACTACTGTGCTTGGTATCAAATAATTACTTCCCACGCGTATCACAGAGGCCATCGAACATACCACCCATAGATAAAACTAAAGAATTATATATGACAGAAAAGCGATGAAATATACATTACGGACTCTGCACAATTCTCTAATAAGTATGAACAGGTGAGAACAAACACATCACCAGCATCAAGTCATTGCTATTATATTGCACGACCAAGGCCTTTCACATACTTTCCGGCTTATCTCTGTCTGCTGTTAGTGTACCCCATTCTGCCCTGGCAAATGATTAACTTCAGCTTTCCTTCCGGTTCTCCGTCTGCCCTGGCTTCTACAATCCCTGCGTTGTCACTCCCTTGCCGAACATAAGGACAGAAGGAGACTACATTCGACCTGACTCCTTACATATGGCAGCTCCTTTCCTTGCCCATCCGGTGTAACTTCCACGCATGATATAACCTGTCCGAGTCCGATTCTTATGTTTAATCGTCATTGGAATATCTTCAACCTTTGTCAGTTCCCGACTCCATAATACCCGCTTCCTGTCTCTCCGTAATCTCAGTCTCCCCATTAGATCCTGAGGCTAGGGTACACACACACACACACACACACACACACACACACACACACACACACACACAATACGTTATCAGGTCGTGGTGAATCACAAAGACAACAATCCAGAGATGGTTCACGCGGCGAGCCTCCACGAGCTTGATGATGAATGAGATAAATATTGATACGGCGGCGGGACAATGCGGCCGTGAATCAAACCCTGCAAACACACACACACACACACACACACACACACACACACACCATACGTTAACCTCCAAAACATGACGTCCGGTAGAAAAAAAGTAAACAAGGGAAAAACAGAAATACCACAAGAAATAAATAAAAGAAATAAAAGAAAACAGACATACGAAATGCACTAACAATTAAGACGTTGAAAGTTAAAAAAAAAAAAAAAGTAATAATACACTAAAACATACAAACACGATCCAAACACCTGAATTTATATACCGGAAAGAAACACACACACACACACACACACACACACACACACTCGAGCATGCTAGAGATCACAAGAGACACAAGATAAAGAGACCATGAGAGGGAGACACACATACAGCCTCACGCACACACACACACACACACACACACACACACACACACACACACATTACATCACCTTTACACAGCCTGGCTCGTCCTTTACACGCCACGGTATATGTAACTCTGTGTGTGTGTGTGTGTGTGTGTGTGTGTGTGTGTGTGTGCAGACGCCTCCAGCACCTTTAACTTGTCTTTGGTGTATTTAGCGTTCCCTGGAGGTGTGGGAAAACGTGGGGCAGAGCAGTGAAGTGCCTTAGCAATGTACAGAGCCGACGTTTCCACCTTTAGCTTGTCCAGGGAAGGTAAAGGTGTATAAAGGCAGTAAGGAGAGGCGGTGCACGGCAGGAAATACGTGACATAACTTTGCTACACGTCACACCTCCTCGGCCACATTAACAAATTTTCCTCACACCTGTTATATGCCGGGCTTCCAGAAACAACAACAAAAAATGGAGAAGCATCTGAAACACTCATATCTTATAACGTCACTACGCCTTACCTTCCCAGCCAATTCAAGACACCTGAATTGATTTTACCTGCACCTGGCTTCGAGGTTTAAAACGTGAAGAAAAAATTAAAGAGTGTTGATGTCACACCATCCCATCCACCCTGAAAGACACCTGGACATATTTCTCTCACACCTGGTTTCAAAAGGTCTAAAAAGCGCCATTCCAGTGCAATTAAGAAGTGTCACATGAAGGAAAAAGAAAGAACATTCATATCACACCTTCCCAGTCACCTTGAAAGGCGCCCGGATAGATTTCTCTCACACCTGGCATAAAAGTGTAAAAGACATCCTTCCAGTACCAGTAAAACGAAAAAAGTAGAAAAGAAACTACAAGAAAAAACGAAAGAAGAAAAAGAAAAAAAAAACATTCATATCGCACCTTCCCCAATCACCCTGAAAGCCACCTGGACAGATTTCCGTCACACCTGTTTTCAAGGTGTAAAAAGCATCCTTCCTGTGCCAGTATGAAATGTCACAAAGAACAAAAAAGAACATTCATATCACACCCTCCCAGCCACCCTGAATAACACCTGCACAGATTTTCCTCACACCTGGCCTCAAGAGGTTTAAAAAGTGTCCTTCCAGTGACCAGTCCCAGTAAGAAGACAGAAAGAAAAGGAAAATTAACTATCAGAAGAATGAAAAGGAAAAAGAGGTTTAAAAAGCGTCCTTCCAGTGACCAGTCCCAGTAAGAAGACAGAAAGAAAAGGAAAATTAACTATCAGAAGAATGAAAAGGAAAAAGAGGTTTAAAAAGCATCCTTCCAGTGCCAGTAAGAAGAGAGAAAAAGAAGGAAATAAAAAAGAACATTTATATCCCACCTTCCCAGCCACCTTGAAACACACCTGGACAGATTCCCCGCACACCTGGTTTCAAAAGGTCTAAAAAGCGTCATTCCAGTGCTATTATAAAGTGTCACATGAAGGAAAAAAAACGTTCATATCACATAACTTTGATACCTTTCACTTTTTGAAAAGACACCTCGATTAATTTAACCTACGCCTGGCTGCAAGAGGTTTAAAAAGCATTCTTCTCGTGCCTGTAAGGAGAAAGAAATAATAAAAGAAAAAAACTAGTAGGAGAAAAAAAAATAGAAAAATGAAAACTCACGTCACACCTTCCCGGTCACCCTGAGACACCCGAGCAGATTTCTCTCACACCTGGTTTCAGAAGGTTTAAAAAGTCATTCCAGTGCTATCAGGAAGTGTCACATGAAGGAAAAAACATTCATTTAACTCTGAAACACGTCACACCTGCCCAGCCACCCTGAAAGACACCTGGACACATGGCCCTCACACCTGGTTTCAAGAGGCTTTAAAACGCCCTTTCCGCGGCAGTAAAACGTGAAAACAAAAAGGTGTATGTTTCGCCTCCTATAAATTCCCCACACCAGGACCACACTAAAAATACCTTACGATAAAATTTCACCCGAACGTGACCTCTGAAGCTTTAAGAAGTGCTACAAAAAAAAACAAAAAAAAATCAATGGGGGAAACGGCCATAAAACACACTGGAAAGAGATCTCTACAAAACTGAATCTCTTATCCAGCCACTCCCAGACTTCACGATAGATTTCACGCACAAATAACCTCTAAAGCTACATGAAGGCCTACAGAAACGCACTAACACTGAAGCACCTCTAACCCTTTGATTGCGGATTTCCTACAAGAAGACATCACCAAGCTACAGGAACGGAAAAAAAAGTGGCTGCTACAATTCAATGAAGAGAAATGTAGTCCTGCACCTTTGGAGAGGAAATCCAATACGACATGGGAAACACTCCACTATCCACCACAGAGGCAGAGAAAGACCTGGGACTATATGTTACCAGGATACCAGGGAAGGAGAAATTCGTGCCAATCCCAGCGGACGGGCTAAAAACACTAACAATATATCTCTACAACACTGTACCTCTTACCCAGCTACTCCTAAAGACTCCACGGTAAATTCCACGCACGAACGACCTCTGAGTCTAAATGAAGACTTCCTGAAAAGAATGAACTAATAAAACACCTCTGAAAGCACTAACTAAAGGTCGCTACAACACTACAACACTGCATCTACCCAGCCACTCTCAAAGACTTTACGTTTGACGCACAAATGATCATTGAAAGTTTACAAAAACATATATACAGGAACGCAATAACCAAGAAAACATCTCAGGAAATGGTAACTAAAGACCTCGATATAACTGCCCAGACTCCCAGACTTCGGTAATTTTCACGCACAAACGACCTCTGAAACTTTAAAAAGACCTACAAGAACGCGCTGACACTGAAGCACCTCTAAAAACGCTCACTAAAGGTCTCAACATCACTGAAACTCCTACCCAACCACACTTCAAGAGACTTCACAACATATTTCACGACCTCTGAAGCTAAATTTAGACCTACAGAAATGCAGTAAGACTAAAACACCTCTGAAAATGCAGACTCAACTCCAACCCAGACGCTCCCCGAGAATCCAGGATAGATTATACCTACAAATGACCTTTCAATTTTACAGACCTACAGAAAAGTATAAACGAAGGAAGTACCACTGAAATCGCTAACTAAAGACCATACAACCCAGCCCCTGCCATAGACTCAACGATCGACTTTACCTACAAATGACCTCTGGAGTTTGAAGAAGACAGAGAAGAATTTATAAAGTACCACTAAAGTCGCAAACCAGAGCCCTCCAACCCAACTCAGTCCAAAGGCTCAACGATACACTTCACCTACAAATAATCTCTGGAGTATGAAAAAGACGAACAGAAAAGCATTACCCAAGGAAGATATAAAACACACCTGTAAATCATCTCCTTACAGCAGCATCCCAGCCAGACCTACACACCTAACAAGATACATCCCCCTTAAGTAACCCCTGAAGCTTTACCAAGAACTACAAAGATACACTACCAAGGGATGCGAGACTTAAGACGGGCAAAGAATATTATACAACTCAGTAACACCATCCCACACACTCAGACAGGAAAAGGACAAGAAACGAGTGGGCGCAGACGAGAAAAAGTATAATAAAATGATGAAGGAGGAGGAGGGAGAGGAAGAGAGGAAAGAAAAACCCTAGACAAAGGTTCCCACACATACATACAGGAAAATAACAAAAACAGGAGGGCGTAGGCAAGATGAAGAAAAGCAAAATGAAGAGGAGGAGAAGGAGGAGGAGAAGGAGGAGGAGGAAAAATATAAACCAACCCAAGACAAAGGTTCCCACAACCACACATACAGGAAAGATCAAGAAAGAGATGGAGGGCGTAGACGAAAAACGCTAAAGGAAGATGAAGGAAGAGCAGGAGGAGGAGGAAGAGGAGGAGGAGGAGGAAGATAAACCCCAGACAAAGGTATCCCCATAACGCCCCTCCTCCCGTCACAGTCGCTGCATCTGTTCAACAAATCTCCATCTGCCCACAAAAGTACGTCAGCCTCCCACGTGCGGCAGGTAAGGTGCTAAAAGGTAGGCGGGAGTGGGAAGGCTGCCAGGACTCCCCTCCGGGCCTAACATTACTCTTGGGAGGGGACAAAGAGGAAACAAAAGTGTATGGATGGATAAAAGGCAGCGTTATGGATGTAGTGAGCAAGGGAACGGGTGATGTCTACCTACCTACCTACCCACCGACCTACCTAAGCCCTACCTATATACCTACCTGCCCACCATTACCTCCCTAGCTATCTATATCAATACCAGCCTTTCTACCTGTACATTTCACTGAGACTAGCCTGGGGGAAAAAATACATAAAGAAAATTTCTGAGACCTTGCTCCAAATATATAAAATGAGGGAAGCGACGCTGTTCTATAAATATAAAAAAGGGAAAATGGCAAAAATAGAAATTACATTTGGCTTCAGAGTTCCTGGAGAGGGGATTAAAGAATGGACTGGCCGAAGAATGCTGGTACGAGGGAATGGACTGGTTGAGGAAGGTTGGTGGGAGGGAATGGACTGGTTGAGGAAGGTTGGTGGGAGGGAATGGACTGGTTGAGGAAGGTTGGTGGGAGGGAATGGACTGGTTGAGGAAGGTTGGTGGGAGGAAATGGACTGGTTGAGGAAGGTTGGTGGGAGGGAATGGACTGGTTGAGGAAGGTTGGTGGGAGGGAATGGACTGGTTGAGGAAGGTTGGTGGGAGGGAATGGACTGGTTGAGGAAGGTTGGTGGGAGGGAATGGACTGGTTGAGGAAGGTTGGTGATAGAGAATGGACTGGTTGAGGAAGGTTGGCGGGAGGGAATGGACTGGTTGAGAAAGGCTGGTGGCAGGGAATGGACTGGTTGAGGAAGGTCGGTGATGGAGAATGGACTGGTTGAGGAAGGTTGGTGGGAGGGAATGGACTGGTTGAGGAAGGTTGGTGAGGGAGAATGGACTGGTTGAGAAAGGCTGGTGGGAGGGAATGGACTGGTTGAGGAAGGTTGGTGATGGAGAATGGACTGGTTGAGGAAGGTTGGTGGGAGGGAATGGACTGGTTGAGGAAGGTTGGTGATGGGGAATGGACTGGTTGAGGAAGGTTGGTGGGAGGGAATGGACTGGTTGAGGAAGGTTGGTGGGAGGGAATGGACTGGTTGAGGAAGGTTGGTGATGGGGAATGGACTGGTTGAGGAAGGTTGGTAATGGGGAATGGACTGGTTGAGGAAGGTTGGTAATGGGGAATGGACTGGTTGAGGAAGGTTGGTAATGGGGAATGGACTGGTTGAGGAAGGTTGGTAATGGGGAATGGACTGGTTGAGGAAGGTTGGTAATGGGGAATGGACTGGTTGAGGAAGGTTGGTGATGGGGAATGGACTGGTTGAGGAAGGTTGGTGGGAGGGAATGGACTGGTTGAGGAAGGTTGGTGGGAGGGAATGGACTGGTTGAGGAAGGTTGGTGATGGGGAATGGACTGGTTGAGGGAGGTTGGTGATGGGGAATGGACTGGTTGAGGGAGGTTGGTGATGGGGAATGGACTGGTTGAGGAAGGTTGGTGATGGGGAATGGACTGGTTGAGGAAGGTTGGTAATGGGGAATGGACTGGTTGAGGAAGGTTGGTAATGGGGAATGGACTGGTTGAGGAAGGTTGGTGGGGAATGGACTGGTTGAGGAAGGTTGGTAATGGGGAATGGACTGGTTGAGGAAGGTTGGTAATGGGGAATGGACTGGTTGAGGAAGGTTGGTAATGGGGAATGGACTGGTTGAGGAAGGTTGGTGATGGGGAATGGACTGGTTGAGGAAGGTTGGTAATGGGGAATGGACTGGTTGAGGAAGGTTGGTGGGAGGGAATGGACTGGTTGAGGAAGGTTGGTGGGAGGGAATGGACTGGTTGAGGAAGGTTGGTGATAGAGAATGGACTGGTTGAGGAAGGTTGGTGGGAGGGAATGGACTGGTTGAGGAAGGTTGGTAATGGGGAATGGACTGGTTGAGGAAGGTTGGTGGGAGGGAATGGACTGGTTGAGGAAGGTTGGTAATGGGGAATGGACTGGTTGAGGAAGGTTGGTGGGAGGGAATGGACTGGTTGAGGAAGGTTGGTGATGGGGATGGACTGGTTGAGGAAGGTTGGCGGGAGGGAATGGACTGGTTGAGGAAGGTTGGTGAGCCTCTTACCTATCTACATACCAAGCCTACCTATCTACCTCGTCCCTTACCTATCTATCTGCCTATCTATTTGTTTCGATCCCCCAGTCAATTAAGGGTAGATTATACAGGGCTCCGGCGTTCGTGTTGTCTCGTCCAGCCTTTGTTCCTTCGCTTCCCAAAGGACAGCCAGGGAAGGCGAGACCCGATGTGCTGTTTACATTAAGTTTTATTGTGTGTGTGTGTGTGTGTGTGTGTGTGTGTGTGTGTGTGTGTGTGTGTGTGTGTGTGTGTGTGTGTGTGTGTGTGTGTGTTTCAATTACATAAACGTACTTACAACATGCATTCACCTCTGTTTGATGATCTATTTACATCTTAATCTATTTGTTATTTGTCTGTTTAATCTTACTTATTTATTTATCTTAATCTATTTGTTATTTATCTATTTACTTATATGTCTGTCTATTGTTCTAATTCGTCAATATTAAAAAAAATTGCCTTCAGGTGGACTGTTATACCTGGACAATACCGGCAATTAACTTCTACCTTTCCTTCCCTCGGGTCCATTTTTTAACAACTATGACCACGGTCTTTTTTTTTTTAGTCTGTTGTCCTCTCCGCTACGTGTCCAGACCATTCCCGTTTCCTGATTCCAATTGTCTTTATGATGTCGTCCACTTTTCTCTTGTTCTCTTATTCAATTGCGGTTTGCTTTCATCCATTATTGTGACACGATCTTTCTCTCTCTCTCTCTCTCTCTCTCTCTCTCTCTCTCTCTCTCTCTCTCTCTCTCTCTCTCTCTCTCTCTCTCTCGCTCTCTCTAGCTCTCTCTCTCGCTCTCTCTCTAGAGAATAATTTATTAACCTTGACCTTTAACATCAGCAAAAGAACGCTGTAATTATGTATATTTGTCGATGCGTTCATTTATATATTTATTTCCTGCGGCAAAAACAACCAAAAAAAAAAAAAAAAAATCTTTTAGTCAGTATCACCTCGTCCATTTGCACGATTAATCTTTACTATCACAACATCCTAGTTATGTTTATTTGTCTATTGATTCTTATATCTATTTACCTATTTGTTCATCTCCTGCACTTTAAGAAACACGATCGCCATTCCAAGCCCATTTCACCTCACCAATACTCACCAGTTAACGTTTGCCATCACCAATACCTCATCATAATTATGCTTATTTACTTATTTATTAATTTCCAGCGTTTTCTGAAACATTATCTCTACAAGGTTAGGTTCACCACACCAACACCAACCCATTAACCTTCGAGGATTCTAATAGAATACCATAATAGTCTTCATTTGTTTACTATTTATTATTTTGTTTGTTAACCTTGGAGAAAATTAATTTCCCTTCCAGCGTTTCACCTTCATCACACCGACACGCACTAACCAAGCTCTGAGATCGCCAACACAACACTGTAATGTTGTTCACTTATTATTTAACATATCTACTTGTTTGTTAATTCATTCTACCTTCAGAAAAAAACAAATCTCTTTCAGAACCAGTTTCATGAAACCGACACCTAAGAGCTGCAATACCGTAATGGTGTTCACGTCTTTATTTACTTAGTTATTTGTCTGTTACGTTCTGAAAAACCCCGTCCCCTCCAAAGCCAGCTTCCCCCCAGCAACGCGCACCAATTAACCTTCGAGACCTTCAATACAAACCCGCAGTAGTGTTCATTTATCTATTTATTTATTTATCTATCTTTTTGATACTTCCTACCTTCAGAACTCCCCCCCCCCCCCCCAAGAGCCAGTCTCCTCCCCGTCAATACCCGCCAATTAACCTCAAGCATCATCGATACAACACCGTAAGTTTATTCATTTATTAACTCTTACTCGTTTCTTGCTCTCCACCACCTACATAGCCCCTCCTTCTCCCATGCCAGCTTTACCCACCAATACCCGCCAATTAACTTCCAGCATCCTCAATACAACACCGTAAGTCTTCATATATTTCTTTACTCTTCCTTTTGTTTATTACTTTCCACTACCTTCAGAGCCCCCGTACCCCCTTGCCATCTTCCCCCCTCAATACCCGCCAACTACCCTCCAGCATCATCAATACAGCCCCGTAATTACACCTGGGGGCCCAAAACCAACCCGTAAGCCTCGCGCCTTTCCACTAATTTCCAATGGTCCGCTTTTTATCCTCCTTCCTTCCCCTTCCTAGCGCCGCCACGCCAGCCAGCCGGCCGGCCAATCCAGTGCCTCCATTCCCATGACGTCACTCAGCGGCACGATGATTGGTGGAGCCGTTTCTTGCGTCACCAATATTGCGGAGAAGGGAAAGGAGGAGGGGGGAAACGGGGAGAGATGAGGGAGGGAAAAAGGAAAAAGAGAGAGAGAGAGAGAGAGAGAGAGAGAGAGAGAGAGAGAGAGAGAGAGAGAGAGAGAGAGAGAGAGAGAGAGAGAGAGAGAGAGAGAGAGAGAGAGAGAGAGGAAGGGGGGAATGGAGGGGAAAAATGAAATAAGGATGGAGAGGAGTGGGAGAGAGAAATAGATGGCAAAAGGGAAGGGAAGGGAATGGGAAGAGAAGATAGGGGAAAGAAGAAGAGAGAAAAGGGGGATGTGAAGTAGAGTCGGAGAAGAGGAGTGTAGGGAATGGAGAGGGGAAAAGGAAAGGAGGGAAAGAGGAAGAAAAGAGGAGGAAGTAGAGAAAAGAGACGGAAAGGGGAGATAAGGAGAAAAAAGAAAATGGAAGGAAAGTACAGAGGGAGAAAAAGGAGACGGAAAGGGTAGAGAAGGAAAGAGTGGAGAAAGGATAGGAAAAGGGAGAAAGGGTGGAGAAGAGGGAAAGGAGAAAGAGGAAGGAAAAGAGAGGCGACTAACGATGAGAATAAAACATGGAGTGAGAGGAAAGAAGGAAGGGGATTAAAAGGGGAAGAGGAAGAGGAAGGGGAGAAGAAAGAAAAAAAAGGGAAAGAAGAGAATAAACTGGAAGGAATTAGGTGAGGAGTAAGGAAGAGTGGGAATAGAGAAAAAACAGATAAAGGGGGCGGATGAAGGGAAGGGAGAGGAGAGGGAAGAAAAGAGACAAGAGAGGGGAAAGGAGAAGGAAATCAAGGAAGGGGAGAGAAAGGGGTTGGAGGAGAGGGGAGGGAGGGGAGGGAGGAATGGTTAGTGAAGAAAGGAAGAGGGGAGGGGCAAGAAGTGGATGGAGATGGGAAAGGGAAGGCAGGGGTTGGGAGACTGGAGAGGGGGGAAGGGAAGGGAGGGGAAGGGGAGGGACAAGAGAGGGAGGAAGGGAAAGGAGGAAATGGGGAAGGACAAGAGGAAGGAAGGGAAGAAAGGGAAAGGAGAGGGACAAGAGAGGAAGGAAGGGAAGGGAGGGAAAGGAGAGGGACAAGAGAGGAAGGAAGGGATGGGAGGGAAAGGGGAGGGAAAAGAGAGGGAATACATAGGAAGAACAGACACCAGAAGACCTGTCGGTCTATGGCGAGGGTGTCTGTTTACTACCGGTACTACTAGTAAAATACGTGTGGTAGGACAGGATAGAATAGATGAAGGTAAGGAAGAAAGGAAAATGGAAATTTTACAGTAAGAGAAAGGGAAGAAGTTGACATAGATTTACACATATGTTCAGCCCACACAGAGCCGCATCAAACGGCCATCACGACGCTGAATTCCCGCCTGATCAAATATTAAGGCTGAGGAAGTGGCGCCCGAGTTTATTTCTATAAAAAAAAAAATAATAAATAAATAAATAAAAATAAAAATCGCGCTACACTGAGCCACGGACGAGGCGTTTTTAATTAAGGGATCATGTTTAGACGTAACAGATAGGGGGGAGGATAAGGAGGGAGGGAGGGAAGGTAGAGAAGGGAAGATAAGCGACGGAAGATAAGAAAAGGAGGGGAAATGTAGGGAATTATAGCATGTGGATTTAAGGAAGGGGGGGAAGAAAATGATGGAGAGAAGGGGAGGGTAAGCAAGGAAGGAGGGAGGAAAGCGGGAAAAGGAAAGTTAGGTGAAGGAAGATAGGAAGGGAGAGAATTGAGAAGAGGAAATGAGAAAGGGGAGAGGGGTGGAGGGAAGGGATGAGGAAGGAGAAGAGGGAGAGGGAGCGGAGAGAAGGAAAAACATGGGGAGTAAAGAGAAAGAAAGTAAGAGAGGAGGGAAAGAGGGAAATAGGGAAAAGGGACAGAAGAGAAGGAAAAAGAAAAAGGAAAGGAGACGGAACAAGGAAAGGTACACGAAGGAGTGCAAAGAGAGAAATGGAAGAGGGAAGGAAGGGAAAAGGAGAGGGGAAAAAAAGGAGACGGATGATGAAAGAGGGGAGTGATAGAAGAGAAGGGGGAGGAGGGGGAGACGAAGAGAAGTTGAGGAGAAGAGGATTAGGAGAGGAGAGAAAGGAAAAATGATGGGGAAGGGAGGGATGGGACAAGAGAGGTGGATGGAAAATGAGGGGAGAGAGGAGATGGAAAGAAAGATAAGAGGTTGGGAAAAAGTTGGGAGGGAAAGGGAGGAAGGAAACGGAGAGAAAAGGGGAGAATAAAGGAAGAGGAGAGGGGAAGGAAAAGGGAAGAAGAGAGGAAGAGGGAAAGTGTTGTTGGGGGGGAGAGGAAGGGAATGGAAGAGGAAGAAGAGGAGGAAAAGAGAGAAAGGGAGAATTAGGGAAAAAGAGAGAATAAGGGAAGGGAAGAGAGAAGGGATGAGAGGAAAGGGGGGAGGAGGAAGAGAAAGAGGAAGGGGTAGAGAAAAGGAGAGGAGGGAGAGAAAAAGGAAGGGGTAGAGAAAAGGAAGGAAAGAGGAAGTAGCAAATGGAAAGGAAAGGGAGGCTAAAAGGAAGGTACGAAGGAGAAGGAGGAAGGAAATGGAGGGCGGAGAAAAGAGGAAGAGGAAGGATTAGGAAAGGAAGAGGAGAGGAAGGAATGGGAAAAGAGGAAGAGGAAGGGGACGGAAAGAAATAAGAGGAGGGAAGAGGAAGGAAAGGAGACAGGAAGGGACGAGGCAGGATTAGGGAAGGAGATGGAGGGAGGGAAGGGAAGGAGAGGAGGGGGAAGGGGTGAAGGGGATCAAAACAGCCAAAGCCCATTACAGTGTTTTCATTTTCCTTCCTCCTTATTTTCCCTCCGCGTGGTCTTTTCGGACCCAAGATTTTTTTCCTTATTGATTGGGAAACTTGGCAGAAATGTTGCCTCAATGCTGACTGGCCGATTGACTGCCGGGCGACGAGGTGTGGTGGTGGTGGTGGTGGTAATGGTGGTATGGTTTAGGGGTCGGAGGAGATGGTGGTTGGTGCTGTTGTTTTGGTGGTGGAGAGTGAGGGGAAGGAGTGATGATGATGATGATGATGATGATGATGATGATGGTGGTGGTGGTGGTGGTGGGACGGAGTTTAGTGTGTGTGGGTGGGTGGGGGGGTGGGGGGGGTAGTGGTGGTTGTGGTGCTCTGACAATAATTCTGAAACTACTATAAATCCTGTTGTTATTATTTATACTTCTACTTCTATTGCTACTATCCTACTATTGTTGTTACTACCATTACCATCACAACCACTATCATCACTACTACTGCTACTACTACCACCACCACCACCATTACCACCACCCCCAAGAGCCTTCCACCGCAAATTAATTTTCTGTGAATACTAAGCTGTCTAGGGAAATGAGATATCTGATAGTTCTTGTCATGAATCTCTCTCTCTCTCTCTCTCTCTCTCTCTCTCTCTCTCTCTCTCTCTTCAAACCTACACTTCTCAGGATATACCTTCAAAGCAACTCTCTCTCTCTCTCTCTCTCTCTCTCTCTCTCTCTCTTTCACACTTCTCAGGATATACCTTCAAAGCAACTCTCTCTCTCTCTCTCTCCACCGAAAACAAGTGATGCATACGCTAATGGTGTTTTCTTCCGCGGTGTAATTGGTGTTGATGGTGGTGGTTATGGCGGTGATGATGATGGTGACAGTGATGATGGCGGTGATGATGGTGACGGTGATGGTGATGATGGTAGTGATAGTTGTGGTGGTTAAGGCGGTGTTGGTGGTAATGGCAGTGGTGATGGTGGTAATGGTAATGGTGGTGGTGATGGTGGTAATGGTAATGGTGGTGGTGATGATAGCAGTAGTGGTAATGATGGTGGTGGTGATGGTGGTAATGGTAATGGTGGTGGTGATGATAGCAGTAGTGGTAATGGTGGTAGTGGTGATGGTGGTAATGGTAATGGTGGTGGTGACAGCGGTAATGATTTTGGCGATGTTGTTGTTGGTGATAATGGTGACGATAGCGGTAGTGATTTTGGCGTTGTCGAGGTTAGTCTAGTAGTGATGGTGGTGATAATGGTGGTGATTATGGCACTGTCGGTGTTGCTGTTGTTGTTGTTGTTGTTGTTGGTGGTGGTGGTAATGGTGGCGGTGGTGGTGGTGATGGCGGTGCTGGCGCCTTCAAGACATCACAATTGAACCAGTTTCACAAAGTTTACCTCATGCATGCACCAACTTTGGGACTCTCTCTCTCTCTCTCTCTCACGTCGATGATATATGTTCACTTTCTTTTCCCCGTAGAGCGTCAAGGTGATAATTCAAGTTCACGCCGATGATCATTGCTAAGTCCATTAACAACCCCGTGCTGGCTGGCTGGGCTGAGGGTTTGCAGCAGGGCGTATTTAGGAGCTAGAAACGTTAATGGCTTAGTCCAGCCCAATAATCTTCGGCTTTTCGCCAGTGACGAATGGCGAGTGGCCGTGAAAACGTAACAGGAACGTAAACCGGACGGGATCAAACCGAATGTTTCCCGTATGAGAAAATAAATTTCGTGTCAGCCCCGGACAAATAAGGGTAGGTAAAGTTGGCTGCATACACTACAGCTGCGCGTGGCTGCGGTGCTCATCTCTGTCGCACTGGCCCTTTGAACCCATGATGAGAAGAACCCATTACCCCGGGACACAGGCAAATATGAAGTCCTGGGGTTACCTCATTTTTCTCTCCCCAGGTTTTCCCAGGTACCCCGAAAGAGAATGAACAGGTGGGTGGGCTGCATACCCACTGCCCGGGCCAGGATTCGAACCAGGACCCTCGGATTCGTAGCTATTTTATAGTTACCCTAACCACTGCACCCAGCTTAACTACGCTAATAGTTAGCACACACTACCCCAAGTTTGAGGTAACGCTAAGAACCCTGTTAGAGATTCGTCATGAGTCACTCCGGCTCTAGGTTATGAATTTTCCGCGTCACGTGTTGACTGAATCTCCCATACATCCTCCTCCTCCTCCTCCACCCCTAACCCAGTAACACGGCTCGGTGCTTTGAGGGGGAGCGTCGCCTCGTTATCTCCCTCGACTCCCTCTTTCCAGCCTCCCACGATAACGACTCTGACCCCAACGGACTATAAATTTCCCTCGTCACCCCCTCGCACACCACACACCCAACTTTCACCACAAGGTCCACCTCCCACACCAGACACTCCACCCTATGTTCCTTCTCCATCCACTACATCCACTCACGTTCATTTAACAAGCACTCCTCATGACAAACATCAATCCAGCCGTCCTTCATCACAGCCTACGTCACACATTCATCCAGCAATACCCACAACTCCTGCACAACCTTCCCACACACAATCACTGTCCGCATCAACGTTGCCAGATGGTCGTGCTCGGCCTCTTATTTTCACCTATTTACACCCCAAAAAATTGTCTCCTGGGCCCTAATACCTAGATTTATTTATATTTATCGTTACATTCGTTAATTTCTGATGTCTTATAGTGATAGTTGTCTCAGAAACCGGTAAAAAGAGTGTTATGAGTACGACAATCTGGCAACGTTGGTCCGTATATCCCCTTCATCCTCCCCCAATCTCAGTGGATCCCTCCCTACCCTCAGAGTTTCATGACTACAACACAGTACACAACCTACGTCACCCATTCATGCAACATTACCCACAACTCCCGCATAACCCTCCCACTCACAATCACTGTCCGAATATCCCCTTCACGCCCCCCCCCATCTCAGTGTTTCCCTCCCTTCCCTCCGAGCTTGGTGATTACCACACTGAACACATCAACTATAAAACGATAGTGCTATGTGTGAAACTGTGACTAAAATTGTGTTCACAGCTTCATAACATTGTCCAGGAAAATGTATTGCATATTAAGATAATGAAATACAGTGAAGGCAAACGATAGAGAAAAATAAATAATAGGGAGTAAATAATAAGGTTAAAACATACTCTACGGGTGCAGCATGACTACTTTCACGTACTAACCATCTCCCACCCCACTCTCAAACACCCCCCTTTCCCACCACCACCACCAACAACAACGCCTAAGGGAGGTAATCGCGCAATGGAGATAGGTGCGTGCTTACTATCATTGCTCTCGTTACGCGCTGCTTTAACGCCATCTATGAATAAGAACTAAAATCAGCCGACGCCAATATGTATCTATACTTTTTAGCTGACGCTGTACCAGTTAAATCTCTCTCTCTCTCTCTCTCTCTCTCTCTCTCTCTCTCTCTCTCTCTCTCTCTCTCTCTCTCTGTGTCTTCAGGTCACGGGAAAAGAAAGTGAGAGAGTTAATTAAATGAGAAAGACACCGAAAAAAGGAAGGAAAGTGAATTAATTTCCAGAAAAAAATAACGAAATGGAAGAAAAATTGATAAAAAGTTAATTAAAATGAATGAAAAAAGTTAATTATGAGAAAAAAAAGGGAAGGAGAAATTTTAACCGAGAGAAAGACTTGCGATAGGAAATCTTAATCAAGAGAATGTGAACAGTGAATAGCAAGAGAATTTAAAAGAGAAAGTTAAATACAAGAAAAAAAAGATAAATGTGAAGGAAGAAGATAAGGAGGAAAAATACGGGGGAGGCCGGTGACAATATCGACCTTGGCCATCCATCTCTCTCTCTCTCTCTCTCTCTCTCTCTCTCTCTCTCTCTCTCTCTCTCTCTCTCTTAAAGACTCTGTGTCAACCAACTTGCCACACTCCCTAACTTCCTCCTCCTCCTCCTCCTCCACTGCCTTCTACTAGCTATGAACGGTGACATGTCTTTAACCCTGACGAAGGAGGAGGAGGAGGAGGAGGAGGAGGAGGTCAATGAAGAAGAGGAAGGAAGGGACGCGGAACAGGAAAAGGAAGAACAAATACGAAACTTCTGGAGGAGGAGGAGGAGGAGGAGGAGGTGGTGAAAGGGGAAGAGAGAGAGAGAGAATGGAGAGGAAAATCAACTAGAGGAATCAAAGGAGGAGGAGGAGGAGGAGGAGGAGGAGAACAGTATCACAATCACATCAGAATTTAAATCGAAATCGAAGAGAGAGAGAGAGAGAGAGAGAGAGAGAGAGAGAGAGAGAGACCATACATTTTCTCATTAACCTCTCTCTCTCTCTCTCTCTCTCTCTCTCTCTCATCACTGCACACCCTCTACGTCAACCTCATCATCACCATCTTCCTTTTTCTTTACCTTTACCTTCTTCACCTCCTCCTTCCCTTCTTCCATGCCCTATCTTCCCTATCATCCAAAATTCCTCTGCCATAGACGTTTTTTATAGCCTCTCCATCATCATCTAAATCTCGTCTTGTCTATCTTCTCTCTTCGTATGCCTCCTTCACCTCCTTCTTCCCTTCTTTTTTTCTCTCACCTTCGTTTTCTCACCTTCGATCTCTCTATCACCATCTTTACTTTTCTCTCTCTCTCTCTCTCTCTCTCTCTCTCTCTCTCTCTCTCTCTCTCTCTCTCTTCCTTATCACCTAACACCCCTCAGGCTTCGACCCTTCCTATCTACTCCACCATTACCCAAAACACATCTCTATCTTCACTGTCATTCCCTTCCGCATTTTTCACCTTTATTCATTCTCTCTCTCTCTCTCTCTCTCTCTCTCTCTCTAATACCCTATCGTCACTTCCTCAGTTTCCCACTCACGTAAGTTATCAAGCCTATCAACACACGCACACACACTATCACACCCTCCTCTCTTCGACAGACCAACAAGAGACCCACAACCCAACACGTCCGAACAAGAGAGCAGAGCAACCACCACACACCGCCACCAGAGTCAACAAAATGAGGGACTGGGACGCGATAGGCCTAAGCGACGAGTACGATGAGGGGGGCTTCATGATGGGGGACGGGGCTTTAGCGGCAGCGGCGGCGGAGAGAGCCCGATTCTTTGTTTACGCCTACAACACCTCGACCCTTGTGACGACGGCTGGCCTGGCACTCGGTATCTTCTTCCTGGTGACGGCCATCGCCCTCTACGCCTACTACTACTCCACCGCCGACGAATTCAAGAACAAAGATCGAGGCGGCTGGCAGCGTGACGAAGGTAAGGGAGAAGGAGGAGGAAGAGGAGGAGGATTGGTGGGGAGGAAGAAAAACGAGGGGAGGAGAAAGAGGGAGATAAGGAAAGGATGAGATAGTGAGAGTAAGGTGGAAAGGTTAAAAGGAATGGAAAAAGAGATGAAAAGAAAGTGAGGAGGATGAGAGATAAGGAAGGGATGAGAGAATGAAGGGATGCATGCTGATGATGGAGATGTGGAGGGAGATAAGTAGTAGTAGTAGTAGTAGTAGTAGTAGTAGTAGTAGTAGTAGTAGTAGTAGTAGTAGTAGTAGTAAGATGAGGATGAGGAGGAGAAGGTATGGAGGAAAAAAAGGTGAAGAGGGAGAGGTTCATAATGAAAGGGATGAAGGATGAGAGAAAGGAATGGATGCTGAAATAGATAAGAAAAGAGGAAAGAAGAAAAGTGAACGAAAGAGGAATGAGAGGAAAATGAAAAAGAGGTGAAAAGATGATGGTAAATTAAGGAGAGATAATTATGAGCAAGGAATTGAGCATGGAGAAGTAGAAAAGGAAGGAAAGGGGAATGAGGAATGGAAGGATAAGGGAGGAATATTTGATAAGGAGGGATGGAGAGAAAGGAGGAAGCGAGAGGGAGATAAGGAAAGGATGGGAGACTGGGAGAGGAAAGAATGGAAGCTGGAGATAGATAAATAGTGAAGGATGAACGAGAGAGAGAGAGAGAGAGAGAGAGAGAGAGAGAGAGAGAGAGAGAGAGAGAGAGAGAGAGAGATGCGTGAGATGAGGCAGGGTGGATGCTGGAAATGAGGAAGGGAGATGAGGGAGGCAAAATGGATGGAACGATGGTAGATGGGACGTGACAGAGAGAGGGGGAAGATAGGAGGGATGGAGGAAGAGAGGGAGAAAGGGAGAGAGGAGAGGGAGGACCAGTTTAAAGGAAAGATTAAGGAAACTCGCAGGAATGATAGAAGAGAGAGAGAGAGAGAGAGAGAGAGAGAGAGAGAGAGAGAGAGAGAGAGAGAGAGAGAGATGGAGGAAAGGGAGTGAAAGGATGGAGGGAAAGGCGATAGGAAAGGCTGTATGGTGTGAGTAGGTTAGAGGTCGTGTGTGTATGTGTGTGTGTGTGTGTGTGTGTGTGAGAGAGAGAGAGAGAGAGAGAGAGAGAGAGAGAGAGAGAGAGAGAGAGAGAGAGAGAGAGAGAGAAATCACAACAGGCATCAGCACTAACTTTAATGGGAGGAATTAACGAATGTTCAGGTGCGTCATTGGTGGTGGTGGTGATTGAAGTGGTGGTAGTGTTGTTGTTGTTGTCGTTGTTGTTGTTGTTGTTGTGGTGGTGGTGGTAGTAGAGGTGGTGGTAGTGGTGTCCGTGTTGGTAGTGGTAGCATGCAGTGGTAGTGGTAGTAGTAGTAGTAGTAGTAGTAATATAGTAGCAGTAATAGTAGTAGTAGTAGTAGTAGTAGTAGTAGTAGTAGTAGTAGTAGTAGTAGTAACAGTAGTAGTAGTAGTAGTAGTAGTAGTGAAGTAACTATTACCAACCAGCATTAGTAGTAAGAAAATAACAATAATAAGATTCATGTTATATAAAAAAAAATAAAATAAAAAAAACCACACACACACACACACACACACACACACACTTCCTCTTTCCCTAATCCATGTCTCCCTCTTCTTTTATCTCTCCCTTGTTTTCTTCATTTCTCTATTCTCTCTCATCCCTTTTCATCCCTCTCCCATCCATCTTTCCAGCCTCTCCCTTCCCTCCCTTCCTCTCCATTTTCAAGCTTCCTCCCCCCATTTTCTTTATTCCTGCTATTCCTCGTTTCCTTTTTTCGCTTCTCTCAATCCTCTGCACTTTCCATTTTTCTACTTTCTTTCCTTCCTTAAACTTATCTCTCCCTCTCCCTGTTTCTCCCTTCCTCCCTGTGTTTATCTCCCTCTCCTTACCACCCTTCATCCATTCTCCTTGCCTCCATAATCTCCCGCTCTTCTCCCTTCCCCATCACGTCATTCCCTCTAATAACTTTCCTTCATCCACTTTCTTACCTCCATCTATCTCTCGGTTTGCCCCTCTTTCATAAACCACCTCAACACCTTGCTTCCTCTCTCTCTCTCTCTCTCTCTCTCTCTCTCTCTCTCTCTCTCTCTCTCTCTCTCTCTCACCCACACCCACACTGACCACACGTATTCCCTTCCTTTTCTGTACTAATATTCTCTCTCTCTCTCTCTCTCTCTCTCTCTCTCTCTCTCTCTCTCTAAGTGACACACGAGAGCCATTTTTCTCTCCCACGCCTCCAGACAACGCTATCCCGGACACGTCTCGGCTGGCGGCTGGCGTGTTGGGGCTACTCGAGCAGGCGTGGGCAGGCTACGGCGTGGAGGAGCAGGCGTGTAGGAGGCGTGTGTCCTGCGAAGCTTCCCTGTGGGCTTCCCAAGGGGTTAATATGCCCTCCGCTGTACTGCTGTCTGGCCTTATTGGGTGAGTGTGTCTGGATGTGGATGTGTGGGTGGAAGGGACGGGAGTAAAGTGAAGTGAAGGGACGAAGGGGAAAGAAAGAGAGAGACATGTATAAGTGAAGGGGATGGAGGGAGTCTAGGAGAAACGATAGGAGGAAAGAAGTGAGGTGGAGGGATGAAAAGGAAAGAGAGAGAAATGTGTAAGTGGAGAGGATGGAGGGAGTCTAGGAGAAAAGAAGGGAGGAAAGAAGGGAGGTGGAGGGATGGAGAAAAAGCAGGGAGAGGGTGTGTGTGTGTGTGGAAGGGAGAGGAGGGTGAGAATGTTCAAGTGGAAGAGATGATGATGGAGGGAAGATAGAAGGGACAGGATGTACAGTATGAGTGGAAGGGAAAGGGGAGGAGGAAGAGGATGTGTGAGGGAAAGGGAAGGGAGGAAGATGGAGGGAAGGAGGAAAGAGGAGAGGGAAGGAGGCGAGGGAGAAATGGGTGGTAGGGAAAGGAAGGAAGGAGGGAGGAAAGGAGGGTGAGGAATGATGAATAGAAAAGAAAGAGATAATGAAGGAGAAAGTAAAGAAAGAAGAAGGGAGAGAATGGGTGACTGGTAGGGAAAGGAGGGGAGGAAGAAGAAAGAGGGGAGGATTATTGGATGGAAAAGAAAGGAAAGGAAGGAAGGGAGGATAGAAGGAAAAGAAGGGAAGGACGATGGGATGGTATTGAAGGTGATTTCTCTATAATTTTAAGTCTTTTGTAACTTGATGGTGTTTGTAATTATAACGATTAATCTCTCTCTCTCTCTCTCTCTCTCTCTCTCTCTCTCTCTCTCTCTCTCTCTCTCTCTCTCTCTCTCTCTCATACAGAGAGAGAGAGAGAGAGAGAGAGAGAGAGAGAGAGAGAGAGAGAGAGAGAGAGAGAGAGAGAGAGAGAAGGGGGGGAGATAAAACAAATGATATCCTTAAGAGCAGCGAAGACAAGAGAGTAAAAATCAGAGAACAAAGAGGAAAGAGCGAACATCGCTCGTTAGTTTGTGTCAAGAGAGAAGAAAACAATTTAAACCAAGTAACAAAATCAAGATAACAAAAATCATGACAAAACCAAACAGATAAAAAGCAAATAACGAAATGGATAACAAAACCAGATAAAAAAACAATTACAAAAAAAGTGAACAAAACATAACAAAAAAGAGGACCAAAACCAGGAAACAAAGATAAAAAAAAAAAGGTTACGTTACAAAAAAAAACATAACACGGTAACAAAAAGACAAAAAAAGGTAACAAAAGATAACCACAAAACAGATAACAAATAGAAAGGAAGGAACATCCCTCGTTAGCTGCTGTCAAGAGAAAAGAAAGAAAAAAGTGAAAATAAAAAGTAAAACCAAGACAGAAAAAGAAAAGGAGAAAAGTTCAAGACACCTCGATGGAATTCTTCTCTTAACTCAACTGACGCGAGATGAAAGCGAAGTGTGTGTGTGTGTGTGTGTGTGTGTGTGTGTGTGTGTGTGTGTGTGTGTGAGAGAGAGAGAGAGAGAGAGAGAGAGAGAGAGAGAGAGAGAGAGAGAGAGAGAGAGAGAGAGAGAGAGAGAGAGAGAGAGAGAGAGAGAGAGAGAGAGAGAGAGAGAGAGAGAGAGAGAGAGAGAGAGAGAGAGAGAGAGAGAGAGGATGTTCAGTTAATTTATCATGAATTCCAATTATCATATTAATGTGACACGTGATAATGATTAGGATAATGATGATGAGAATGATGACAATAATAATACCACTACCAACAACAACAACAACAATAATAATAATAATAATAATAATAATAATAATAATAATAATAATAATAATAATAACAATAATTCACAGCGTGTATAAAGACGAAGCTTTCGAAGAAAAAAATAATAATAATCTCTAACTTATTTATACATTCTATGTACCCATAGACATCGAAAAAGTCCTTTCTAGTCATTTTCAATGTAAAACCAAATGTGTCACACACCAAAGCCCAGAACGCCTTGACTAACTGAATCATATCAAGCTGTTTGTCTACTACAGGACTAGGGACTAACTTAACAGATTGTATGGTCGGGCGGGGAATTGGCAAATGGAATTCCATGTCGGGAATAGTAGATATGAAAAACCCATCACATAAATATTACCTAAATGACACTCCCCTAAGCAGGTCTAGATGTGGCAGGGATTTAGGCTCTGATCGCAATCCAAGGCCTCAATGCATTCAGGCTAAGAATCAAGCAAGAAAATTATATAGGTAAGGTTGCGAGCATACACTATAGCTGCACGTGGCCTCGGTGCTCATCTTGTTAAATTGGCCCTCGAGCTTGTTGTGGGTAATAATAACACATCCCTCTGAGACACAGGACTCGTGTGACCTCCGGGCCGTCACAGTTTACCTTCCTCAGATTTCTCCAGGTATCCATTTATCAACCAGCCCAAAAGGGAGATTAAACAGCAGCGCTTCATTTCAAGGAAAGTAAGCAACAGGAGCACTGGCCATACTTAGGTAATATTAATCAGACTTCATCTCGATTAAGTGGTGCAGATCTGGTCTCATATTAGATTTTGTAAAAGAGGATGACAAAAAATATTTGGACGTCCACTAACTGACCCAGCCAGACCCAAAATTCACAAGCTGTGCTGCTCAGTCCTCAGAGCTACTAATAACAGCGCAGTACGATATGTTGGGTTCCCAGCGCATGCACGCTAAGCACGTCGTCACGATTAATGACATCCACAGAGTTGCTACTTCTGTGACACTGGGTTCGAACCACTTCGCCCTGCCTCATTTATTTAAATACTAACCCACTCAGCCACCGAGCTAATCAATAATAAATAACTCACAGTTCAACATGAAATTATACAAGTTTCCTTTTTGTCAACAGACAAGTGACGTACGAGGACGTGGTTGAAGCTGGTGGCAACGCGGTCACGGACATGTACGAGCTCCGTCAGGCAGCGGAACGAGGCGGGAGGAACAAGGACTGCCAGGCTTACGAGCACGACTGTCCCCACGTGACCATTGCAAGCCTCCCGAAGATAGTGTAGCCGGAACAATGATGGACTGACTGACAAGTGTAAGACAAAACCCCCTTAACAAAACCCCATGACACAAATCCCCCCTTAGGACAAAACCCCTTGGGACTAGTTTTTCGTCCTGACAAAACGCGAATGACGGGAAAAAATAATCCCTTATGCTAACATCACCTCTTTCATTCTTATTATATGACTTGCCCTCCCCAGTAATCCCAGACCTAACGAGTCATATTTCTTTTGGAGGATTACTCAGACAAGACAAGATTGCGCCACTATAAACACTCGCCTGCGTCAGAACGGGCTGGGCCGACCATCAGGCCCTACCGCGAAGAAAACTTGGGCCGACCATCAGGCCCCACCGGGAAGAAGCCTACCGGTGCAATAGGCCGCAACATCTCAAAAAAAAAAAAAAAAAAAAAAAAAAAAGACAAAACAATGGAGAGAACCAATACAAGGAAATACTATCTTATTTTTCATGATTACTTCAGTATTAAATAAATTGCATTATATTATTTTTCTTTTAATTATAACGTTATTACATGTTATTAAAGACTGAAAAAAGAAAAAAATATATAACTAAAGGGGATTTGTCCTATTTTGCACTTTCCGAGAGAATTTTGTCTTTTTTAGGGTTTTTTGTCTGCACCCTGACTGACTGACTGACGGACTTTCTCTCTCTCTCTCTCTCTCTCTCTCTCTCTCCTGTTATCATCACCACAAGTATTCACAGTCCCCATCAATACTGAGCTTTCTGTACGTCTACCATAGGTACAACAACTCTGCAGTGCTCAACCCACGGCCAGTATATGTATCGAACAAGCGTAGTCTGTCTGTCGTCTGATAATGCTTAACTGTTAAAATTGCTATTATTGTTGTAAAGTTATATGCTTGTGTTGTTTGTTTGTTTATATATTTTGTGTTTGTTATCGCTAAAACATAATAATTTTAAGATAATAATAATAATAATAATAAAAATAATAATAATAAAAACAATAATAAAAATAATAATGTCTGTTCTTAACCTGGATCCCACACAAATGCTCGGCAGAACAGCAACAATAACAACAATAATACTAATAACGTTGCATGTAATTAGCCTATTCCCCTCCCCGGCAGGGCGCCGCGGGTGGCGGAGGCAAATTATCAAGGCTGTGCAACGGCCCCTTCTTGCAGCAGGGAACAATGATAATGATAATGATAATAATAATAATAATAATAATAATAATAATAATAATAATAATAATAATAATGATAATGATAATGATAATAATAATAATAATAATAATAATAATAATAATAATAATAATAATAATAATAATAATAATAATAATAATAATAATAATAATAATAATAATAATAATAATAATAATAATAATAATAATAATAATAACAAAAACTGTAGTAATAACAATAGCAGTAGAACTTATTAACTTACTAATACCAATCCTATTACCATTTTACTACTACTACTACTACTGCTACTACTAAAATAATAATAATAATAATAATAATAATAATAATAATAATAATAATAATAATAACAACTACACCTTCCCGTGTGGCTCAGTTAGCGGGTTGTTCGTGGTGCGGTGACTCCAGTCTTCCCGTGCTCGCGTCCGTTGAGGGTTGATGACGGGCCCGGTGCGAGGAAGGGGCTGTGACCTACATAGGAAAGCTTGCCCCCCCCTCCCCCCATTCACCGCCCACCTGCCTTCACCGCCACCCACTGAACTAATTAACCTCAACAAAATATAATTTGATATACCTAACGAGGGTTTGTCTCCTCTCGGCCAGCTGCGTGTGTGTGCTAAGGAGATTACGTACATTAGCACACGTCAAATACTCACTCACCACCCTACCTCGGCTCTTCTCAGAGGAGCGGCACCGCGAGGGAACGACATGAAAAGGGCCGACAAAGACCCCATCAAAGGAGTGACACCCATAAGAAACAGAAGACTTCAAGTTGGGGATAATTAATAATATAAAGCTAAATCATTTCAAAGAGTGACAAGTATATTTTTTCGTTAACAATTAAAAAAAAAAAATCCTTAATAATTGTTCTCCATCCCTGAAAATCTTCCATACACAGACAGCGCCAGCCGCGGTCACTCACAAAACTTTCAAATGGGATCAGTACTGTCAGTGTTTACTCGACTGGTTTTCATTCAATACCCAATTAATTGCAACCTCGTTTTGCCAGGAAGTCTAAAAAAATTACAACTATTTATGCGAGTATGTAAATATCTTAACTATCGCTGACATTTATTAGATGTGATCATTAATTTTGTAATCAACTTTGATCGACATCTCATCAGAAATTAATTTTGCCACCTGCTGCTTTGCTATACAAGACTGTATTACGGCCTAGTGTCGCAGCTGTATCATGTAGTGATGGAAATAGTCTCTTGATAGAAAACTCGTGCCTGTTTATGGCGTGATGAAAAGACCGATTGATTTATGAATGCCTTAATAAGTGGTCTTTGAACCTCTTGAGTTGAAATTAAATGTTCAGCATGCCTCACATATGATAACAAGGACGGCACTTGCTGCAGCACCACAACGTTAATGGAAATAGGTAGCAAGAGAGGTGTAGGGAAGCGTTAGGTGGTATAAGACGTGTAAAGAAAAGTCGTAACGTCAGAGCAATATAATACCTGCAGCATCCTCCGCCACTCCTACCAGCTATTTCCACTGACGTCATGGCGCTGTGGCAAATGTACGTACGCTTTGTAATCATTGCGAGGGATGCTGAACTTTTCGTCTCGGGTTGACAGAGTACAAGGCCACAACCTCAGCCTGACTCGAGGGATGCCGGGCTGACTCTACAGGTACCTAAGTACGTGGGCGCTGACGTCACGAGAGGAGAAAGATAAGTATAATATATAATAACAACAAGATTTATAAGCAATAGCGCCAGCAGCAACACTAATGGTAATACAAACATCAATAAAGACTACTACTACTACTACCAATAATAATAATAATAATAATAATAATAATAATAATAATAATAATAATAATAATAATAATAATAATTATTATTATTATTATTATAATAAACGATAATCATCTTGGCTTGCACGGGGTCAGCACCCTCCCCCCCCACCACCACCAAAACCACCACCACCACCACCTACTACAACATCAACAACAACATGGTGTTTTTATTACAGTGGCACCCTTTCGTCGGATGCCTTACGACTTTAGAAGGGACGCCTCTAATACCAATTCCACCATTATTACATCAACGCAGCGGTTTTTTTTTTTTTTTTTTTTTGTGTGTACTCTTTTTGTTGCCCTTGAGCCGCATCCTTTACTGTAAAAAAATAAATAAATAAATAAAATAAAATAAAAGATTCAACGGGTCAGTTATAGCAAGCTGGTATAAAAAAAAATAGTTTGGTGTTGATATGGAAGGTAAGAAATTGGAGGAAAGTACTCAGCAAATCTATTTGTCTCTAGTGTCGGATGACGAGTACAAAACCTGGCCATCGGTAAGATTATCGCCTACCTTTTTTTTTAACGTCGTATTACTCCTTATCAACAATAATGATGTTAATTTGTTTTGTTTTGTTTTTATCCGTTTTTCAGGGCGTGGTTAGGTGGTTTTGATGATTTTTATATATCACTTTTTACGACGGAGTCTTTAGAAGTAGAGTTAACTCCTAATTTTTTTACGTCGTATTAGTCTCTATCAACAATAATGTTGCTGATCAGTATTTTTCTACCCGTTTCTCAAGGCGTGGTTAGGTGATTTTCTGGATTTTTTTCATATCACTTTTTACGACCGAGTTTGTAGCATATCGACGTAACTGTGAGAATCAAACACCTCTAGCAAACTCCGTCCCAAAAATGGAACCGAGAAGCCAAACTAGCCACAAGACTGTAAAGAAATACTAATACGACGTTTAAAACGTTTGGCGTATAGCTTGGTTTGGGGCTTCCCATGACGCTGTACTGGACTGTGGCACTGGTCCAGACTCCTACTGGTGCCACGTGGCTCACCCTTGTACCACTGGACAGGTGAGTGTGATTACTGGGGGCAGGTAAGAATGGTGAGGGTGGCCGTGATGATGGTAATGGTGGTGGTGGTGGAGGTGGTGTTTTTTTTTATTTTTTATCCCCTAGTATCACTAGGGGAAACGGGCCCTTGTCCGTTAGGAGTGCAAAAATGCTCCCTCCCTGCGCGGGGGAACACGGGCTAAGCCGATTGGCGGCCCGTAGCAGGATGCCGACAGACCGACTCTATCGGCGATCGAAATCTAGCCGACCGAGTCGGTCTGTCGACGAGGACTGGCCTGTCTCTCAGAGGTGGTGGTGATAAAGAGGAAAATATAATGTGCGAAAAGGGTAAGGTCTCTAATAAGTAACATGAAATAAGTAAAACATTAGAAATCCGACGAGGACGACGACGACGATGATGATGACCATGAGGAGGATGATAAAAAATAAGCATGTTGTATGATAAGACTAAGAAAGAGCATATGGAAGAGTTAAACGAAGAGGAGACGAAGGAGAAGGAGGAGGAGGAGCCACAATAAGCAGGAGCAAGAAAAGGGTAAAATTACAGAGAAGGAAAACCAGCCGAATACTGCTCTTGATTTTAATTATTTCTTAACCGTATCTTAATCCTATCTAGACTTTCGTGTGTGTGTGTGTGTGTGTGTGTGTGTGTGTGTGTGTGTGCATCTATAATGTTTCGAGGGACAATGGGGCTCGGGTCAGTGCTATTAATGTTGAATGTAATAAATGCAGAGAGTTCTTGAGTTACTCCTTGAAAGTCCTGCGTGCTTCCTCGAGGGCTAACTTCTGTGTTTGAGTTACGGCGATCTTAGCCCCTCCCCATCCCCCACTGATCTTGAGAGAGAGAGAGAGAGAGAGAGAGAGAGAGAGAGAGAGAGAGAGAGAGAGAGAGAGAGAGAGAGAGAGTAAAAATTAGTTCCCTCAGCATAGAATAATAATAATCTAGTCCACCTCCACCTCTCGTTTTTTTTTTTTTCATACATGGCCACACACACACACATAAACACACACACACACACACACACACAGTAATAATTATTCATAACCGACATTTCCCCAAGGACAAAATTCACGTGGGTAATATTACCATGTACGCACACCCGCACCCGCACCCACACCCACACACACACGCAGAGGGGGCACCATATTAAACTATTAAACAAATGAATTATTATTGGTACTGTTGGAGGCCGCGGGTGTGAGACAATGTGACCTGCACGTAAACCTAAACAAACCAAGCTGCTACAATACATACACACTTAATTATTAACCAGGAATCACCAGACAAAACGGTGCTACGGCTTTATAGCGAAACTTGTGCAATACAACGCAACTAACCTCTATATTTTACCTGCTGGCATTTCACACGGCTCTTCATCTATCAATCAGTCGCCAGCACGTTAACCATGACAGGCCGGAGTCTGTTCCTGATTTACTTTTATAGTAGTTGTTACAGAATCAGACAATGTCCTGGCAGTATTCTTACACTTGGTTATGACGCTTTCTCCAAACTGGAACTTAAGTCTTCTACTTATTTATTATTACCCTTAGCAATAGCAGCAGCAGCAGCAGTAATAGTAGAAGTAGAAGCAGTAGTAGCAACAGTAGCAGCAGCTGCATTAATAGTAGTAGTAGTAGCAGTAGTACCAGTAGCAGTAGTAGTAGTAGCAGTAGTAGTAGTAGTAGTGGTAGTAGTAGTAGTAGTAGTAGCAGTAGCAGTAGTAGTAGTAGTAGTAGTAGTAATAGCAGCAGCAGCAGCAGCAGCAGTAGTAGTAGTAGTAGCTTGTGGACCGGCATATTTAATCCAGAATGTTAATTAATCGTAGGAAAACTGTTCGTTTTTTTGTATATTTGTACAACGTGTTTCGTACCTGAGGCAGACATTTGATTATCACGGCATGTCGTCGCTGATACTTTTTTTTTTTTTTTCTTGACACACAGGAAGATTTTTATCGTTGGTGATGGCCTCTGTTCGCTCACTCATCTGTGTATAACATGTTTCCTACCTGAGGCAGGCACTTGATTACCATGGAGTGTCTTCGTAATTGTTGAAGTTTTTCTTTCGTCTTGATGAACAGGGAGGCTTTTAAGTTTTGTGGTGGCCTCTGGTATTTACTGATTTGTTTTTTTTTGTTTGTTTTTTTACGTCGCTGCCTATTGTGCCGGTAGGCATCTTCCCGGTGGGGCCTGATGGTCGGCCCAAGGCTTCTTCCCGGTGGGGCCTGATGGTCGGCCCAGCCCGTTCTGGCGCAGGCGAGTGTTTATAGAGGCACCATCTTGCATTGGCTCATGCTGCCCCCCGGAACTCGTTCTTGATTCGCTTGGACGGCTTCCTCTAGAGTCCGGGTTGATGGGTGATCTTCAGGACAGCATGTGGGTAGTTTTAAGCCACTCGGCGGTGACTGAAAAATCCGAGGCGGTAGCGTGGGGATTCGAACCCGCGTCGTCCATCACGCGGTGAATGTGGGCCCAGTACGCTACCAGTTCAGCCACCGCCTACCCAATTTAATGGTACACTAATACATTTGCTTGATTTATGCATACAAAGAAGGAATCACATACTTTTCTTTACTGTTCATTAATTTTATTTTATACTTTAGATTATATATAGCGATGAAACTCTTACTTTCTTTAAATATTTTGTTGTTCTCTTTTATTCGATAATGCGGGATGACCCTAAATATGTATAATTTCTAGATACTTATCTTTCATTATTTAAGGAGGGAGCTATATGAATCTCGGCTTGTGTTGCCCTTACTTTCATAGGCGAGTCTACAGAAAATGTAATGCCAATACTAGACGAGATAACAGAGTAAGCACAACCCCCTACGAGATGAAGCTACAGTAGACTCAGTGGCCTCTGGAAGGACATAATGAGGGCGGGTGTCGCGCTCCCCTTGCATCGTTGCCCTGCTGATGGATGATGGCTGTGCAGTGACGGTGACAGGCCCGCTGTGTTATTTCACCTCGTTCGTTTCGTCACACCAGCCGACAATAGTCAATGAACCCGCACGTAACGCTCAGCCGTGCGCAATTGTTACTGTTATCACTATCATTATTGACTGAAATAGTAATATAAGTAGTATTCTGATTTTTTTTACGGTATGAGGAGAAAGCCCTAGAAACTTGATATATGTATAAAAGGGGAAAATTACGTAAAATATTGCCCTTACAAAGAAAACGGACGACGATATAAATTTAAAATAGTAGTAGCAGTAGTAGTAGTAGCAGTAGTAGTAGTAGTAGTAGTAGTAGTAGTAGTAGTAGTAGTAGTAGTAGTAGTAGTAGTTGCTGTTGTTGTTGTTGTTGTTCTTGATGTATAGTATCATCATCAGCAGTAGTAGAGTGAAAGACCAAACTCATGACAACACACACAACGTTCAGCCTAACCAAGGAAACCCAGAAAGCCTGAAGCACGCATACGCATTACGCATAACAAAATTTAATATAGCGTGCAGCCTAAGCGCCGTGTGGCCGTGGGTTGATGGCCATGCGAAGGGAAGCGTAGACTAAAACATACAGCTATTAAATCATGTGTTCGTTGTGGTAAATGTTCCTCATTACACCGCAGGACCATGGATACGTAAAGGGTAAACTAAACAGGCTATATTCAAGTTTACGATACACCAAATATAATATCAGGTGAAGCCTAAAACACTACATAGAAGAT
Source organism: Eriocheir sinensis (assembly GCF_024679095.1). Classification (NCBI taxonomy): domain Eukaryota; kingdom Metazoa; phylum Arthropoda; class Malacostraca; order Decapoda; family Varunidae; genus Eriocheir; species Eriocheir sinensis. The sequence goes on from NC_066533.1 coordinate 5,480,359, forward strand.
TACATAGAACTTATGTATAAGGAAAACCAAACTGGGCTACTATATCATGTGCGCTGTAGATAACTGTCCCTTGTCACGATGGAGTATTATAACCGTTAAATGTGGGACTGCAATGCATCCATAATAAATATACATAAGACCAAACATAATTGAGCTTGAATTTAAACTTTAGGCCAAATAATCAGTTTTGTTCAGAGTAAAGATTTGTCCCAAGCTTACTACCACAGTAATATCAAGATGTTTAATGGGGACCTACAACGAATTCATATAAGGTATACTGAAGACCAAACACAAGAGATTATACCTTATAGCCTATTAAGATTGGCCTTCGTGTTTTGTCAAGAAAAAGATTTGTCCACCCTATTAAAAACCCCAGTAATATATAAAGAAAACGTTACAAGAGGCACTGCAACCCATTAGGTATACTGAACATCAAACATGGAAAATGTCTGTAACTTTTAAATACACAATCACGTGTTTAGAACAGAGTAAATATTTGACACCCGTTACGACCCGAAGAAGAATTATTATATGCGGTAAATGAAATGCGTTATAACCTTCACTCTATTGACGTTGTGTTTTGCAAAGAATAATGTCACACCCACTACTAATATTACAAACGTTCCCTGGAAGGCCAGAACGCACTCATAATAATATAGTATCGTACTGCACAGATTTAATATACTTTGATTTACCGAGAATTACACAAAATATTTTTTTTACAACAAAAGAGACGGCTCAAGAGCAACAAAAAGTGTAGAAAAAAAGCCCGCTGCTCACCGCTTCCATAATAGACAAAAGTAAAGAGTGGCCAAAAGAGAGGTCAATTTCTGGTGGAGAGGTGTCTTGATACATTCTTCTTGAAGGAGGTCAAGTCATAGGCAGAGGGAAATGCAGACGAAGGAAGGCTGTTTCAGAGTTTACCAGTGTAAGGGATGAAAGAGTGAAGATGCTGGTTAACTCTTGCATAAGGGGTATATATACAATTATTTCTAACGTGTTCTCATGATCCTGGTAATAGCGATAATAATAATGAAAATGCTGTTAATGTAATCATTTATGGATACCTACGATGTCACTTTCATTGCAGGTACAGATAATTAAAATATCAAATTCTATCCTGGACACAATCATATAGTACTAAAAAGGTGTGGGAATGCTATGAATGCCACACAGCACACGCCAGATTGTTTAAACTCTTCTCTTACTAAATCAGCTTCCTCGAGGTTGGGCGTTCTGTATCGTCTCCGCCAGTTCTCCCCCACACAGTTGCTATCCATATACAGGGGCCTTGTCCGCCCTCATATGGAGTATGTATCTCACGTGTGGGGGGGCTCCACTCACACAGCTCTTCTGGACAGAGTGGAGTCTAAGGCCCGTACCAAGAGTCACGAAGGTCTAGCGACGAAGATCGAAGGGAAGGACGGTGCGTACCTATAGTCACTAGCATTTTTGGAACGAAGGTCTGCGGGAGAGACGAAGGGAAGGCAAGGTCTACCCCGTGTCTTCCCTCAGACCTTCGAGGAAAAATATGTTTATTTTCCAAATTTGGCGTGGCAAATAGTTGCAGTTCAGTTAAAACAACCTGAGAAAATATTTTCCCTAATTGGAAAGTCGTATATTATACATGTAGTTGCAGCGAATATGTTTGTCTTGTTTACAACAACAGCACGCGCCTTCAAAGCACAGAGAAACCAGCCAGCAGGCGGGAACCTTCGTGGCTCACATTCTCCAACGATCTATGTTTTTTTCAAATTCTTTCTCATTTCAGTTAAGACATCTGGCTCTGCAAGTACAAACAAAGGGTATCTTAATAATTTACTGCATGTAAATAGCGATTAATTGAAAAAAACCATGAAATAATAAATAATAACTGGTTAATGCGATGCTAGGCTATTTCGAATATTAGGCTACCCATGTTATTTATACATGCAACATCAATATTCCTTATGTATAGACACTTGCAGAGTCGTATGTCACTTTATATCCCTTAATGAGACGAAATATGAGTATCTGAAAGGCTATAGATCGTTCGAATATGATCAAACAATACTGTTTGATATACAAGTTGTTTCTTCGTGTCCTTGTATGGTATATTATCGATGCAACATTTGTTTGCGGTTCATACACGATGGTTTGAGGATTTTTTGTATACACAAACATTCAAATGATCTTCACGCAATCGCAAACTCACAATGCGCGGGTGCCACATCTACGTTCACGAGTGGACAGACGGAATGAAACGGACAATATTATGGCTGTAATAGCACCATGGAGGTATTATACCTCCATGAATAGCACTGTGTTTGTATGTGTATGCGTGCATTAGATCTGGTAGGTGAAAAGAAGGTTGCAGTGTGTGTATGTGCATTTGCCTTCCCGAGCGACTTGTGGTAAGGATTGAAGGCACGGTCTGAGGCCCTGCCTACATTGTCGAAGGGACGGTACGCGGCTCGACCTTCACGACTCTTGGTACGGGCCTAAGGCTCTTCGTCTCATCAGCTCTCCTCCTCTTACTGATAGTCACTTACCTCTCAAATTCCACCGCCATGTTGCCTCCCTTTCTATCTTCTATCGATATTTTCACGCTGACTGCTCTTCTGAACTTGCTAACTGCATGCCTCCTCCCCTCATGCGGCCCCGCCGCACACGACTTTCTACTAAAGCCCATCCCTTTACTGTCCAAATCCCTTACGCACGAGTAAACCAGTATCTTTACTCTTTCATCCCTCACGCTGGTAATCTCTGGAACGATCTTTCTTCAACTGTATTTCCTCCTGCCTACGACCTGAACTCATTCAAGAGGAAGGTATCAGGACACCTCTTCTCACGTAATTGACTGCTCTTTCGGCCACCTCTTCGGATTCTTTACAGGAGCAGCGAGTGGCGGGCTTTTTTTATTGTCTCATTTTTTGTGTGCCCTTGTGCTGTCTCCTTTACTGTAAAAAAAAAAAAAAAAAAAAAAAAAAAAAAAAAGTTGAATTAGTATCTTATTTATGTAGCTAGTTTGGCTTTTTACTTTCATTTAATTGGAACTGAGTTAGATAAAAGTGTAGGATTTTCAGTGTTGAGTCGACAATACAAACTTAGCCGTAAAAAGTCATAAATGAAAAATGGGTTAAGATAAAAAATCAGCCACATTATTGTTACTAAATACATTTATTACATAAAAAAAAAAAAAACGACAACCAAAACCACCTACAACATGCCATGACTTAAGCCTTTATTAAGCACTGCGGTATAGAGGAGACACAATATTCCGCCGCCATGCAACAAACTACAACGAAACATACAAGCGACGCAACACGCAACACTCTCGGGGACGCTTTAGCAGCCCACACACGCAGAGGACTGGCATCACGACTTTGTGAGGATTGGCGTCAAGAGGCCAGTCCTCACAAAATCTTCACCATGTGTGGGCTCTTGATTCCAATCGTCAGATGGAATTATTCGGCCTCATGGAATTAAGGCTGGGTTCACACGAGACACTTTTAGTGGTCAGTGGCCTCCACAAAAAGTGGCCACCACAAAAAATGGTCGCCACGAAAAATGGTGAGTAGGTGCACCATACACACGAGCCACTCGGTGGCGGCCACTAATGAGGTTAATACGTGGCGTTATGGATCTTGTAGAGGCAGCAGCTGTCTGTGCTCTCTTGGCAAAAAGCGCTGAAGAAAGTACTGCCATGGTTTCACCCCATATATACTTAGTAACAGACTACTGCGTGTAGCATTCCACACATTATTTAGAGCTAAAAGAACACAATTTATTTTTTTACTTCAGGAGGTCATAGGATAGGTTTAATCATCTTATGACTGTAATTGTTCCACGTATAACACGGCAGGACATCAACATGACGAATTGTGTCCCAGTAGAAGAGACTTGCGGTAATTTTAATATAAGACTGAACATGAAGAATATTAAGTCACATTAGATGTAATTTATTGACATAATTCATCAGTCTTTGTGGTAACATAACATTTTCCCCTTTCTACTTCCGAGTAAATAAAACTACCACATTCAGTAATTAATCCATACCAGAATCAATTAATATGCAAAACTGTGAAACGAAATGAAACATTAGTTCTGAAAGCATATAAGAGCTTATCCATTATATCCTGAACACAAGGTATGCGTGAAGGTCATACTTATACATCATAATGAGTTAAAATTCAGGTGTTCAAGTGTCAAGACAAAGGGAAAGCGGCGGGTGGCAGGGTGGTGGCCACCAATAGTGGCTCGTGTGCACACTGCCATTTAAAACAACGGTATCTATCCCTGGCCAATGTGGCGTGGTCGGAAAATGGCTCCGCCCGCCACAACTCGCCACTGTTTTGTGGTGACCACAAAAAAATGTGCATGCACCCATAGAGATGTGTGTGTTCTATTTTGACCATTATTTTGTGGCGACCACTGACCACTATAAAGTGGCTCGTGTGAATCCAGCCTAAGCTGCCCACACACGCAGAGGACTGGCATCACAATTTTGTGAGGATTGGCGTCAAGTGGCCAGTCCTCTCAAAATCCTCACCGTGTGTGGGCTCTTGATTCCAATCGTCAGATGGAATTATTCGGCCTCATGGAATTACGTCTGGTTATAAATCCACGTGAGGCCGGGAAAGGATTGGCGTCATTGACGCCAATCGTCTGCGTGTAGGGGACGGCTCGCGCCAGTCGCTTGAGGCTTCATCATCATCAATGAAGGATGGCATCATTTGTGTTTCTATCTTGATTGAGACCTGAGATATAACATGCTCCTGGACTACCACGAGAAAGGCTAAAGGGGTTGAAAAAACAACGTGTGTGTGTGTGTGTGTGTGTGTGTGTGTGTGTGTGAGAGAGAGAGAGAGAGAGAGAGAGAGAGAGAGAGAGAGAGAGAGAGAGAGAGAGAGAGAGAGAGAGAGAGAGAGAGAGAGAGAGAGAGAGAGATTTACATAGATTTACATAGAAAATCAGACCACACAGACCCCATGGTCCAGACTAGGTGGTCTGTCCTTAAACCTAAGTGATTTTACATTAATCAGAAGGCTCCTAAACGTTGCATTTCTACTCTAGTTGATATTAAGTTGAAGGAAGTGACAGTCGAGCTTTTTTTTGAGGGAGTCAATCGTGTTACACTGGACCACTGATGGTGGAAGCTTATTCCATTCTCGCACTACAACGTTGGTGAAGAAAAATTTGGTGCAGTCTGAATTTACTTGTCTACATTTGAGTTTTACAACATTGTTCCTCGTGCGCAAAGTGTCATCGATCATAAACAATGTTGATCTGTCTACATTCGTGAAACCATTAAGTATTTTAAAACATTCGATCAGTTTTCCTCGGAGGCGACGTTTCTCAAGAGAGAACATGTTAAGGGTAGAAAGCCTTTCTTCGTAGGATTTGTTGCGCAAGGAAGGGATCATTTTCGTTGCCCGACGCTGAACACCTTCTAATTTAGCAATATCCTTTGCATGGTGGGGAGACCAAAACTGTACCGCATATTCCAAGTGGGGTCTGACTAAACTATTGTAGAGCGGGAGTATTATATCTTTATTCTTGAATAAAAAGTTTCTTTTAATGAAGCCCAACATTCTGTTCACTTTATTTGCTGCATCGATGCATTGCTGTGAGAATTTGAGGTTTGACGCGATTTTGATCCCCAAGTCCATGACGCATTGAACGCTTTTGAGTTTAACGCCGTGCATTTCGTAATCGAACTTCTTATTCCTCGTTCCAACTTGAAGGACCTGGCACTTGCTTACGTTAAAGGGCATCTCCCATCTATCCGACCAAGCTGAAATTTTGTGCAAATCCTCTCAGCACTAGGCTATAAATAGTTTCTTATGTAGCGACATAGCCCGCCATTATATTCCTTTATTGATGTTTATATATTGTACAGCACTGGTCATTTTAACACTGGATGCTGGACGATATAAATCCCAACAGTAAATATAACAATAGGCTATCTGATAAAATAAACTGAATATTGATCGCGTACTCCTGAATAAAATAGTTAAGGCGCATTTGTAAAGTAGGGAACAACGTACATTTACCTCTCTTACACCACACAGTCGTGGGCAGAGTAGTGATGTTATAATAAAGTACGCGGGATAGAAAACCCCTGCCTTGGTTATGCTCTCAGGAGAGGCACCCACTGCCATGAGAGAGAGAGAGAGAGAGAGAGAGAGAGAGAGAGAGAGAGAATTACATAGAAAATCAGACCACACAGACCCCATGGTCCAGACTAAGTGGTCTGTCCTTAAACCTAAGTGATTTTACATTAATCAGAAGGCTCCTAAACGTTGCTTTTCTACTCTAGTTAATATTAAGTTCAAGGAAGTGACGGTCGAGCTTGTTTTTAAAGGAGTCAATCGTGTTACACTGGACCACTGATGGTGGGAGCTTATTCCATTCTCGCAATACAACGTTGGTGAAGAAAAATTTGGTGCAGTCTGAATTTACTTGTCTACATTTGAGTTTTGTGCCATTGTTCCTCGTTCGCAAAGTGTCATCGATCATAAACAATTTTGTTCTGTCTACATTCGTGAAACCATTAAGTATTTTAAAACATTCGATCAGTTTTCCTCGGAGGCGACGTTTCTCAAGAGAGAACATGTTAAGGGTGGAAAACCTTTCTTCGTAGGATTTGTTGCGCAAGGAAGGGATCATTTTTGTTGCCGGACGCTGAACACCTTTAAATTTAGCGATGTCCTATGCATGGTGGGGAGACCAAAACTGTACCGCATATTCCAAGTGGCGTCTGACTAAACTATCGTAGAGCGGAAGTATTACATCTTTATTCTTGAATAAAAAGTTTCTTTTAATGAAGCCCAACATTCTGTTCACTTTATTTGCTGCATCGATGCATTGATGTGAGAATTTGAGGTTTGACGCGATTTTAATCCCCAGGTCCTTAACGCATTGAACGCTTGTGAGTTTAACGCCGCGTATTTCGTAATCGAACTTCTTATTTCTTGTTCCAACTTGAAGGACCTGGCACTTGTCTACGTTAAATGGCATCTCCCATTTATCCGACCAAGCTGAAATTTTGTGCAAATCCTCTTGGAGGCTTTGCCTGTCTTCGTCAGTGAGAACCGAGTTACAAATCTTTGTGTCGTCTGCATATTTACTAATGCGATTATTGAGTCCAACATCCACGTCGTTGATGTAAATAATGAAGAGCACTGGGCCAAGAACCGAGCCCTGAGGGACGCCACTAGTGACCGGCGCCCACTCTGAGTTAAATCCGTCAATCACAACACTCTGTTGTCTGTTCCTCAACCAATTCGCGATCCATTGGTTTACTTGACCGTCAATGCCTATTTGCTTTAATTTATAAAGTAATTTATGATGTGGGACTTTGTCAAATGCTTTCTGGAAATCAAGATAGACTACGTCCACTGATTTGGTTACGTCATAAATTGAGAAGAGGTCGTTATAAAAGGTCAGTAGGTTTGACAGGCAGGATCTTTTGTTAAGGAAGCCATGTTGTGAATCTCCAATTAATGAGTGGCTTTCGAGGTAACTCACAATTTTGTCTCTAATTATGCTCTCGAGTAGCTTACCTACAATTGAAGTTAGATTAATGGGTCGGTAGTTACCTGGTATTTTTTTGTCTCCTTTCTTAAAAATCGGTGTCACGTTAACCTTTTTCCAATCCGAAGGGACGATGCCTTGTCGCAAGGACATATTGAATACGGTAGTGAGGGAGGAGAGTATTTCACTCTTTGTTTCTTTAAGCAGTATAGGATATACTTTGAGCAAACTTCAAGGCAACAGTCGCCTGGTGTACACAGAGGCGTGTCGACATCTGCTAATCATCAGTTGCACATCATGGTTTTAAGTAAAAGACAGAGGAGTGCTCTACTGATAGGGCTAAGTGACGAATCTGAAGAAGAACGTTGTCATAAAAATCGTCGACTATGGACAAAACCGTAGCTAACAAAAAGAGGCAAGCTTTCTCATATGGTGTTGCTGGATGAACTGAGATAATAATCCTGATGATTTTAAAAACTACTTAAGGATGACTGATGATTCATTCAGATATTTGTTAACCCTGGTTTCCTCGGTGATAATGAAGAAAGATGTAGTAATGAGGAAATCCATATCAGCAGAGGAGAGGCTAGCTGCAACCCTGAGGTTTCTTGCAACAGGAAGATCTGAAGTTTTCAACAGGTATCTCTACACAAGCTCTTGGACTAATAATCCCAGACATGCCAAGCAATTTACAATGCTCTGAAAATAAACTTTATGAAGGCAGGTAAATTAGGGTAACGTCTTTGTATCATGTTTTTATTGGAAAACCAATGAAAGAATACATATCATACTTGTGAGCGTACTGTAATCATCTTCTTAGTAAAAAAAAAAAAAAAAATAAATAAATAAATAAAAATCGCCATCCTTGTCTTTGTAATTTATATTTGAAATCCAGCGAAAAAAACAGAAATAATGCTTGTCAGTCATATAATTATGTTAGTAAAAAAACAAAAAATTGCTGTTTATAAAAATTCCTTTGTAAGGGCAGACACATCAGTGGTATTAATTATACCATTAGAAATAATTATGTAATCCACTCGTTAAAACACGATCTCAATACATGACGATCACATGAAAATGACACATCTTACACGTCAGGTATGATAGAAAGTATTGAGCTGGAACTTTCCCCGATACTGTTATTACATTCATTCCCACTGGACACTCCAGATCTTGTAGAAATGGTATTCATTGCACCATTATATAATATTTCCATGATTTGTTTCTCAGCAAAGAGACATTGTGTTTCACTCATCTTTCTCAACTTTGCTGCTACAAATTTACCAAAACTATCATATTCGTCTTCCTCTTGATCTAAACACTTTTCTGTATTTTCCAAGAGCCTTTGTTTACGAACATCGACATCACTCTTTCTTTTACGAGAAACTGAAGTAGTAGGTTTCGTCGAGGCAGTGCCAGCATTCATGGGTGTCTCCAGTGAGTCCTGAACTCCTTCCACCTGTCTTTGACCGCCATCCACCTGCAATAAATAATATATATATATATATATATATATATATATATATATATATATATATATATATATTTTTTTTTTTTTTTTTTACAACAAAGGAGGCAGCTCAAGGGCACAAAAAAAGAAAACAATAATAAAAAAAAGCCCGCTACTCGCTGCTCCTAAAAAGAAACAAAAGAGGTGGCCGAAAGCAAGGTCAAATACGAAAGGAGAGATGTCCTGATACCCTCCTCTTGAAAGAGTTCAAGTCGTAGGCAGGAGGAAATACAGATGAAGGAAGATTGTTCCAGAGTTTACCAGCGTGAGGGATGAAAGAGTGAAGATGCTGGTTAACTCTTGCATAAGGGATTTGGACAGTATAGGGATGAGTATGAGTAGAAAGTCGAGTGCAGCGGGGCCGCGGGAGGGGGGAAGGCATGCAGTTAGCAAGTTCAGAAGAGCAGTCAGCGTGGAAATATCGATAGAAGATAGAAAGAGAGGCAACATTGCGGCGGAATTTAAGAGGTAGAAGACTATCAGTATGAGGAGGAGAGCTGATGAGACGAAGAGCCTTAGCCTCCACTCTGTCCAGAAGAGCTGTGTGAGTGGAGCCCCCCCACACATGAGATGCATACTCCATACGAGGGCGGACAAGGCCCCTGTATATGGACAGCAACTGTGCAGGGGAGAACAACTGGCGGAGACGGTACAGAACGCCCAGCCTCGAGGAAGCTGATTTAGTAAGAGACGAGATATGAAGTTTCCAGTTGAGATTTTGAGCAAAGGATAGACCGAGGATGTTTAGTGTTGAGGAAGGTGATAGCTGGGTGTTGTCAAAGAATAGGGGATAGTTGTTGGGAAGATTGTGTCGAGTGGATAGGTGGAGAAACTGCGTTTTTGAGGCGTTGAAGGACACCAGGTTCTTCTTGCCCCAATCGGAAATAATAGTAAGGTCTGAGGCTAGGCGTTCTGCAGCCTCCAGCCTTGAGTCGTTAAGTTCCTGTAGGGTGGGTCTTCTATTAAAAGAAGTTGAGTAATGCAGAGTGGAATCATCAGCGTAGGAATGGATAGGACAGTTCGTTTTGGAAAGAAGATCATCAATGAACAACAGAAAAAGAATGGGAGATAGGACAGAACCCTGTGGGACACCACTGTTAATAGATTTAGGGGAAGAACAGTGACCGTCTACCACGGCAGAAATAGAACGGTCAGAAAGGACACTGGAGATAAAGGTACAGAGAGAAGGATAGAAACCGTAGGAGGGTAGTTTGGAAAGCAAAGATTTGTGCCAGACCCTATCAAAAGCTTTTGATATGTCCCGCGCAATAGCAAAGGTTTCACCGAAACGGCTAAGAGAGGATGACCAAGAGTCACTTAAGAAGGCTAGATCACCAGTAGAACGCCCCTTGCGGAACCCATACTGGCGATCAGATAGAAGGTCAGAAGTGGAAAGGTGCTTTTGAATCTTCCGGTTAAGGATTGATTCAAAAGCTTTAGATAGACAAGAAAGTAAAGCTATAGGACGGTAGTTTGAGGGATTGGAGCGGTCACGCTTCTTAGGCACAGGCTGTATGAAGGCATACTTCCAGCAAGAAGGAAAGGTAGATGTTGACAGGCAGAGGCGAAAGAGTTTGACCAGGCAAGGTGAGAGCACGGAGGCACAGTTTTTAAGGACAATAGGAGGCACTCCATCAGGTCCATAAGCCTTCTGAGGATTGAGGCCAGAGAGGGCATAGAAAACATCATTTTGAAGAATCTTTATAACAGGCATAAAGGAGTCAGAGGGGGGACGAGTAGGAGGAATATGCCCAGAATCGTCCAGAGTGGAGTTTTTAGAAAAAGTTTGAGAGAAGAGTTCAACCTTAGAGATAGATGAGACGGCAGTGTTGCCGTCAGGACTGAGGAGTAGAGGGAAAGATGAAGAAATGAAGGTGGAGGAGATGTTTTTGGCTAGATGCCAGAAGTCATGGGAAGAGTTAGAGAAAGCAAGGATTTGGCATTTTCTATTAATGAAAGAAGTTTTGGTAAGTCGGAGAATAGATTTGGCACGATTTCGGGCAGAAATGTAAAGTTCATAATTAGCATTAGTTTGAAGGCTCTGGTACCTTTTGTGAGCTGCCTCTCTATCATTGACAGCACGAGAACAAGCGTGATTAAACCAAGGCTTTTTAGCGTGAGGAGTAGAGAAAGAACGAGGAATGTATGCCTCCATTCCAGAGACAATCACCTCTGTGATGCGCTGAGCACACACAGAGGGGTCTCTATCCTGGAAGCAATAATCATTCCACGGGAAATCGGAAAAGTACATCCTCAGGTCGTCCCACCGAGCTGAAGCAAAATGCCAGAAGCATCGCCTCTTCGGTGGGTCCAGAGGGTGTACAGGAGCGATAGGACAGGATGCAGAAATAAGATCGTGATCGGAGGAGCCCAACGGAGAGAACAGTTTGACAGAATAAGCAGAAGGGTTTGAGGTAAGGAAGAGGTCGAGAATGTTGGGCCGGTCTCCAAGACAGTCGGGAATACATGTAGGGTGCTGGACCAATTGCTCTAGGTCGTTGAGGATAGCAAAGTTATAGGCTTGTTCACCAGGATGGTCAGTGAAAGAGGATGAAAGCCAAAGCTGGTGGTGAACATTGAAATCTCCTAGGATGGAGATTTCAGCGAAGGGAGAGTGGGTCAAGATGTGCTCCACTTTAGAATTCAAATAGCCATAGAATTTTACATAGTCGGTAGAGTTAGGTGAGAGATAAACAGCACAGATGTATTTAGTAATAGAATGACAATGATATCTTAGCCAGATGGTAGAAAATTCAGAAGAGTCAAGGTTGTGGGCACGAGAGCAAGTGATGTCGTTGCGCACGTATGCGCAACATCCACCTTTGGATTGAAATTTAGGATAGAGATAGTAGGAGGGAACAGAGATTGCTGTCAGTAGCCTCAGAAACCTGTGTTTCGGTAAGGAAGAGAAGGTGAGGTTTAGAGGAGGAGAGATGATGTTCCACAGAATGAAAATTAGAGCGAAGACCGCGAATATTGCAGCAATTGAGAAGAAAGAGGTTCGAGGATATATATATATATATATATATATATATATATATATATATATATATATATATATATATATATATATATATATACACACACACACACACACACACACACACACACACACACACACACACACACACACACACACACACACATTATAGGTGCACATCAGGGTTGGAAAATCATGATTTTTTTCTAAAAAAAAAAAAAAAATAGTTTGATTTAAATCGGATGATTTTTATCTAAATCGATTTTTTTATTTGAATGAAATTTTTTTTTGCATTAAACCTTGTTTGTTTCCCCTGATTACAGTATTTCCCGCCATAAAAGACGCACCTTACTTACAATTATGACTGTGATACTGTATGTTGCTTTGTACCCTTCTGTGTGTTCAAAGTGTTCCACTGTTGGCTGAAGAGTTACAGTGCTCTTACCCCGAGCAGCTGTGACTTTGTAATGGTAAAACAAAAGGGTTTGTTGACTCACTGCGCAGTGTGCAGGCCCTAACTTTGGTCGAGCTACTGAGGAAACTAATCACACGGGAATACTACGTTTGGTTGGCAATCTTGGTCTTGATCTTCACTTTCAGGGACCGTGAACCTACTTTCAAGTAGAAATAGATGTTGGTTGATTAATTTCTGCCAATCATATTATGTTTTAATAGTTATTTTTATAATGAGAAACAAAAATGCGTTAACAATAAACACTTTAATCATCCACGGATATCCGTTCTTTCCAACATGTATCACAGAAAACGTCAGCTGACCGAGCCGCTGCACAGCAGAAATACCTCCAGACTAATCCGCCCCACAATCGCCGAAGTCACGTCAGGCAGCAAACCAATATTGTTCCACCAATCTTGTTCCCGAGTAATAGCCGCTTTAACCATCACCGCCAATGTGCCCAGCACACTGGTGACTGGTGGTGTTGTGTTTTGTGTTTCGTGTTCACGCCGCGCCTCGGCTCTCACGTGTGGCACGTTTTCTTCTTATGACCTGTATGGTCATGTCCTCCTCCTCTCTTCTCCTTATTCACACTTTCCTTTTCCATTGCATCACACTGTTCAGTATTTAAATCAATCCGTATTTGTACCTTTGCCGTATACCACACAGGGGTCACTTTTTGGAATTTTTTGAGTGAAAAGTGAGAGTTAAACGCCGCAAAGTACGGTGTATTTTATTCTGGGGACATCTGGGAACTATTGTGTCAAACGGAGGTGTTTTGGGTGTTGGTTTCGTACTAGTAACAATGACCCTTAGGCGTGCCAGAACCTAACCATCGGCGTATAAGACGCAGGCTGACATTTTTTTTTTTTCTTTCTTTTTTGAGTGCGTCTTATATGGCGGGAAATACGGTATTTGTTTCAGTGTTGTGAGTCCATATTCTTGTATTAAACTTGACCAATGTTAAGTGAAACCATAGTTAAATATACATAACCCACGATGAGTTTTTCACATAAAAATCATAAGTAGCCATAAAAATCATACGCTGGCAACTTGTCTATTTATATGTTGTCAAATTTGGATCATTAATAAGAAATTAGACTTAATCATGTTACTTTGCATTAAAAAAAAAGAATTAAGCTAATTAAACTACATAATTACATTAATTATTATCAACAAAAAGACCTTAATTTCTTTTTTATGCTTTTGAATATTTTTCTTGTAAGAGATGGCAATGATTCACTGGTGCCTGACCTGCTACAGGACCACTACAGGATCAGTACAGGACAAGCAGATTTGATACTTTTCCTGTACAACTGCTTCACATGTTCTTCCTTTTATATATATATATATATATATATATATATATATATATATATATATATATATATATATATATATATATATATATATATTAGAGATGTATCGGATGTCAATTTAGACATATATGAATGTATATGTTGCGGATGCAAATGTGAATGAAATATGATATCCTCGCGGATGCGGATGCGGATGGGATGTTTTACGTCAAACGTTCTCACCAAGAGGACCCCCCAAGAAAAGCCAATACGGACGCAGGAAGGAGTTCAGATATACTAGTGTGTGAGTAAGTGTGGAACTTTTTTTACAATAAAAGTTTATAAATCTATAACCAACTGATTGAACTGATACTATAAACACACATTTATTACTTAATATTTAAAGTTCAAGATGGGCAAGTTTCGTTTCAAAAAAAGTAGCTTATCTACCTTTTCTGGCAAAAAGATTTTGCTTGGCGTCATATATCTAGGAACGCTACTTGGTGGACAGAGAGATACTGGCAAGCACCTTTGCCAAATCAGGGGGGACTGTTCCTCTTCTAGAATAGTCGTCTGACGAAGCTCCCTCACACACTGGGCAAGTGATGATTTTACTTCAACAGGTTAGAAAACTACTGATGGGTATGTGCTGAAGAGTGTTTAAGGACTTTAACAAAAGTGCAATCACTTCAGCTGTGATGTGGACTAAGTTTTTTTTGATATCTTCATAAGGTAAGGTTGTTTACACACATTTATACATACATAACTCAGTACTTTATTTCTAGTGTTCTTCTTAGCATGTGTAGTGCTATATTCCATCTTGTGGGGGTATCATGCATAACAGAGAGTTTTTAGTGCCTGTCCTCTGTCCTGATCTTTTTCATTCATCTTGCATAGTTAGAGAAACAGAGCTTTTTCATATTTGCTCCAGCATCACAGAACACAGTACACATTTGCGAGATATGTCCCACTTCAGCATATCATCAAACATTTTGGAGCATTTACTCTGTATCTCCTGTATGTCGTTCTTCAGTGGTTCAGCACCTAGCACAAAGTCTGTTCTTTCTGGTAAACACACCTGCTGAGGTATCTGACCACACATCAGTTAAGAAAAAGTTTGTCTTGCTTCACTTTTCATCATTCTATGGGAGGCGGTGGCTGAATCGACAAATATTTCTTTTATTTTCTTGAAAACACCATACATATTTACCAAACTGAGGACCTAGCTGCCAGTGTACTGTGTGACTTACTTAGAATGCCAGTTTGCAACTTATGGATCACTTATCATTATTATAAATGTGCTTAGCAAATGAAAAAAAAAAAAACTTTATTCTTATATTAATGCTTCAATTTAATTCTAAAAATACAAAACAATAGCTAATATTACCCTCTCTCTGAAAAAATTTTTCATCGGCAACTCACTGTATCAGGGGAAGAAACAACAGGAGGAAAACATATTTTTTAATATTATTATTTGTATAATTATACTCATCTGTCGTTACTAAGTATCTAACATTCCACATTCACAGTTTGCAGTTTTAAATTCTAGACACATTACGTTGTGTAAGTTTGAAAGAGAGATTCCGTTTTACTAGATAATTAATTCATTAGACACACATATCAATAAATTTACTCCACATTTCTAAGCTCTGTCTGAACTCTAAAGTCTAAGCACACAGGCAGTACTCTACTACTCTGCTAGTCTAATAACGTGTCTATATATTACTCTATAATCTACAGGTTGTGCAATACAAAAACACATCACATCCACATCCTCTCTAGTAGAGTGCGATGATGATATATTTTCACACAAAATGCGGATGCGGAGGCGGAGGCAGATGTTCATATCCGATACATCTCTAATATATATATATATATATATATATATATATATATATATATATATATATATATATATATATATATATATATATATAGATATATATATAGATAGATAGATAGATAGATAGATAGATAAATAAATAGATATAGATAGATATATATATATATATATATATATATATATATATATATATATATATATATATATATATATATATATATATATATATATATATATACGGTGTATTATATAAAACAAGTGAAATGCCGCACTTCCTTTATGGAGTCTTTTTTATACATATAAGTATAAATGTGGTATCAGTTATGATTCTAACCAGTTAATTTAATATGAAAGGAGAAAATGAGATGATCATTGTGATTCTTGATGATGTATTTTCTTTAAATACTATGAAGCCAAAATATATATGCTCTGATTATCATGAGTCTCAGCAGTGTTATTTGTAGTTACTTAATTAGCCAAATTATAGCATGAGTCAAATAAATGTTTACTTACCACTTCCGTGTCTGTTTCTTGGGTGTCACTCCTTTCTTGATCCACGGGTATATTTGAAGTTGATTCCCTCGGTGTTTCTTGACCAGCAGTAAACAACAGCAGATCATAATACCATAACTTGGGCACATACACCTCATCAGCCCCTGATCTTTTGGAATCCCTGACTTTTTTAAGTTCTTTTCTAAATGAGCCGCGAAATGTACAAATTTTGGCTTTAACATATTCAATGTTGGCATTTTCATTCACTGTTTTGCACAACTCAACTAGCTGTTCATAAGCAGCTTGCCTTTTGTGTTTTTTTGAATACTCAGCACTACGCACTTTCCACAAGCATGGGAAGCTCCTGTACATTTCTATAAAGTCTCGAATAAAATCAGGGGACATATATTTCACGTTTAAAGACATTGTCACAACACAATGGCTTTCTGCAAACGTCCAAGTCTAGCTATGTACCCTTCCAGATCTTCACAACTGAACGAAAGTAGTGGACTGGCGGTGTGAGTCCATTTAATGCAGACGACTGGCGCGAGATCCCTCCACACACCCAGACGACTGGCGCCTTGATGTCTGTCTTCATGCCAATCCTTGACGATAATCGTCAGCGTGTGTGGGGTTTCATCTATGATACCAAGCTGGTCCAGGCTAGTCCACAAATGATTGTCCTCACAGAATCGTGAGGCCAGTCCTCTGCGTGTGTGGGCAGCTTAGCAGGATAGAAAACCCCTGCCTTGATTATGCTCCCAGGAGAGGCACCCACCGCCGAGAGAATGGGCGAGTGTGTGTGTGTGTGTGTTCGTGCGTCTGTTTGAGACAGCAGCGCATGCGTACAACGATGTCGCGTTTCCTCCTGATGTAGCACTTCCTGCTACACCTCCACACACGCAAACGACTGGCGCCTTGATGTCTGTCCTCATGCCAATCCTTAACGACAATCGTCAGCGTGTGTGGGGTTTCGTCTATGATGCCAAGCCTGAAGGCTAGTCCACAAATGATTATCCTCGTAGAATCGTGATGCCAGTCCTCTGCGTGTGTGGACAGCTTAAGGCTAGTCCACAAATGATTATTCTTACAAAATCATAATGACAGTCCTCTGCATGTGTGGGCTAACATAAACAAACAAGCTGCAAACAAGTTTTCCGAAGTCACACCAACGCGTGGCTTCGCTCTACACTGGCAGAAAATGGATTAGGATGTGGAAGGCAGACCATGGAAGAGGGGGTCAGACAGTGATCGAGCCGCATGTTTATCCCTCGCGCGGCAACGGCTGTCAAGAAAGGAAAAAAAAAATAGGGGGGGTAAAAAAAAATGCGATCCTGACTAGTTTTAAAGACATTTCTGCTGTCGTATCCCTACACACAAAAAAAAAAGGATGATAATAATGATGGACAACAAGAAGAGAAAGAACAATAATAGTGATACTAATACACCTTTAGCTTTGCCCTCATTTAAGACTAACAAATGCATATGCCTAAGGTCATCGAATCACTCCGTAATCAAGCCAGCAAATTAAGACAATAAACTAACGAGTTAATAAACATATATAACTCCCTGGCGGTAATCATGTAAAAATGCATGGAATGGCCGACAAATCACCAAGCAGACAGAGCAATAAGGTTGAGGAATATATGAGGTAGGGTTCTGACAACTGGGTATTTGTTATTTTGTTTACTTACGTTTCGCCTGTGGCGCCGGTGTGGTGTCATGAGACATCCTAGGCTTGTGAGGCATCCCATCAAGGCCATCTAGAGGTCTCCAGATGGCCTTGATCCCATCCTGACTACATACATAAATTTGAAACGGTACCGTGTCTTTTGTCGACTGCTTGTCGGGATCTGTCCCACCTAAGTTTATTTGTATTATTATAGAAGCAAATGATGACGTATGTATGTACATAACTAGGATATCAACAATCACTCTTCTTCTTCTCGTGACCTGTTCCGCTTTGCATCGCTTTTTAGGTCGTCCTTGGTACTTTTTTACACTTAGATGCTTCACTTAGTTACTCTGTGATAGTGAAGATTGGGTTGCACGATGCGAAGTTCAGAATGGGATGTCTTACGATACGGGATGACAGATGACACCACACCGGTAGACTATCTTGCATGGTGGGACCTGGTGGTCTGCCCCAGCCAGTTAGGGCGCAGGCAAGTGTTTAAAATGGCGCCATCTTGCGTTAAAAAAAAAAGCTAACGAGAGAGAGAGAGAGAGAGATTCATTATCAACCACAACGTTACTTTTTAAGAGTGTGTGTTCTGATATTTAGTAACATGACTATTTTTCGTCTAAATATGTGAGACAAGTCGGAGCTGCCACCATGCACGTCATCACTCATTCACATGCCCGTACCGACACACCATAAACACAACGAAAGCCTAGCTATGCAAGTCAGGCCACCACACAACCACTCAACCAAATAACTGTAATTAATATTGAGTAGGTGAAGCGATGTTGAGCACGAGGATTGGCGAAACGTGTAGCCTACGTAGCCTATATAAACAAAAGTAATAGAAGTAATCATAATACTACAAGAACAACAAATACAAAAATAATAATGATAACAATAATAATAATAAGGTATAAACTATTACTCACCTCTTTCAGTCGCCTCTAAAAACATAACACTACGCAGAAACCTCTTTACCAATACAGAATCAATCAGCTGAAAACAAAAAGTATATAAAACAAATAATGGAGACGGTGGCTGAGTCGTTAGCGTGCGAGCGTGGTGAGCCTTGGGTGTGCCCGAGGACAAGGCGTGGACCAAGGTCTAAAGAAAGGGGCCTTTCTTTAGACCTTGGCGTGGACTAGGTTGAGTCCCCAGCGAAATACGATGATTTTTCAAGTCATCGCCGACTGGCGGATGATTACCCACATGCTGTCCGGATATTCAATCAACCTTAACTTCAGCGACTTTTGGCAAGAGGAGCACCGGGACAGCATGGGCAAAGTAACTCATACATCACAACAGCCACTACAATTAAATTAGCCTGCACCACTAACGGGATGGGACCGTCCATGAGGCTCCTCAAGAAAGCCTACCGGCGCTAGACAGTACATAAAATGGCCTCCGGAGTGGAGGGATAGGAGGGGCAGTTCACCCCCTTTTGGAAATCTGTTAATATTACCTTTAACACTCGTTTGGAAGTTACAGCAGAATAAATATTTTCAAAACCTCAGGAGGACACCCGGTGCTGCAGTTACTGGTAACTGTGCATGCTATTGCCTTGTCGCTAACCAATGAAAATATGAAATTTGACGTATATATGTATAGGACCTAAATTATATTGGCCCTATCCTCCGCCACTGACACAGGGAGCAACAAAGGGAGCAAAATGAAACGTGTGTTGCAAGCCCCCACAACACGACATCGGTAACTTCCAGTGCTACTTACTATATGCATAAATAGGTTTTGTACTTACCCACCCACGAAGAGCTTCCAGGCTCGCATGACGAGTGTGGTCTTCCTTTCTCTCTTGCCCTGTAATGGGAAGCAGTACAGCTGCATCAAATAATATATTAGTAGGAAATGTAGCCCCAAATTTACTATACCCACAACACCCCCACACCCTCCCCATCCTGGTGTATGCTTGAACAGCGTAACCTGCTGCACAATGGGAAGCGTTCCACCTGGATTTCATGATACATTATACTATGAAATGTAGCACTTTTTTTTTTTTTTTTTTTTTTACTATTCCCCAGAGAGAGAGAGAGAGAATTTACATAGATTTACATAGAAAATCAGACCACACAGACCCCATGGTCCAGACTAGGTGGTCTGTCCTTCAACCTACTAAGTAAGTGATTTTACATTAATCAGAAGGCTCCAAAACGTTGCAATTCTACTCTAGTTGATATTAAGTTGAAGGAGAGAGAGAGAGAGAGAGAGAGAGAGAGAGAGAGAGAGAGAGAGAGAGAGAGAGAGAGAGAGAGAGAGAGAGAGAGATTGATATAGATAGATATAGATATCTTTAGTGTGTAAAACTTTCTTTGGTTATTTGCTAAGTTTAATAATGGTTGTACTTACCTTCCTAAAAATTCCACATTTCACTTAAATCCCTAAACTCTTTTTTACATGATGAACACATTCCCTCCTTATTAGATTACTTTATCTAATCCTTATTCATTTAGCTGTTAATTTGTTTTTTTAGCACTATAGAAAAAGCATACTAAGATTCTGCATATGCACTGCAATTAAGTCATAATTATTTCAACTTACAACCAACAGCAGTCTAATAACTCTGTCCAACATATATTTAAAAGTTAATTAATCATCCTTAGGTGTGAACAACTTTTATGACTTTTTAAGGAACATAAGAAAATAAGGAGTCTGCAAGAGGCCAGTAGGCCAATGCAAAGCAGCTCCTGTGAACATAACCCCACCTAACATCACTATTATCCATGACTTTATCTAATCATTTTTTTTTTTTTTAATGTGACAATATACTTCCCTTCTCTGAAGGTACTACTGCAAAGAGAGCAGCAAAGTTTTTAGGACAATTTGTTTTATGGATATTGCTAAAAATGGTATTACTAATTTTTGCAGAGCATACGCCAGGGGGCATGTTGCTTCACTCACCCACCACCCCTATCCTCTACAGTCTCTCCATGCAGTTACCCTTCCCATTTGAAGCCAATCTTGGCAAGCACAATCAACTTGCCCCAGCCAAGAGTTATGTGATCTCCACCCAGATTTGCCTCAAACAAAAACAACTCTATATGCAGGATAGACATGCTGGAACCATGCCATGTGTCCATATAGTCAAATTTGGAATTCATGGACTACACTAGTAACAGGCCTCGACTGTTTCATCACACAGTCGTTGGTTCAACACATTCATTCCAGCGATACCCCATGATCCTGCAAAGGCATTTGGTACATATGGCATCAACACGCCTCTACAAGTCACTATTCAGTGTTCATGCCTCACAGCCACACAGTAAGACAGGGAGCACAAACAACTTAAAGATTTGAATCTTGATCCACTTGCATAGACAACGACAACACCACGTACTTGAGTGTGTCGAGCGAGTCCATAACACCATGGGCCAGGATCATCCATCGAGTGACACCATTGTTGAAACTTTTGGTGACCTCAGTGTCCTTACAACATGCATGAACAGACTGAAATGTCATCCAGTAAGCCTTTAAAACAACTGAACCTTGGTTTTGGCCCAGAAGACCTTCAGTCCCAGAGGCTTTGCCTCTCATGCAGCACTTCAAGAGCCATCACCAGGATCTCCAGTGTTCTGCCAAAGTACAGCATCATTAGCAAAAACAAGATCAGTGATCTTAAAGTTGCCAACAAATGCTCTGCAAAGACTTTGATCAAAAACTTTACCCGATTCCCAGTCCATGAAGGTGTTGAAGTGATGGAACAAGGACACACCCCTGCTTCGCTCCTGAATTAACAATGAAGAAGCTGGAAACACCTCCTGCACACTTCAAAGCACTCTCAGTCCCAGACTAAAGGCCAGTCATCAGGCGAGTAATCTTTGCAGGAACACCCATGGACCTGCAGATGGTTCCAGAGTGCCTCACAATGCATTGAATCAAATTTCCCATTGCATTTTCTCGCAGATACTTTTTTTTTTTTTACAACAAAGGGGACAGCTCAAGGGCACAAAAAAATAATAAGAAAATAATAAAATAAAAAAAAACGCTACTTGCTGCTCCTAAAAAGAATACAAAGAGGTGGCCGAAAGAGAGGTCAATTTCGGAAGGAGAGGTGTCCAGATACCCTCCTCTTGAAAGAGTTCAAGTCGTAGGCAGGAGGAAATACAGATGAAGGAAGATTGTTCCAGAGTTTACCAGCATGAGGGATGAAAGAGTGAAGATGCTGGTTAACTCTTGCATAAGGGGTTTGGACAGTATAGGGATGAGCATGAGTAGAAAGTTGCGTGCTGCAGGGCCGCGGGAGAGGGGGGAGGCATGCAGTTATCAAGTTCAGAAGAGCAGTCAGCGCGAAAATATCAATAGAAGATAGAAAGAGAGGCAACATGGCAGCGGAAATTAAGAGGTAGAAGACTATCAGTAAGAGGAGGAGAGCTGATGAGACGAAGAGCCTTTCCACTCTGTCCAGGAGAGCTGTGTGAGTGGAGCCCCCCCACACGAGATGCATACTCCATATGAGGGCGGACAAGGCCCCTGTAAATGGATAACAACTGTGCGGGGGAGAAGAACTGGTGGAGACGATACAGAACGCCCAACCTTAAGGAAGCAGATTTAGTGAGAGAGGAGATGTGAAGTTTCCAGTTAAGATTTTGAGTTAAGGATAGACCGAGGATGTTTAGTGTTTAAGATGGTGACAGCTGAGTGTTGTCGAAGAATAGGGGATAGGTGTTTGAAAGATTGTGTCGAGTTGATAGGTGGAAAAATTGGTTTTTTGAGGCAATGAAGGACACAAGGTTCCTTTTACCCCAATCGGAAATGATAGTAAGGTCTGAGGTTATGCGTTCTGCAGCCTTCAGCCTGGAGTCATGTAATTCCGTTGAGAGGGTCTTCTGTTGAAAGAAGTTGAATAATGCAGAGTGGAGTCATCAGCGTATGAGTGGATAGGACAGGTTGTTATGGAAAGATCATTGATGAATAACAGGAAGAGAGTGGGTGATAGGACAGAGCCCTGTGGAACACCACTGTTAATAGGTTTAGGGGAAGAACAGTGACCATCTACCACAGCAGAGATAGAACAGCCAGAAAGGAAACTGGAGATAAAGGAACAGAGAGAAGGACAGAATCCGAAAGAGGGCAGTTTAGAAAGCAAAGACTTGTGCCAGACTCTATCGAAGGCTTTCGATATGTCTAGTGCAACTGAGAAAGTTTCACCGAAACGGCTAGGAGAGGATGACCAAGAATCAGTTAAGAGAGCAAGAAGATCGCCAGTAGAACGCCCCATGCGGAACCCATACTGGCGATCAGATAGAAGGTTAGAAGTGGGAAGGTGCTTTTGAATCTTCCGGTTAAGGATTGATTCAAAAGCTTTAGATAGACAGGAAAGCAAAGCTATAGGGCGGTAGTTTGAGGGATTGGAAGTCACCCTTCTTAGGCACAAGCTGTACGAAGGCGTACTTCCAGCAGGAAGGAAAGGTAGATGTTGATAGGCAGAGGCGGAAGAGTTTGACCAGGCAGGGTGTCAGCACAGAAGCACAGTTTTTAAGAACAATAGGAGGCACTCCATCAGGGCCATAAGCCTTCTGAGAGTTGAGGCCAGAGAGGGCAAGGAAAACATCATTCCTAAGAATCTTAATAACAGGCATAGAGGAGTCAGAGGGGGGATACGTAGGAGAAATATGTCCAGAATCGTCCAGAGTGGAGTTGTTGCAGAAAGTTTCAGCGAAGAGTTCAGCCTTAGATATAGATGAGACGGCAGTGCTGCCGTCTGGGATACGAAGAGGCGGAAAAGAAAAAGTGAAATTGGAGGAGATATTTTTGGCTAAGTGCCAGAAGTCTCTGGAAGAATTAGAGAAAGCAAGGTGTTGACATTTGCTATGGATAAAGGAGTTTTTGGTAAGTCGAAGAATAGATTTGGCATGATTCCGGGCAGAAATGTAAAGATCATGGTTAGAGGGAGTTCGAAGGCTCTGGTACCTCTTGTGAGCTGCCTCTCTATCTTTGACAGCACGAGAGCAAGTGTGATTAAACCAAGGCTTTTTAGCATGGGGAGTAGGGAAAGTATGTGGAATGTACACCCCCATTCCAGAAACAATCACCTCTGTGATGCGCTGGGCACACACAGAGGGGTCTCTATCCTGGAAGCAGCAATCATTCCACGGGAAATTGGAAAAGTACATCCTCAGGTCGTCCCACCGAGCTGAAGGGGCCAGAGGGCGTACAGGAGCGATAGGACAGGATACAGGAATAAGGTTGTGATCGGAGGAGCCCAACGGAGAAAACAGTTTGACAGAGTATGCAGAAGGGTTAGAGGTAAGGAAGAGGTCTAGTATGTTGGGCCGGTCTCCAAGACAGTCGGGAATATGTGTAGGGTTCTGAACCAACTGCTCTAGGTCATTGAGGAGAGCAAAGTTGTAGGCCTGCTCACCAGGCTGGTCAGTGAAAGAGGATGAAAGGCAAAGCTGGTGGTGAACATTGAAATCTCCCAAGATGGAGATTTCAGCAAAGGGAGAGTGGGTTAAGATGTGCTCCACTTTAGAGTTCCAGTAGTCAAAGAATTTTACATAGTTAGTAGAGTTAGGTGAGAGATAAACAGCACAGATATATTTAGTAATAGAATGACAATGAAGTCTTAGCCAGATGGTGGAAAATTCAGAAGAGTCAAGGTCGTGGGCACGAGAGCAAGTGATGTCGCTGCGCACATAGACGCAACATCCAGCTTTGGATTGAAATTTAGGATAGAGATAGTAGGAGGGAACAGAGTAGAGATTGCTGTCAGTAGCCTCAGAAACCTGTGTTTCAGTGAGGAAGAGAAGGTGAGGTTTAGAGGAGGAGAGATGGTGTTCCACAGAATGAAAATCAGAATGAAGACTGCGAATGTTGCAGAAATTGATAAGAAAAAGGTTCGAGGAGTTATCAAGACATCTCTCAGGTCGGCAGCCAGAAGGGGAGTCCTCCCTGGGAGAATTTGTGGTTCCCCCCCAGGCAGGGACTCCGAGGCACTGTTGTTGAACGCCATTTTGAATTTTGAATTTTGGGAAAAGGTACATGTGTGTTGTGTGAATGTAGTGTGGTGTGGATAGAGAGAGGATCTGTCTTTTGAGAGCATGCTGAACTACTCTCTGGTGTAGATGAGACAATAGGGAAACGGTTAGTGACATAATGGGAAGGGTCTTTGGAGGGCTTCAGCACCCTCCTCACTTCCCATATATACCTCACTGGGAGTGGTTTGCGCTCGTTCGGTAGGTGTCTTCCTACCTACGTGGATACCTGTACATGTTCAAATTTCTAAATTTTTAACATACACAAGCAAAAATTAAAGAGGGGGAGGATATCCCCGAGTTTATGAGCTGCTGTGATAGGAATAACATAATTTATGAAGTAAACATTACAGTTTACTTTCACAATTATATTTCATCAGTTCTATTGATGAAGGCTCTATAAATTAATAAAATCCTGGTTTACACAATAATACGGCAACTAGGAAATAATGTCTTCCTATTGCTGATGAAATTACCCAAAGGCATAAATATATAGGTTACAAGTTCACAGTCGATGGAGCAACTATGCAAATGGAACCAGTGAACTGATATAGTATAGTGTATATTTAGCTAGCATGACGCACATCCATGGTGTAGTGGATACCATGCCTAGCTACGTATCCGAGGGACTGGTGTGAATCCCGGCCCTGGCAGTTAGTTCACAGCCCATCCATCTGTTCATTTTCCCTTTCAGGCTGATTGATAAATGTGTACCTGGGGAAGGTAAACTGTGGTAACCTGAATGTTGCACTTAATTGCCATGTATCTCAGGTGAATGGGTTCTGATGCACCACAGGCTCAAAGGCCAATGAAGAGATGAGCACTGAGGCCACGTGAAGCTATAGCGTATGCCTCCAACTTTACCTTTTGCTACTGTTAAGAGACCACTACAAACCTACAGAGAAAGAAAAAAGATAAATTCAGGTTAACAGTTCCCTGCCAACAAGTGACAGGATTATTGTGATAAAAGGGAGGGGAAAAAAGAGAGAGGGAGGGCATGACATATTTCAACAAACGTATGGAATAAACAGGAGCATGAAATAGTGGCAAAGAACTTTCTTTTTTTCGTCTTCTTGATTCGATTATCATCAATACTTTTGTGCTCTATATGGAAACTAATAATGAAGAGCTTTCATTGTTGGATTTTCATAGGGAACTGGCATTGGGGTTTCAGAACTTCAAGAGCCATCCCCAGTACATACCTCCAGTGATTCTGCCAGAAGCACAGCATTATTAGCAAAAACAAGGGCAATAGCCTTAATAATGCCAACAGATACTTGACGAAGACTGATCAACAACTCTGAATAATGCCCAGGCCAGGTAAGTGTTGAAAAGTGATGAAGCAAGGATGCACCCCGTGCTACATGCCTCACTCATGAATCAACAGGGAAGAAGCCAGAAACACTGCCCCCCACACATCAAATAAAATAATCAATCAAAGGTTAATAATTCTTGCAATGTGTTAATTCCCATATTTGCCCCATTAAAGGATCTACTGATCCTCCCTCAAGTTTCAACTTCAACATAATGAAGCTGTTGCATGTGTTTTTTGGGACTCTAAGAACAACATACTGACTCATTCATAATTAAGGTAAACCTTAATATACAGTACTACATATATATGTATGTCTCCATGGAGAGACATAAATAAGGAAACTAGGCCTCAGGGGAAAAGAGATGGATACTAGACCTCACTGAGAAAAAGAAAAACAAAACAGGACATAAGAGATGCCTGGAGGGAAAAGAATTAAAAGGAGTTGCAGTGCATGAAGGTATCGCTGTATAAATACACCATGGCTGAATCCAAAGAGGCAACGTATGCAGATTGTTGAGTACACAGAAAAAAACATTAAACTGGAGGATGCAGGACTCGGGTCAGAAAATGAATTTGTAAGATGTTACTATTTAAGGCAAGGATGAAAAGCATAATATGAGAAGACAATTTTACCACCTGGGGACAGGTATGGGTACCATAATGGCAACACAGTAAGATAGAGTGGATAACATCTACCTACTATACATTTCAGCGGCGGACAAACGCTGTTTTTCGCAAATATCTCCTAAACGAATCATTGATCAGATATTTATTTCAACAACACGCTGCCTTTAACACCTGCCCCACTTATATTACATGTTGCATAAATGTGTTATGTTAGGGAGCTTACTGATATTATCTAAAATTAGTCATCATATCATATCTAAGGTACAGAATCGAATCGGATGAGTGGGCTGTCCAGCCTCCTCCAAACTCCCCCAACAAACCCAAAGAGACCATTCACTCTCTATCCCAATATCGTCCTCCCTCCCTCCCCCCCCTCCTCACCCCATCACCCCCCCCCCAGGCCCTGAGCTAAGGAGGCTACAGACTAAGACTACACTATCATATATATTATATATATATATATATATATATATATATATATATATATATATATATATATATATATATATATATATATATATATATTTGCTTCCACTTATAAGTAGTGAATACAAATAATCGTATTTACAATAATACACGATGTATATATATATATAATATGTATATTATGTGGCTACGTATTGATAATACTAAATATAGATAATAGATGAAAAAAATATATTGGTTTAATATTTTATATAAATATAAACAGAGAGAAAAAAAAATAACATTATATTAGCTGGACAGTTACATTTTTATGATGAATATGTACTACACAGTGCGTAATACAACAAATAATAACTTTCCAGGAAGGTCCAGACCACAGGTATACATCGTGTTCACTTGGTTACACTTGGTGAAAATAAGGACCTGCAACATGGACCTTCTACTATACACTATATGTATGTAAACATGCTGTTGTACAGCAATTATCAATGAAATGGTCTGGCCACCATATGCTGTACATACATAGCCTACAATAATAATAATACTAATCCATACACTAATATATAATACACAAGAGGGATATATAGGCGGGGGACAAGAAGGGGAGGGAGAGAGGAGTATGAGGAGGGAAGGAGGAGAGGGAGGAGAGGAGGAAGGGGAGAAGAGCGAGGGGGGGGTGCATGGCTAGAATGGGGGGGGAGGAGGGTGGGGGGGGCGTCTTTCCTTCTGTGTATCGTTGTTATTTGTTTTTTTTGTTGTAGCCTTTCACATAAATATATAGTAATGCTAATATATAAAAATAATTGTTAAGAATAAGGTAGGGGTCCGGTAATGGTAGGTATTAAAAATCTGATCATTCCAATAGTAGGATAGTTTGATAAAAGAAATGATAATAATCATATTAGTATAAATAATAATAACACTTCTCAGTAAAAGAGCTGTGACTCATGAGATACTACAAAGGGTAAGAGATTAAAACAGACATTTGGGAACTGGCAGCTGAAAAAAAAAAAATTCCTGCTGCAGCTGATGATGATGCTACTAATACCACCACTACTACTATATACTACTACGTACTACTACTACTAGTGAATAATATATTTACCTTCTTTTGATGAATGGTGGAAATGGTAGTTGTTCAGTTGTTGTCAGAGTGAGCATGCCATTATCCCAACCACCGAGCATTACAGAACCAACACCACAAACACAAGCACTAACAATCACTCGACCCTTACAATAACCCCCACCATCACCACCTCCTCCCCACACCACACTAACCATTACACAACTAAACTAAGAATTATTAGGCCCAAGTTTGATAACCTCTTAGAACAAAAATGAAAGTAAATTCAAATAAAAGAACTTAAATTATATGAAATTTCAAATTCCATCATTATAACAGATAAGTGAGATTCATAAATCTTGGATAATTGATTTGAAATAGAATAAATAATTACGATAACTTACTTTGGGGTTTATAATAAAATAATCCTAGGCTGTTGGGTGATTAACTTACAAACCCACACTTCAACAGCCCCTGGGCACTATGACCCTTCAAGGTGAATTCAAGCCAATCATAAAAGAATAAAAATAATATAATAATAGAAAAATCCTAGGTTGTTGGGCAACTAACATTCCAGCCCACATCAGAGATACCACTTGGCACTATAGCCCTTCAAGAGGCAATCATAATAGAATAAGAATAATAGAGAATAATCCTAAGTTGATGGGTAACTAACATTCAACGCCCCCTTAGAGATACAAGGCACTATGGCCCTTCAAGGTGACATCACGAGCCCATCAAGATAATAATGGAATAACAGAATAATCCAGCTTGTTTGGTGACTGACATTCCAACCCACCCTAGAGATACCACTTGGCAGTAGCCCTTCTGAGTGACATCACAGGCCCATCCTAAGAGAATAATAAAGAATAATCCTAACCTGTTGGGTGACTGACATTCCAACCCACCCTAAAGATACAAGGCACTACAACCCTTCAAGGTGAGATCACGAGGAGTAAGAGTATAAGAATAAGAGAATAATCCAAGGTTCGTGGGTGACAACATTCAAACCATGCACCCTAGAGATACCACTTGGCACCAGCCCTTCAAGGTGTGATCACGAGGCCCGCCAACACCAGCAAGGACTGCCCCAACACCATGGAACACCCCCGCACCAAGACGCTGCCAGCCACTGTGACGACCTCTCCTACAGGCACCAATTCTACCTCGCCCGCGCCACCGTCCCTCATCACCGCCACGCCCTCCCTGGCATACACGCCGTTCTCCAGCCTCATCACACCCACCACCACCACCAGGCCCTGCTTATCGTACGGCAGCAGCATGAAGCCCGTGAGGTGCAGGTGGATGCGGGTGTCGTTCCACGGGGAGATGTAGTGGAAGGCGTGGTTTTCAGCGCGCAGCAGGAGAGACTCGGCGTGGTTCACCTCCACCGGCAAGATTAACTCCACCCCCTCACACAGCGACATTCTGAAGGAGTGGTTCCCTACTGGCACAACTTCGAACGAGAGGCTGCTCCTGAGGGACATGATGGCTTGCTACACTGTTTGTCTTAAGGGAAAACCGCGAAAATAATGTCCACTCGAGAGTCTGCACCCACGTGGTCACTCAGACGGCGAGACTTTGGTTGTCTTGATCCGTGTTGCATAGTTTACTTGTTTCTAAATTCTAACGTGATATTTGGTAGTTTATCAAATACCATATACAGGAACAACGTCTCTCTATGGTCTAGTGTGTATCATTTTCATGTCAAGTTAGGTATTCCGTAGTGAACTATTAACTTTTTTTTATATAATGATCAACTAATCCAAGGAACGTGTCGCTAAGTCTACGTAGTGTGTGTTATTTATAGGTATCATTGGGTTTTCCTTCAACTGTATAAAACCAAAAAAATCAAGGCAGTATTCCATAATAGCTAAGGAGTGTATTATCAATGTATAATACCAAGGGACACCACCACCAACCCTCCCTGCGCACCCTCGCGTTCGAATCAGCTGAGCGGGTGAAGGTACCTGATGCAATATTTACATGTATATTATCCTGTACAAGAAACAGTACCTCGGTAAATATAGTGTGTATAGTATCTCTAGGAATCATTACAAGTCTTTCTACTGCAGAATTGCACCCGATATATAAATTTAACAATATTTTTTTTTATGCAGAAATAATTGGCTTGCCAAGAATAATATTTTGGTTTGTTTTCACTTCTTCATACATTTATTACCATTTTTTCCTCGAACACTGCTAAATATGTGATGAAGCCAGTGAAAAAAACAAATGGCAGATGTTACATACGCGTATATTTACAATAGGTTTAGATGTTAATTTATGATGATTAGTTCCTAACATTATAATTCTTATTCCTATTTTGTATCCCTGTATTACCTGCAACAATAAACTATCAATCAATCAATCATTACCTACGATCCTTAAAGGTCTAGTACTAGGCTACCTATTGTAACGTTTTAGGGGGGTTGGGTTGCAGGCCCCTCGATCTTAATTATTTTCACAATTCCTGTATCTAGCACTACCAAGGAGACTACTGAGCACTATACCCACCTAGAATTACTAGATGGGGTTGGGCTGGCACGCATCTCGACCTCTCCTTCGAGCTTTTTTGTGTGTGTATGGGAGAGAATGGGCAACAAAAAATAAGCAAAATTTCATGTAATATAAATCGCTTACTATCAGTGCTTGGCTAGGACTTTGAGCTACACCTTGCTAGGCCATGATGATGCCAGAGATTTGTGTTGGCTGCAGAATATACATACTGAAGGGATATACTTAACACCTCGAGCAGTCAAATATTCAAATTAAAGACACTTGTTTGGGGACAGTTGTATTCCGTATATTGTGTTATGCTGAAGGATATAATCTGTTATTTACTTAATCATCTTAAATTACCTGAATATTTCTAAATGAAGAAGTTTATGAGTTTCCAATAATTTTCTTTGCTGTTCTAATTTTCAACTTGCAATGGCTCATCTGAGTTGCAATGCCTACACTCTAAAGGCTAAGGTTTTGTTTATTAGTCTGGAAGAAAAATATTTATTATATATAATGTAATTTGCATGTTCTCAGCCTGATGTAGACATTTCAGTATTATATTTTGGTTGCCATTTCTTTTGTGGCCCATAATAATCAGGTAGCTACTAGAATCATTTTACATCATACAGTCTAGGCAAAAAATATTCAGATTTACAGCCTATATAATTCTAATGTACTTGCAGTCATGGCAACCCATCTATTAATTAATCTGCCTTTCAATCAGTCTTCTATAAAAGAATTTTGTCTTACATGTCTTGGGATAAGGACAACATTCCTTCAGATAGTATCATAAAGTAGCTTTCCTTAACGATCTCAAGCAGTTGGTTTAGCACTTTACATGTATACCCGACCACCTTGAAGATACATCCAACATCCTTCTAACCTCTAATCCTTCAGCTTATTTCTGTCAAACTGCTCTCTCCGTTGAGTTCCTAAAATCACCTTATTTCCACAATTTGTCCTGTCGTTCCTGTACAGCCTCTGGACCCACGGAAGAGGCGGTGCTTCAGGCATTATGCTTCAGCTTGGTGGAATGACCTGAGGAGGTATTTTTCCAATTTCCCATGGAATGGTTATTGCTTCCAGGTCTGGGATCCCTCTGTATGTTCCCAGTGTATTATTGTCCCTGGCCCATTCCCCACATTCTACTCATCCTAAGGCCCTGGTTCAATTACACTTTTTTCTTGTGGTGTCAAAGGTAGGGAGGCAGTTCACAAGAGGTACCTGGCCCTTCAAACCCTTTCTAATAATGATCTTAAGATTTCTACCTGGAATCATACCAAATCTATTCTTTAACACACCAAAGTCTCTCTTATTAAAAGAAAATATGCGTGTTATGCACCTGTACAGGTGCCCTGCACATTAAGATCCAGATCCAGATCCAGAAAATGCCAGAACCTTACTTTCTTTTACAGAGACTTCTGGCACCTAGCCAAGAATATCTAACAATTTTACTTCTTCATCTTTCCCACCTCCTAAACCCTGGTGGCAAAACTGCTGTCACATCTGTCTCTAAGGATGAACTTTTTGCTCAAACTTTCTCTAAAAATTTCACTCTGGACAATTCAGGGCATATTCCTCCCACTCTTCCCCCTTCTGACTCCACTGTGCCTGTTATTAAATTTCTTAAGAGCGAAGTTTTCTATGCCCTCTCTGGCCTCAATTCTCAGATGCCTTATGGACCCGATGGAATGCCTGCTATTGTCCTTAATAACTGTGTTTCCGTGCCTTCACCCTGCCTGGTAAAACTTTTTTGTCACTGCCATTCGACATTCTTCCTGCTGGAAGTACACCTACAAACAGTCTGTGCCTAAGAAGAGTGACCTCCCTAATCCTCCAAACTTCCATCCTATAGCTTTGCAACAATCGTAGAAAGGAGTTCTTCACCATCTATCAACTTCTGACATTCTCTCTGACCACCAGTACGGATTTTACAAGGGGCGTTCTACTGTCTTGCCTTCCTAACTCATTCCTGGTCATCTTCTCTTAGCTGTTTTGGTAAGCTTTTGCTGTTGCTTTAGACATGTCAAAAGCTTTTGACAGAGTCTGGCATAAATCTTTGCTTTCTAAACTACCTTCCTAAAAATTCTATCCCTGTCAGTACTTTTATCTCCAGTTTCCTTTCAGGTCAATCTGTCTCTGCTATGGTCGAGTCACTTTTCTTCCCCTAAGCCTATCAATAGTGGTGTCCTACAGGCCTTTATTCTATCTCCCACTTTTTTTGTTGTTCATTAATGATCTTTCCAAAACAAACTCTTCTATCCACTATACTCTGCATTATTCTTGTTCTTTTAACACAAGACTCTCCCAATAGGAATCACAAGACTCAAAGCTGGACACTACAGAATGCATTAATTAACCTCTGAGTTCACTATCATTCCTGAATGAGGCAAAAGATACTTAATGTCCTTCTGTGCCTCAAAACTAAATTTCGTAACCTGTCAACTAGACACAATCTTCCAAACACCTATCCCCTATTCTTCAATAACACTCAGCTGTCTCCTTCTTCTACACTAAACATTATCAAAATCTTAATTTGACACTTCAAATGATCTCATCTCTTTGCTAGAGCAGCTTTCTCAAAGAGGCATTCTGTATTGTTCCACATTTTTCCCCCCCTACTAGTTCATATACAAGGCATTGTCTGCCTTTGCATGTAGCAAATGCATCTCATGTATGTGGGGGTTCCACACGCAGTTCCTTTGGGCAGAGTACAGTCAACGGCTTTTCGTTTCAATAATTTCCCTCCTCTTACTGACAGCCTTTTATTTCTTAAATTCTGGTGCAGTGTCGCCTCTCTTTATATCTTGTCGATATGTTCATGCTGCCTGCCCTTCTGAACTTGCTAACTGCATGCTTCCACTCCTCCTGCAACTCCAATGAACAAAACTTACTTCTTCTCTCCACTCATCCCTATACTATCCAACTCCCTTATGCAAGAGTTTACCAGCATCTTCATTCTTTCATCCCTTTTGCTGATAAATTCTAGAGCAGCCTTCCTTCATCTGTATTTCCTCCTGCCTACGACTTGAACTCTTTCAAGAGGGGCGTATCACCACCTCTCCAAATGACTCTGGCCTTGCTATTTCAGAATCTTTCTCTGAACACTGTTTGCAGGACCAGTGCCACTGTGGACTTTTTCGTTTCCTGATTATTTTTTTTTTTTCACCTTAGAGATGCCTCCTTTTCTGTAAAAAAAAAAAAAAAAAATAAATAGATAAAGTCCTCAGATTCTCACTTAGGCATGCTGTCCACTACATCATGAAGGAGTATTTCAAGTTGAGTTGCAAAGGTAAAGGTAAAGTTCAAGGCATATGCCATAGCTGTGTGTGTTATATTGGTTCTCATCTCATTGGCCCTTTAAAGCTTGGAGCGGGTAAGAACTCTCTACCCCAGGAAAAGGCAAGTGTGACATCTAGGTTTTGTGCAATCTAGAGGGGGCTGCACTGAAATTACAGGGTCTTCTCTTTGGAGCGAGTGACCTAATGCCAAACAGTAGGACCAATAACTCCAGTGCTGCCCTATAAGCTTTTAGAGTCCCTAATTCAGCAGGAGTTAGTAGGGCAGAAAAATGGTGGCCGAAATAATAGCAGTACTGAAGTTGATGGGTAGTGTTAATGCACTACCTCTGGGTATGCTTGAAGGGTATACTGATACTGATGGACTGGTGATAGTATCAGTAGGCAAGCTTATAGGGTGGTACAGATTCAGTATCCCCAAGTATACTGATGGGATGATGTTAATTCAATATCACTACGTGTACTGATGATAGAGTAAAGTTAGGGCCATATGCTAAGCTGTGTGTGGCCTCAGTACTCGTCCCTGTTTTACTGGCCCTAGAGCGAGAGCCTGTGGTGGTCAAGAACCCATTAACACAGGACAAAATGAAAGTTCTTAAAGTGTCAGTATGCCTGCATCCATCCATCCCTCTACCTACTAATGTCCAGCCATCCATACATCTACCCAGGTCCTGCTCACTCTTGTGGCTTTCGTGGATTTCTCTCATCTTAATGTATTAATATGTATTTGGACTATATAAATGTCAGTGTATGCTTGGATCTATGCCCATGGCACTGCTCTGCAGAATTTTTTTCACTGGCTTTGAAAAGGTTGGGAACCACTGTCTTAGGACAGCTTTCATCCTAATAATAATGCTCTATTACTCTTCTCTACACCTGTGTCTATTTACATGTACATCTGTCCAGGTTGTGGCTCTCAGGGGCCTCGTTCAAAAGTCAGTGCCTCCATGCCTGTCCTACCCATCACACTAGTTAATGACATGTCCATCTATCCACACATCTGTGCAGGTCCTGCTTACCCTAGTGGCCCTGAGGCAGCTGTAGAGCAGTGGTGGTGGTTGGTGGAATGATCCGTGTGGATTATCTTGGAAATAGTACCCCCACCATCAAGGGTTTGAAGTCCTCTTAGCCTCTGGGAGCCTGAGGACCTGATATCACAGAACTACTGCTTGTAGCTACTCTGCTGAAGAATAAAAGGGATAAGAAGAGTTTGAAAAGAGGGGAAATGCAGGGAGATGAGTGGATGAAAAATGACAAAGGTTGAGTGTAAGTAAAAGGGGTGAGTTGAAGGAAGAGAGAAGTTTAGGATGAAAAAGATGAGTGAAATGCAAGAAGAGAGGAAGTGTATTTAGATGAGCAGGTGAGGAATGGCAGAAGATGAACATGATTAACATAACTGGGGTAAAGTAGAAGCATACTAGAAATAAATGAGTTAGAAATTGTGGAAGATGAGAGTAACAGGAGTGGAGGAAAAAGGGTAAAGCAGGAATGTGAATAGCAGAGGAATGGATGGAGGATGAATGACATGAAGCAGGAGGTTGAGGAGTAAGAAGAGTGGCATGAAGGAGGAAGGTAAATGGAAGAAAATGAATGGTGGAGGATTGGATGGAGAGACGAGTAACACAGAGAAGACAAGGTTGCACATTATAGCGGTGGGGAGGTGCTACATTTTTACATTGTTCAATACAGCACTGTGAGCGTATCATTACAGGCTGGAGGTGTAAATTTGTATCTATGATCTAAGAATTTTGAGCACTGCAGACTATAATTTTACACTAAAATTAACTAAGATAAATTTAAACTGGGTTTCCTTAAGGTGTGTCTGAAGAATAAAAAATATATTCCAACTTATGGAGACAAATTTCCATCAATCCTCTAATAATCTTAACCATTGCAGGCCAGAATTTAACACTAGAACTAACTAAGCAAACTTTAAACTGGGCTTTTCTTGAGGTGTATCTGAAGTATACAAAATACATCTCAACTTGAAAAATGTCATTACTTCCTAAAGTATTACAAAGGCAGCATTTATAGTAAAAATGTGCGGTCTTGATCAAATATCTGTTGGGGTGCAAGCAGGCAACTGAGAAGCTTACAGCTCTTTAAACAAAGGAAGTGACTGCCACCCATCATCACTTAACCACTAACAAACTTCTCATACCACCACCACCACCACCACTTCATAACATTGCACATCACCACCTCATCACTAACAGACAACCCACACCACCACCACAACCACCATGTTATATTACACATCACCACCTTACCACTAACAGACTAACCACACCACCACCACTGCTACTACTACCACTTCATTACATCACACATCACCCCCTCACCACTAACAGACTAACCACACCACCACCACCACCACAACAACAATCTCATTACATTACACATCACCAGCTCACCACTACTCGTAACAGACTACCCACACCACCACCACAACCCCTTAATTGCATTCCACATCACCTCATCCCTACTCCCCATGCCATTACCACTTCATTACATTACACATCATCACCTCATCACTACTCCCCTCACATCACCACCTCATCACTCAACTTGACCCCTACACTAACACCACCACCGCCACTTCATTACAGGAGACTCAAATAAATAAACAAATAAACCCACCTACTAATACCTGTTAATTCAAATATTAATGAATTTATTTAATCTTCAATTATTTTGCACTGTATGGCACCAGTAATCCTTCTTCATGCATTTTTTCCTCACTTTAAGGTAGCAACTGAGAGTCAAGAAACACTGATGATAAGGTCTCTCTCTTTTCTTTACATGCAGTACATTTTTTAAGTTAATGGCTTTACAAAGTTAAGTAATTGAATCTAAGCACTAAGCAGTAGATTAATATAAAAACAAGTCAAAGCAAGCATCCATTGGGCATAAATGATGTGGAGCGATGCTTTAAATACCCCTCAATAGTTGAGGATTTATATTTCTACAGCTTGACTGATGCAGCAGAACAATTTCTCCTTCCATTTCAGCTTATTTACTGGGGGATTTTTAAAGCTGTTTCAGCATAAAGGGCAGAACTATACTAACTGGTCCCTCCGTCATCAAACAGTAGGCCCATTAAGTGCAGTTATGCCCTCTACAGGGAAACATTTCTTAAAGTCCCCCATTAAGCTGGGCAGTTTGCTTCTCTTTGTGCTCTGTCAATCAGCTGCCCATTATCTTATTTCTTTATCTTTTATTTTATTTTTAAATATTTTCAGCAGGTAGCACTACTACTAACATAAGCACCTGAATTAATTTTACCAACATCCATGCAAAGTGAGTAGTATACTCAGTGCTCAAGTTCTTCTGTGAATGCATGATAAAACTTTCAACCCTTTGCCTTCATGAAGATTATCTTGCAACAACACAAAATCTTGGTCAAAAGAACACACAAACAATAAAACATTTTCACTTAGATTGGAGTGTGTATTCATTGTATGTATGCTGTTATTACAAAGAAAAAGAAAGCGTTGACTGCACCGTACAAAGCTGCTCGGTAAATAAGGCGATACTGTGTAGTTATTTACCAAGCTGTTCTGTAAATAAGGTGATGTTAATGTAGCCTTTTACTAAGTTGTTCAGTTAAAAGCCAATGCTGGGCTGGGTAGTAATTTACCAAGATGTTCCATAAATAAGGTAGTCATTTAGTTATTTAATGGGCTGTCCAGTAAATAAAGTGATGATGTCAAGTGCTTATTTTCTAAGCTGTTCAGTAAATAAGGCAGTCATGTAGTTATTCACTCAGCTGCTTGGAGAACAGCTTTGCTTTTTTTTTCAAATAGGTACAAGAAACAATGTCTCATAAAATCTATTGTGCATTATTTTCATGTCTTTAATTTTTTTTTATGAATGATAATAAAAGTAAAGAAAATAATAATAAAAAATAATATTAATAAATAATAATAATGATAATGATAATAAAAAAATATAATATTGATAATAATAAAAAATACAATAATAATAATAATAATAATAATAATAATAATAATAATAATAATAATAATAATAATAATAATGATGATGATAATAAAACTTTTTGGTAAAATAAAAAGCTTTAAGACTTATGAGGCATGTTACGAAGGTTAAATGATTAGAGGAGAAAAACATTTAGGAATTTGCAAGTAAAAAAGAAAAAAGAATGAGACAACTAGTGCTGCTATTACTACTACTAAAAATAATAATAAAATAATGATGATGATGATGAAAATAATAACTAAGAATCAAGCAGCACCAAAAGTATTATTCTCAAGAATCATGTTTT
This sequence comes from Eriocheir sinensis, assembly GCF_024679095.1. Classification (NCBI taxonomy): domain Eukaryota; kingdom Metazoa; phylum Arthropoda; class Malacostraca; order Decapoda; family Varunidae; genus Eriocheir; species Eriocheir sinensis. Next base: position 5,518,644 of record NC_066533.1, read on the forward strand.
TAGTACAAAAAATAAGGCAACTCAAATAACTCTCCAAAAGGCAAAGCGATAATTAATTTCCATGATTATGACTAACCTATAAGGTTCATAGATGCTAAATAACTGAATGTGAAAGATCATAATTCATGATACATCCACATTTGGGGCATTATAATTGAATAATTCTAGTTTGTTAGGTGACTAATATCAAAACATTGTAGTAACTTGAGGTTACTTAATTAATTAGTGTTGCTCTCAACATTAAGCTCTCCTGACCATGTATATATTATGACTACTAAACCCTGAGATGTTTTAAAAATAAATTCATGGATGTTAGTTGTAGGTATATAAACATCCATGTGCAATAAAATGTGCTGCTGGCGATTGACAAATAACTATCAGCAAGAGACAGTGTAAATTAAAGGTTGATGTGATGGTAACAAGAAATGACATCAGGCCAGTGGGAAGCTCTTAACTTAAAATTATAAAAGTGTTCAACAACCAAACCCTCAGCAACGTGTGGGCGTGCAGCACCATGGCCGTGCCCAACAAGACTACAGGTTAGCAGGACACACACATAACAGAACCTAACCATCACAGCACAAATTATGTAGCCATGCACCTCAAGGCTACCAGCACAACCCTCTATCACAACTTTTCAGAACACCTTGACGCAGCCCTCCACCACCAGCAGCGAGTCCCCAAGCACCGCAGCACTACCCCGCACCAGCACGCGGCCACGCACGGTGCTCACCTCGCCCTCAGGCACCACCTCCTCCTCCTCCACCTCGCCCGTGCCCCCGTGCCTCACCAGCGCCACGCCCCCCCCGGCGTGCACACACCCCTCCAGCCTCGCCTCCCCCATCACCATCGCGCACCGCCCGTCACGCGTGATCAAGATGAAACCGTCGAGGAGCATGCTGACGGGCGTGTCGTGGTCTGGAGACATGAAGTTAAAGATATGCTCCACGGCGGTCAACAGGTAGACGGCGTCCACCACCTCCACGGGCATTACGAGATCCTCCCCGTCCTGCCGCCTCGTCACCATCATGTAGTCCCCAGCCGACAGAGCACACAGCGTGGGTGCAGGGGCGAGAAGGAGAGCCATGGTGACTACCGACTCCCTTCACTGTGTATCCGAAAGCCGAGTGATGGCAAAGGCAGGCGTCCGCACCACGTGGTTGCGAGGCTGGCAGGAGGAGGGCTCAGGAGGCTTGTTTGGTCCGTGGCGAATTTGTTTATGGCGGTTTTATGAACAGTTTATCTATCGAATACAAAAAAAAATGTCCCCCTGAAATAGAGTGTGTATTATTTTTGTGTCTCTTTTAAGTTTTCCTTTCTGTATGGAACAAAATAAATAAATAAATAAATAACCCAGCAGACAGCACGAGCGCATTCGGAATCAACCGAGGAAGATGCAATGGTCAGAAATATTTCGAAGATTCACATATGACACCAATCCCTGGCTCTAGAGGCAACTAAAGAAGAAGAAAAAGAAATAGGGATATAGAAAATAGAACACACTCAAGACTACAAATGCAGAGCTTCAGACCCCACTGATTTCTAATAATGTTATAATTATTAGAGACAGGGCCGTAATTTCAGGGGGGCTAGGGGGCTATAGCCCCACCAATGTTTTCTAAACCTATCGGCCAAAAAAGGCCACTAAAAGTGATTGATTGATTGATTGATTGTTTATTGTTGTAAGTAAACAACAAAGGAGGAGGAGCATGCCGTCCCAACCCCCAGACAGCAGGTACTACAGAGTGTGATTATACAACTTAGGATATTATTGAAAAAAAAATTCCCCCAGCTGCGCATGCTCGCTTCCCTCGCCACCCCCCTCCCCCCCTCAAAAAAAAACATGAACCAATGATGCCCCCCCCCCAAAAAAAAAAAAAAAAAAAATCTGCCAAAATTACGGGCCTGAGAGATCAGTGTTCAGACCCACTCAAAACACAAAAGCATGGCAGGATCAGAAAGTAATGTGCTGTGAAATAAGGACTTCAGAACTTACTGCCAGAGAATGACTAAAAAATCTTTGGAAAGACGAAGACGAGGTTATTCAACTGAGGTTTTTGAATGAGTTAAAAGGACTGCTGGGAAGGGAGTTATAGACGAAATACGAATATTAGTAAAATCAGATGAAAGAACACACAACAACGGATATAAATTCTATAAATTCAGGTTGAGGAGGGAAATGAGGAAAAATTGTTTTACAAACAGGATGGTGGAAGAGTGGAACAAACGTGGCAGATATATAGTTGAGGCAAACACCATTGAAAACTCTTAGAGGTTCGCTATATTTATGACAGGGAAGGGACTTTGGTGAATGACCCGCTCTCAGGAGCTGCCATGTGTGGGTCGGCTCAAGGCAAGTATCTATACTTGCCTTGGGTTGGCTGGCCTCCTGCAGGCTGCTTGTATCCTCGTGTATCTTCCTGTAAAGAGTGGTTATGGCCAAATCTCTGGGTACCTCGGAGCTGGCGGAGGTTTTCTTTACACTGACTCCTTAGACACTCAACCAATTAACTCGATCCCGTAGCTAAGGGCGGGAGGGGAGGTGGGGGGGGGAGTTCGGGGGGGGCAGTTTAGTCAACGGTTTGGTAACGGGTTCAACACTGCAGTGATATGCATGTATTCAAGCTAGAAATCGAGTAAATAGGGTACTGGGATTCATTTCAAAGAGTTTGAGCAACAGAAGCGTCGACGTCACCCTCAAGATATATTTAGCATTAGTTATACCTCTTCCTGCTTATGAGGTTCAATTGTGGTCACTTTATTATAGAATGGATATCAGTATGTTAGAATCGGTACAGAGAGAAGCATACCTAGCTACATTCACGACTCGCAGCATGGGCTCACGAAAGATAGGTCATGCCTCACCAATCTCTTGTCCTTCTACACTAAAGTAATTAAGGCGGTAGACAGAAATGCAAGCTATGATGTAATATATCTTGATTTTAGTAAAGCGCTCGACAAAGTTCCTCACCACCGACTGTTGCTTCAATTCAAGGCTCACGGAGTAGACGGGAAAGTTTTGAACAGGATCAGGGCATGGCTTAGCAATATAAGGCTAAGAGTACAAATCAATGGTAAAAGATCAGACTGGGGCTGTGTTACGAGTGGAGAAAAGAATAAAGAAGAAATAGCAAAAAAGAAGGTGGAAAAGAGAAAAGAAGAAAAGAAGAAAAGGAGAGATAAGAATAGAAAAGAAAGAAGACCTGGAAGAATACGTGGAAGAGGAAAAGGATGAAATAAAAAAGCAGCAGAAAAGAAAAGAGAAAAGAAAAAGAGAATAGCGTAAATAGGTGTACTGTTAGGTGACTCTAAAGGGCTCAACAGCGCAGTGATATGTGCCTTAGGGAATCCCTTCATATAGGGTTTGTACGTAGAGGCAAACTACCATTCAGCTCTAGACTCCTGACCATGCAATGTCAACTCCAAGCTCCCCTGGGCCCAAAACCACATTTGCGAAAGCGAGGTGACGTGTTAAATCGAGCCACCATATAGAGGTTTTGCAGTGACGTCACGAAATTGCGTCGTCTGCACCTTGTGCGTCGTCTGCAAACCCGTTGGTGGTCACCTCCCCAGCAGAGTGAGCAGACGGACCACGTGTGCCCCATCCCCAAGTCACTACCCGCGGGCAAATGGCAGGACCTTCAGCATCATTTGTGTTATGTGATTACGCGAGATCGCTTGAGAATGCTGCGAAGCTAAGATACATCGAAAAAATCAGTGCTTTTGGAGGAGGAGACTGGCAAACTGGCTGTCTAGCTGGCTGGCTGTCTGGTTGACTGGTGGTTTGACTGGTTGCCTGGTGGGTTGATTGGCTGGCTGATTGGTAAACTGACTCTCTGTTTAACTGACCGACTGGATGGCTGACTGGTTGACTGGATGACTGACTGGGTGGTTGACTGACTGGCTGATTGGTTGGCTGGCTAGCTGGTTGACTGGCTGATTGGTTGGTTGGCTGACTGCCTGGCTGGTCGGTTGACTGGCTGTCCCTCTGCCTGACCGATCTCCTGTTGCTGACCAGTGATGCCCAGGTAGGCAGCACAGGCAGGCAAACAGGTGAGGGCAAGTAACGACAGGTGAGAGGAGGTCACGGCAAGTCACCTTGCACTACGCACTCTTTGAGGGTCACTTCCCTGCGTACACTTATATACTCCACCCAGCACTGAGCTCTGTCCCTCTGTGCACTTTGCCTCCACTGAATTTCCTTTCCTATTTTTTTCCCCTGCTTGAACGCCGCCACGCGTGTTTACCTCCGCCAGCTCATGTATATCCTGTTCCAGAGTAAATCCCCGCCATACAATAAGCTAGGGGACCCGGGGTAATACCTAAATGAGTATTACCTCATGTAATAATCTGATCAGTCTTGCCTGTAATATTTACCTCTGACAAAATGAGCACTGCAGAGTCTGGATAAAGCAGACGGCCGCCAGTTTTCCCTCCTCACAGCTGCTATCCACTTCCCCCGCCCTTCTGGATTCGCTGGAAATCTATAAAATGACACAGCATCTCTCCCGTGTCGGTTAGAACATCCAACCGCACAGCATACGTATCCCATGACGAACACACAGAGCACTTGTGCAGCCGCCACTAAGGTTTGTTTTGATAAGTGACCACCGCCACTAACCACCAAGATGGCCATTTAGGCCTACGCTACCCCCGCATCCCCACTAATGACGTCAGCTGCAAAATCTCTATAGGTAGCCACTGGCTGGAACAATGGCAAACAAAACCCACTACGAGCTCGCGGGCGTGAAGCCCGAGGCCACCTCGAAGGAGACAAAGAAAGCCTACCACCATCTCGCCCTCACCACACACCATGACAAAAACCCGAATGACCCGAACGCCACGACAAGTTCCAGCAGCTGCGGCGGGCGATGGAGACGCTCTCCGACCCCGACTCACGGGCCCGATACGACGCACAGGAGAGGAGCACAGCCAGTTCGACCATGGCTCCGAGGAGGAAGGCCTACTCCTACTCGACCTCTTCTTCTTCGGTTTCCTCTTCCTCCTTCTCGTACGCCTCCTCCTCCTACCACTGCTCCTCCTCCTCCTTCTCTTCAGGCTCTTTTTCAACACCGAAATCAAAGTCGAAATCGTTTCACAAAAATAAACAAAAAAGAAACAAGGTGACTAAAGTAGGCACGACGGCCTACATGTGGCACCTCCTATTTCCCTTCAGATATAAGACGATCGCAATAGAGAACACCTCGCCCAAGGAGGAGAAGGCCCAGAAGAGGAAGCGGTACCGACAATACAAGAAGAAGGCGTCGTTTCACTCAAGAGCGTCGCCTGGGATCTATCACTGCCCTTTTTCCCTTTCTTACTAACTCATTCATGTGTTTCGTAACTCCTTCTCTTCCCAAAGTCAGACCCGGTACTATTAATGTATCGGAGTATTCAATATATGTCCCTTCTATTATGTTCTTCTATTACTGCTATTGATATCATCTTACAGACGTATTTTTAAAGGCCAAAAAGATCAGTCGGGTTCTCATGAGTATTATTTTACATTCATGGTGCAGAAGCCTTATGAAACTACCACTAGACTTACAAAGCTACTCATGGAAATGCTCACAACATCTATGAAAGTTTTATCAAATGTGGGTGTGTAGGGCCCACTTGTTTAGGAATATAGGTTCAGGTCCTGCTTACCATAGGGCCTAGTGGCTCTGAGGCAGCTGTAGAGCACTGGTGGTGGTGTGTGGAATGGACCCGTGTGGATAACCTTGAAAATAGTCCACCATCAAGGGGCTGAAGTCCTTTTAGCCTCTGGGAGCCTGAGGACCTGACACCACGGAACTACTGCTTGTACTCTGCTGGAGGATAAAGGGATAAGAAGAGTATGAAAAGAGGGGAAATGCATTGAGATGACTCGACCTCAGACACCGCCACCACCACTACTACTTCTTCACTCCAAACTCAGATGAATAAATTCAATAAATAAACTCACCCACCATACCCTGTTAATAAAGATATTAATAATTATTAAATTCTTTATTTGGACTGTATGGCACTATAATAGTAATATCATTTGGATGCACTTTTTCCTCATGCAGGCTGACGGTCAAGGAATGCTGAGGATTTGTCTTTTTTCCTTCTTTTTCTTTAAACGCAGTACAGGTGTTTATAGTTCCTGGCATAAAAGTTAAGTAATAGCATATAAGCAGCACATTGATATAACAAACAGGTAAAAGCAGGCAACCACTGGGTATGAATAATGTAAAGTGACACTTACAATACCTCTCTGCAGCCTTAGACTTCTGTTCCTCTACTTTTTATGAGCAGCAGAACAGTTTCTGCTTCCGTCTCAGCCTATTCATCGGGGGACTTTTAAAGCTGCTTCTTTTGTAGCAGGCAGCGTTATGCTTACCGGTACCTGTGTCCACAGAAGGCAGGCCTGATAAGTGCAGTTATGGCCTCTACACAGCAACGACCCTCAAAGTCTCCATTAGGCTGGCGGTTTGCTGCTCTTTATGCTTGCTCAATCAGTTGACCATTACCTTAAGTTTTCTTTTGTTTCATCTTCAGTAGGTGACACAGTTTATCAGAAGCACCTGAATTTATGTATCCAACGTCTATACAAGGCGAGTGGTATACTCAGTGCTCGAGAAGTTCACCTCTGAATGCATGATAAAACACTATCTTTCGCCTTCATCAAGATTATCTTCTCGACAACACAAAACCGTGCTCAAAAGAACACACGAACAATCAAACGTCTTCCCTTAGACTGGAGTATATACATTACAGGTATGCTCTGTTATTACAAGGAAAAAGAAAACGGCTGTTTGTTATTCCCTTGCCTCACTCTGATGAGAGCACATTACAAAGGAAGAGGAAGAGAGATTATGCGTGGAGAATTTACAGAAGAGAGAGAGAGAGAGAGAGAGAGAGAGAGAGAGAGAGAGAGAGAGAGAGAGAGAGAGAGAGAGACTATAACTATACCTAACGGGGAGCATATGTCCGAGGGCGAGTCGCTTCACTCATGTGTGCACTAGCCGCCTCTACTCCGGTGGTCCAACCGAGCAAACCCCCATGTAGCTGTCCTATGCACCTCGTCCTTCCCGGCAGGATTGATCGACTTGCCCCAGCCATGAGTTACGTGGGCCTCCCCTTGGTCTCCTCCACTCAGGGGTGTCTCGTACAGAAACAACCCTGTGAGCAGGACGACGTCCGGGAGGCGTCCCACGTGCCCATATAGCCGGAGTTGGCGTTCACGGTACTAATCTGGTAACAGGCCTCGATTCAGTTTCACGGAGTAATCGTCGGTTCGACACAAAGTCATTCCAGCGATACCCCATGATCCTGCGAAGGCACTTGGTACCAAAGGCATCGACACCCCTCTTCCAAGTCACTATTCAGTGTCCATTTCTCACAGCCATACAGTAAGACAGGGAGCACGAGTAACAACGATTCAAATCTCGTTCGCCTGCATAAATATCGACAACGCTATATACTCATGATGAGCGAGTCCATACCGCCGTGGGCCAAGCAAATCCGTCGAGTGACTTCCTGGTAAGACCCACCATTATTATGCATTACGCCACTAAGGTATGTGAAACTTTTGGTGAGCTCGACATCCTCACCACATGCGTGAACAGACTGAACTGTGGCAGGGCTACAAAATACAGAAATACGGTAGGCTACAAAATGCAGAAATACAGGAGCCTACAAAATACAAAAAATACAGGTGGAAACAAAATACGGAAATACAGTACCTACTAAATACAAAAATACAGTAGCCCATAAAATACAGAAATACAGTAGGGCGCAAAATACAAATACAGCAGACCACAAATTGCAGAAATACAGTAGGCTACAAAATACAGAAAAACAGAAGGCCAAAAGATACAGAAATAAAATAGGCTACAAAATACAGTAAACTACACTTACCTACAAAAACTGCGATAACTAAAATATATATGTTAAGTAATACGATATACGACAACCTCGGATACCGCTGGAAACGACCCTCAGAACGCTAGTAAAGTGCAACGAAACTAATAACCTTTCTTAGAGACATCCACACGACTTCACTATCATCTTCGGGTACTTCTTGAGCACGATATTTTGTTCGTGGGAGTAATAAAGGACGGGGATGGTGGCCAGATCGATGGGGGCACAGCAGGCGTTCGGGGGCCGCTCACTATCATCCGGGACGCCATCCATGAGCTTCACCAAGGTCTGGACGAGGGCGTGATTGGAGGCGTTCATCTTGGCGTGCAGGGGGAAGACGCAGTGGCCCTCACAGTAGTTGGCGTCGTATCCCTCCGGAGCGATGACCCAGTTCTCCCAGCCGAGGTCTTGGAAGGACACGTACAGGTGCTTCAGCCGGCACCACGTGTCGGAGCCGATGGTGCGGTCTGTGATCTCTGGACGGACGGAGAAACAGAGAAACAAATCTTATCAAATGGATCAAAGCAAAAAAGGATCTAAGCAAAAAATGATCTCTGTGATATCCGGAGGAAAGTAGAAACAAGAACAAACTTAATTAAACGGATCTAAGCAAGAAAAGTGCGGTCTGTGATCTCTGGACGGACGGAGAAACGGAGGAACAAATCTTATCAAATGGATCAAAGCAAAAAATTATCTCTGTGATATTTGGAGGAAAGTAGAATCAAGAACAAACTTAATTAAACGGATCTAAGCAAGAAAAGTGCGGTCTGTGAGCTCTGGAAGGACACACAGAAAAAGAAACAAGCCTTAATATACTGGCTGAAGCAAGCGGTGCCGGTGACCTCTGGATTAACGTGGAAAAAGAGAAGCAAATCTTATTAAATGGATCTGAACAAGCATAGTGGAGTCTGTCTGTCTGTCTGTCTGTCTGTCTGTGTCTGTGTCTTTTCCGTGTATGATCTTCCCCTTATCTTTCCACATGTTCAGTTTTCTGCTTCCTGTTAGGCATAAGATATCTTGATTTACCTTGATGTGCCATATTATTATTTCCTATTTTTTTTTCTATCGTTCTTGTTCGCATTGTCGCAGTGGATCACTGTAGGGTAAGATGACTATAGTAAAGAAAACCTCCGCCAGCTCCGAAGTGTCTAAAGCCGTGGCCATAACCTCTCTTTACAGGTGGATACACGAGGATACAAGCAGACTACAGGAGGCCAGCGCCCACACATGGCAGCTCCTGAGAGCGGATCATTCACCAAAGTCCCTTCCCTGTCATAAATATAGCGAACCTCCAACAAACGTTTTCAATGGTGTTTGCCTCAAGTACACATCTGCCAAGTTTGTTCCACTCATCCACCATCCAACTCGTGAAATAGATCTTCCCTATTTCCCCCTCAACCTGAGTTTACCGACTATTTATCCGTTGTTGTGTGTTCTTTCATCTATTTTTAATTAATAAACGTAATTAGTGTAAATTTCCCTTTCGAGTCCTCTTAACCTATTCAAAAACCTCAATTGAATCACCTTGCAGTCTTCGTTTTTCTAAAGAATGTAAGTTATTTGTTTTTAGTCGTTCCCTGGCGGTAAGTTCAAAAGTCCTCGGATCATTTGAATCATTCTTTCCTATGCTGACTCAAGGGAAGCAATATGCGTTCCGTAACAGGTGCACCGAAATAGAACAGTAAGTCAGGTTAGGCTTAAGCACTGCCATATATAACTTCTACGCTAAAACCCAAGATGCTATTTGCGCGGTTTCTAGCAGTAACAGTGATTCATCTTTATCTATTAAAATAATTATAATAATAATAATAATAATAATAATAATAATAATAATAATAATAATAATAATGATAATTATTGTTATTATTATTATTATAATTATTATTATTATTATTATTATTATTATTATTATTATTATTATTATTATTATTATTATTATTATTATTATTATTATTATTATTTATTATTATTATTATTATTATTATTATTATTATTATTATTATTATTATTATTATTATTATTATTATTATTATTATTATTATTAATCTTGTTCCTTTTCTTTTCACTCAGTTTCAGAGTTTTTTTTCTTCACAAATAGGCGTTCGTTGCTCGACCTCTAAAATGGATTTTGGCTACAATATCCGGGATGCTACAGGCTAACAGTTGATGGTGTCCGCCATTTCTGTTATAGGTAAATTTGGCGATGGCCTTATAGCTGAAAAAATCCAAGGACAAGCTCTAACTGTGCGCCAAGTTTCACGCTTCTATCATAAAGTGCACGATTTGATCGAATTTTTCCCACATATCTGCTCGCGGATGAGGGAAGGAAGGGGGAAGGAGGGAGTGAGGGAGCGAGGGAGGGAACTGGGGAAGACAGGGGGAAGGAGTGAGGGAAGGGTATGGGGAAGGAGTGAGCGAGGGAACGAAGGGGGGAACTAGGGAGGAGGGAAGGCCAGGGGGAAAGATGGAGGTAGGGAGTGAGGAAGGGAACTAGGGAGGAGGAAGGGACAAGGGGAAGAAGTGAGTGAGAGAACGAAGGAGGGAACTGGGAAGGAGGGAAGGGTAGGGGGAAAGAGTGAGTGAGGGAACGAAGGGAGGAACTGGGAGTCGTTGGGAGCGAAGGAGGGAGCTGCGGAGGATTACTTTGTGGAGGTCGGGTCATCACAAAGGTGGAATTGAATCTTGGGTCTCTATCACCCTTCCCATCTCGGCGTAAATCAAGACTGGGTCCCTCGGTCTACCTGTCCGTCTCTACCTACCTTTCTGACCACCTGCACGCTCTTTCACCTGTCTGTATCTTTCCCTATTTCTCTGTCCATCCACCTGTGTGTCTTAGTTTATTTTTTTCTGTCTATCCATCGCACTGTACTTTTTATGTCTACTTTTTTTCTGTATCTGTATTCTCTTCTGTCTGTCTCCCTGTCTCTCCTCCAATCTCTGTGCATCTGTCTGTGTCTCGGCTTATTTTTTTCCTTTTTTGTCCATCGCACTGCACTGTTGTTTGTCTGTCTACCTCTTTCTCTGTCTGTGTTCTCCTTTGTCTGTCTGTCTGCCTGTCTCTTTTCCTATCTCTGTGCATGTCTGCGTGCCTCAGCTTTTTTTTACTGTCCATCGCTTTGCACCTACGTCTGTTTGTCTACCTTTTTTTCCTACATTTTCCTTCAGTTGTCTATCTAGTTGTCCCTTTCTATTTATTTGTCCGTCTGTCCGTGCATTTCTTGGTTTTGGTTGTAAAAGAGCCAGGTAGGACACGTATCAACGGTTTTAAGTTAGACAAATTCAGATTCAATACAGACAGGCAAGAATTAATTCACCAACAGAGTGGTGGATGAGTGGAACAGACTTGGCAGTCATGTTGTGTGTGCCAATACCATGTAGAGGTTGGATAAATACATGGATAGTGAGGTAAGATGCATGGGGTTAGACATACAGGAGCTGCTTTGTATAGGCCTCTTGCAGACTCCTTGCGTTCTTATGTTCTAATCTCTCTCTCTCTCTCTCTCTCTCTCTCTCTCTCTCTCTCTCTCTCTCTCTCTCTCTCTCTCTCTCTCTCTCTCTGTCTACCCCTTCTGACTCACCTCTGTAGCTTCGTGGGCGGCTGCGTGGGGGAGGGCCGACGGAGCGCGCTGTGCGGCTCCTCTTCCTCTTCGATACCGAGTCCGGAAGAGCGAAGTACCCCACCATGAAGGGCCTCACATCCTCATGGTCCCGCGAGCCCGACAGACCGACCTCATGGAACCGCCTCTCGTGCTCTGAAGAGGAAGAGTACGAATAAGAGGGATAAGTGGTTGAAGGAGGAATGAAGAAAGAAATGTGGAACGGAGGACCGGAAGAAGAAGAAGAAGAAGAAGAAGAAGAGAACGATAAGGAATAGGAGGTGGATGAAAAGAGGAAAAGGAGTGGAGGACAGAAAAGAGAAAGGGGACGAGTAAGAAGAACAGGCAGTGGAAGGAGGAATGAAGGAAGTGAGGAACGGAAAGAATGTAAGGAATATAAAAGAAGGCTGGAAAGAGAAAGAGATGTGGAAGATAGGAAAGAGGAGGAGGACGAGTAAGAAGAACAGGTAGTGGAAGGAGGAATGAAGGAAGTGGGGAACGGAAAGAATGTAAGGAATATAAAAGAGGGCTGGAAAGAGAAAGAGATATGGAAGACAGGAAAAAGGAGGAGGACGAGTAAGAAGAGTATATAGGTAGAGGAAAGATAATGAAGAAAGAAATGCGGAGCGGAAAGGGTGTAAGACATAGAAGAAGGTTGAAGAGAGGAAGATGAGTGGAAGACATATGAAAAGGAAGAGGAAGAGCAAGATAGAAAGTGGAAGGAGAGGAGGAAATGGGAGAGTTGGTGGAAGACACTGACACACGCACTCACACACTCTTCGCTCTCCTACACACTCTCTCATTCACTGACCCACTAACGCACTTGCTCACCTATACCGACATGTACTCACCTCACTCCTTCACCCCCTCCCTCACTCACAGCCCTCTCACCTACCCTCACACACATCCATACATACACACTTCCATTCTAACGCACTCACTCACACGATCCTCCCCCCCCAACACGCATACTTAGCCTGCAACTATCTTCACCCACTAACGCACACACTCACACTCCTTCCTCATCCCTCACAGTCTCAAACCCTCAGTCACACAATATGTTTTACTTCCCATGTATTCCCCCCTCACATACACTTATCTCCCCACACAACACTCCTCTCCTCTCCTCCCTTTCCCTCCCTCCACCCCCCACCCCAACACATACTTACAGGACTCCAGATTACCAGATTGTCGTACTCAGCCTCTTATGTTTTCCGATTTCCGACCCAAAAACTGTCTCTTCCACTCCAATAACTACATTTATTTATAGTTACCGTTGAAAGGTTTAATTACTAGTGTCTTTTTGCTATAGTTAAGTGTCTAAAAACGGTAAATACAATGGTGGATACGATAATCTGGCAACGCTGATACTTACTCTTATCGATGGAGGTGACGGCGAGGCGGAACCCGAAGTTGGTCTGCGGCAGGATGAGCCAGGAGAGGACGGAGGTGGTGACGTTGATGCTGGTCCAGCCCGCCTCGTCCAGGACCATGCGGGCCACCTCAGACTCGCTCCTGCACGCGGGGGTCACCACAACACAACGGGGAAAGGTAAGTAAGTAGAAAACAAGAACAAGAAAGAATCAAGAGAAGAACAAGAAACAAATATGATCAAGAGGTGAACAAATGAGGAACGCAAAAACAAACCGAGAATATTAGAAAACAAAAATAAACAACAAAGGGAAGAACAGGAACACACAGGTACTAAAAACAAGAACTAAAGTAGGAAAGCAAGAAAAAGAAGCGAAGAAAAGAGAAACGCAAGAATAATTGGAGAATACGAAACCACAAAAATAAACAGCTGGTAAATATGTGAACGCGGGAAGAACAACAACACAGGTAAAGAAAAGAAAGCTAGCGCAGGAAAACAGGAGAAAAGAAGTGAACAAAAGAGCATCGCAAAAACAAATCGACAATGCAAGAACACAAAATGAACAGGAGAGTAAAAATGTGAACACGGGAAGAACAACAACACAGGTAAAGAAAAGAAAGCTAGCGCAGGAAAACAGAAGACAAGAGGTGAACAAAAGAGCATCGCAAAAACAAATCGACAATGCAAGAACACAAAATGAACAAGAGAGTAAAAATGTGACCACGGGAAGAACAACACCACAAGTAAAAGAGACCAAGACAAGAAGACACAACACAAGCAACACAAGTAAAAGAGACCAAGACAAGAAGACACAACACAAGCAACACAAGTAAGAGAGACCAAGACAAGAAGACACAACACAAGCAACACAATTAAAGAGACCAAGACAAGAAGACACAACACACGCAACACAATTAAAGAGACCAAGACAAGAAGACACAACACAAGCAACACAATTAAAGAGACCAAGACAAGAAGACACAACACAAGCAACACAATTAAAGAGACCAAGACAAGAAGACACAACACAAGCAACACAAGTAAAAGAGACCAAGACAAGAAGCAACAACACAAGCAACACAAGTAAAAGAGACCAAGACAAGAAGACACAACACAAGCACCACAAGTAAAAGAGACCAAGACAAGAAGCAACAACACAAGCAACACAAGTAAGAGAGACCAAGACAAGAAGCAGCAACACAAGCACCACAAGTAAAAGAGACCAAGACAAGAAGAAACAACACAAGCAACACAAGTAAAAGAGACCAAGACAAGAAGACACAACACAAGCAACACAAGTAAAAGAGACCAAGACAAGAAGCAACAACACAAGCAACACAAGTAAGAGAGACCAAGACAAGAAGACACAACACAAGCAACACAAGTAAAAGAGACCAAGACAAGAAGACACAACACAAGCAACACAAGTAAAAGAGACCAGGACAAGAAGAAACAACACAAGCAACACAAGTAAAAGAGACCAAGACAAGAAGACACAACACAAGCAACACAAGTAAAAGAGACCAAGACAAGAAGCAGCAACACGTCAGAACACATGAATAAAAGGTGAACAAAGGCGAAGAACAGGAACAAAACGTGAATACAGGAACACAAAAATAAATACGGGTAAAAATGGAACGTGTGAAGAACAGCAATACAAGTGAAGGAGACCAGGAAAAGAAGCAACAAAACGTACGAATACAGGAATAAAAGATGAACAAACGAGCAAAACGGGGACGAAGCGTAAGTATAAAAACACAGAAGTAAACAACAAAGTAACAGAATATGAACACTGGAAGAATAGCAACACAGGTACAAGACACCAACGCACATTTTGGTGAGAGAGGCAGCAATCTCTTGTAACCCTAACAGCGCTTTTAGGAACCTAACTCGGGGAAACTCTTTAATAATATTTTAAAGATAAACACAAGATCTACTTATGAACACACACACACACACACACACACACACACACACACACACGGCCCGGTAGCTCAGTGGTTAGAGCGTCTGCCTCACAGCCAGAAGGACCGGGGTTCGATTCCTCGACCGGATGAAGATAAGTTGGGTTTATCTTCTTTCACGTGTAGCCCCTGTTCACCTAGCAGTGAGTAGGTATACGACGTAAGGCGAGGAGTTGTGACCTCGTTGTCGCGGTATGTTGTGTGTGAGTGGTGTCAGTCCTACCCAAAGATCGGTCACTGAGCTCTGAGTTCCTTCCGTAGGGGAACGGCTGGCTGTCTCGAGAGAGACCCGCAGCAGACCAAGAGGTGAATTACACACACACACACACACACAACAAGTGTTAATAGCACAAAAACTGCTAGATCGGCGTCGCATAACCCTCCAACACACCCCCAACAATTCATATTATGCAACTAGGGGTCTAAAATGGAAAATGCTGAAAAGTAAAGATGGCGCCACTATAAACACTTGCCTGCGCCACAACGGGCTGGGGCCGACCATCAGGCCCTACTATGATGGCCTACCAGCGCCACAGGCCAAGACGTAAAGAAAAAAAAAAGCTGACTTTGTTCATAATGCCATGTTGTAGGGTTCATCAGGGCTAACAAATGTTATTATACAATGTCATGTTTACAATGCATGGGTAAGCCAGGAAAACAACTTGAAGAGAACAACAAAAAGATGGACAATCTGTTGTCCATCAAGAACACAAGAACATAATAGAAGAGGCGTTTGAATCTTCATAATGCGACTCCTATTGGCCTTGTATTTTTATATGGGAATAAAAGAGGGCAAGAAATTAATATGTAAAAAAAAATATGGTGCCTCTGTAAAGGAATCAGAGGAAGACGTGAAGGAGATGAGGCTTGATTGTGTAAACCGAGATTAATTAAGATGAAAGGTACGAGAATAAAAGGTATGGTTACACAAGGTGATTAGACTTAATTAAAAAGACATGAATAAAAGAGACAATTAGATTACCTGAGCCGCTAGCCGCTTTTGATGAATTAATCTTGGAGCTTGACGGAAAGAAAAAAAGGCTGAGGAAACTGAAAAACGTGATGGAAGTTGATGAGGAAAAAAAGATGAGAAAGATGAGCTGATTTATATTTGATAGGCTTGCGTGAAGAAAAGGAAAACTCGTTAAGGTAAATTCAATGAGCAGAGAAGAAACATATATTAGGATAGTAAAGATATGGTGAAAAATTAGTTTAGTAATTTAGAGTTGGATGAATGGAGCAAGCTTGGGATTTATATGGTTATTGCTGGTACGAGAGATACCTTCAAGAAAAGTTGTATAAAGTGCTTGACGGGGAAGGAATGTAATGTTAGTTTCACAAGGGCTAGCAGCTAACCTTTGCAGCCTCCTACGTCTCCGTGCTCTTAACTAGATGAAGCAGGTGGAGAAGGAAAAGTGGTTAAGGTAGATTGAACCTGACAGGTGGAGTGAAAAAAAATGTCAGACTACTTAGGCAGACAGACTGGAAGGATGAGGTGAAAGCTGTTAAAATGGAAGAGACAAGAAGAGGTTAACCATAATGGGGTACTTACGAGCTGCTTCTATGTAGAAGCAGCTTTGAGTCCCTCCCTCTCATTTGAATAAAAAAGAAGAAAAAACATAATAACGCTTTAGTAGAAAAAAATATGTATAAAGAGAATGAATAATTAACGGAATCAGTGTCTTTTTAAGGAAACAAAGTAGAAGCTGACGAAGCGATGAAAAATAAAACTGAAAAACTAAAGTCAATAAGTCCGTGAATAAAGAAGAAAATCAATAAAATCAGTGCCTATTTAAGGAAGCAAAGTAGACGCTGATTAAAGTGATGAAAAATGCAAGAAAGTTAGTCAGTACATCATCGACTTGGCTATTTTTTTTTTTTAAATTGTTGTTTCCTTTTTTTTTGTGCCCTTGAGCTGTCTCCTTTGTTGTAAAAAAAATAACAAAGAGAAGAACCAATTGCATTAGTGCGTGTTAAAGAAGCCTGACAAGTTTTCCCACCATAAACGTGAAAAAAACACCTATGGGAATGCGGGTAATTTCCTTTGTGGTCTTTGTAAATAGTTGTTGTGAGGGCGTCTGCGAACAGGGGCCTTGAGACACTACAGAATCGAAGTATAAATAACTGATAACATGACACACAGGAAAATACGGGACTTATACACCACCATTAAGAAAAACAAGCAAAGTACAAGTAAACTGGAAAAAAATAAACAAAATACGGGTCTTAGATATTCATTCAAGGCATTCATTAAGGAGGGAAAATAAAGATGACTGAAGAGATGAAAAGAGAAATACGAGCCTTAGATATCGCCGCTAAAAAATAAAAAAAAAATACAAGTTTGCTAAAAAGATGAAAGAAATACAGACTACCATTAAGGAAAAAACAAATCAATCTAAAACTGAGAAGATGAGGAAAATATATACAAGGTAGAAATGGATAGGCTCAGAAGCAAAATAAATAAATAAATAAGTGAATAAATAAATGATGGGCTATTAAAGAGACAAGAAAGAGGGTAATTAAGGCGATAAATGATGGGTTAGCGGAGCAGTTAATTAATCTCTTCTGCACCACGTGGAGGGGAAGGCACTAATTAACCTGACAAATACTGGGAAAAGGTTGATGCACTCTCCCCCTCCTCCTCCTCCTCCTCCTGCTCGCTTTTAGAAGGTTGAGAGAGCCAATTAAGGTACCCTATATTTATTTTATCTCCATTCTCCGCTCTCTCTCTCTCTCTCTCTCTCTCTCTCTCTCTCTCTCTCTCTCTCTCTCTCTCTCTCTCTCTCTCTCTCTCTCTCTCTCTCTCTCTCTCTCTCTCTCTCTCTCTCTCTCTCTCTCTCTTATCTCAACCCCTTTCCTTTCATCTTCCATTAGCTTTTTTCTTTCCTTCCTTCTTTTTTCCTTCTTTCTTTCTCATAACCTTTTCATTCCTATATCTTTCCTATTTCTCTTCATTTTCCTTTGCATTTTTTACCCATATTTACTTTTACTTTTATCCCCTCTTCCTTCCTTCCTCCCTCCTTCCCTTTTTCCTTTACGTCTTTTTATCCTCTCTTCCACTCTTCTTCCTCTTCGTGGTCTTCCTTCTTCTCCCCTTTTCTCCCCTCATCCACGTCCGCCATTTCTATCCTCATTCCTCTTCCCTCTCTTCACTAACACCACCCTCATTTACATATTCTTTTCTGCTTCCCTTCACCCAGTTCTCCTATACAAACACAGACTATTCGCTGCCTAATTAACACACCGTCTGTATCTCTATCTGTTTTTTCTGTCTGTGCGTCTATATTTTTGTCTGTCTGTCTGTCTACCTGTCTGTTCCTTTTAAAATGTCTTCCTGTCTTTCACACACGCACTTCAATACTTGTCTCATGTTTTCTTCCCTTTTATTATTATGTTCCTTGGTTTACTTCACTCCCCTTCAATTTTAGTCTCACGTTTTCTTCCCTTTTATCATAATGCTCCTTGGTTACTTCACTCCTCTTCAATTTTAGTCTCACGTTTTCTTCCCTTTTATTATTATGTTCCTTGGTTTACTTCACTCCCCTTCCATTATACATCCATTACATATCTTCCTCCCCTCTTCTAAATATCCCTTCTGTATACGCTTTTTACCTTCCCCTCTTACACACACACACACACACACACGCATACACACACTTTGCTATGTACTTTTTCCCCCCTCCCTCACACTCGTAACCTTAACACTCCTCCCTTTCACACGTTATTCTCCCCTACGAGCCAGTCTTCTTCCCCTCACACTTCCTCCTCTTTTCTCTTCATACGTATTTAGTCCTTCTCCCTTCCCTTTCCGCTCGTTCGCACACATCATTTTTCCCTTCCACACAGTTATTCTCTTCTCCTTTCCTTTCCCCTCGTTCGTACAACCCTATTTTCCTTCCACACACTTTTCCCATTCTCTTTATGCACCAAGTTCCTTTTTCATTCCCTTTCCCTTTTTTTTTTTACAAGCCATCTTTTTTTTTTCTCTCCACACATCTTTCCCCATTCTTTCCATACCCTTATTCTCTTCCCCTTCCCTTTCCCCTCGTCCTTACACAGCGTCTTCCTCCTCTCACTCTCCTCTCTACTCTTCACGTAATTCATTCTTCTTTTTTCCCTCGTTCGTACACAGCATTTTTTCTCTCTACGATTTTTCCCCCTTTTCTCATCACACACTTATTCATTTCCCCTTCCCTTTCCCCTCCTTCTTGCATATCTTTCCCCCTCACCTATGCTTCCCTCTTATCTTCACCCACCTAGTCCCTTCTCCTTCCCTTTCCCCTCCTTCTTCCATATCTTTCCCCCTCACCTATGCTTCCCTCTTATCTTCACCCACCTAGTCCCTTCTCCTTCCCTTTCCCCTCCTTCTTCCATATCTTTCCCCCTCACCTATGCTTCCCTCTTATCTTCACCCACCTAGTCCCTTCTCCTTCCCTTTCCCCTCCTTCTTGCATATCTTTCCCCCTCACCTGTGCTTCCCTCTTATCTTCACACACCAAGTCCCTTTTCCTTCCCTTTCCCCTCCTTTTTGTACATTCGTTCCCTCACATACTCCCTTCTTCCCTTCACTTACTTATTCTCTTCCCCTTTCCTTTCTCTTCGTTCGTATACATCTTTATCCTCACATATATACCCCTCTGCTCTTTACACACCCTTCCCATTCCCTTCTTCCATATAATTTTTCCCCTCTTCTTTTCCCCTTCCATTTCCCCTCTTTCATGCACATCTTTTCACTAACATATACTCCGTTCTTCTCTTTTCACACCCTTCTCCTTCCCTTCTTTCATATATTTTTTCCCCTCTTCTTTTCCCCTTCCATCTTTCCACTCACACATACTCCCCTCTTCTCTTTACACAGCCTTCTCCTTCCCTTTCCCCTCTTTCACATACATTTTTCCCTCCCCACACTTCCCCTTCTCACATTTAACCCTATCTTTCAACCCTTCCCCTCGTGTCCACTTGCATCATCTTTCTCCCTCACACACTCCCCTCTGTTTCCCTCCTCAACCCCTCCCATACCCAATCCACCTTCCCACACTGCTTCCCTCTCGTCCGTAGGTAGCATTTTCCCCTCACACGTTCACCTACACACACTCCCATTAATCTACCACACTTTATCCATTTTCCCCTCATCTGCCTGTACTGTTTTCCTCTCACCCACCACTCTTACCTTCACAAACTCTCCTTTTCATACACGTTACTTTACTTTCACGCACGCACTTAATCTACTTTTCCCTCGCCCGTAACAGTGTACACTTACTTTATTTTCTTTTTGTCCCCTCTCTTTCTTACCAACTATCCTCTTCGTTCACATTCTTTCCTCTAACAAACCCGATCGCATATTTATCTTTCTTCATCACCCACTTAATTCACTCTCCCTCATCTCTTTACCCTTTTTTAACTACTTTTTTTTCTTGTCCACTATCCCTTCCACACATCTTCATTTAACTAACAACCCCTATCACATACTCCCCTTCTTCATCACCCACTTAATCCACTCTCCCTCGTCTCTTTACTCTTTTTTAACTACTTTCTTGTCCACTATCCCTTCCACACATCATCATTTCCCTAACAACCCCCATCACATACTTATCTTCTTCCTCACACACTTAACCCACTTTCCCCTCGTCCGTAATAGAGTACACTTAATTTACACACTCTTCACCTACTTTCTCACCCACTATCCCTTTCGTACACAATCCTTCCTCTTCACAAACCCAGTCACATACTTTCCCCTCTCCCTCACACACTAAATCCACTTTCCCCTCAAGCTATACTAAACCATGTACTTTTTTTCCTTCCCTCACACACTATTCATTCCACACACCGTCTTTTCCTCATTTTCCTCTTCAACCCCAGTGCATACTTTCCCCTCTCCCTCACACACTAAATCCACTTTACCCTCAAGCTATCTAAACCATATACTTTTTTTCCTTCCCTCACACAATATCCATTCCACACACCGTCTTTCCCTCATTTCCCTCTTCAACCCCAGTGCATACTTTCCCTTCTTATTCACACACCTCATTCACTTCCCCCTCGTCCGTACGTACCCCTCCTCGTCCGTGACTAAGTACACGTGAAGACGGACGGGCAGGACGTGGTCTGGCTGGCGGTGCACGCGGATCTCAGCCCCAAGGAGGGAGTGGTCAAGTGGGACGTCTCGCACATCGAAGTACAGCATGCGGTTAGCTCCGTGTTGCTGCCGGCCGCTGGGGGGATCTGCGGAGAGGCGGGAGGTGAGGGGAGGGGGGAGAGTGAGGGTGTGAGGGGATGAGACGCGGGAAAAGTTGGATGTGATTTAGGGGAAAGGTTGGTAGGTGAGGAGGTATAGTGTTGTGTGTGGGGTTGTGTGTGTGGGGTTGTGTGTGTGTGGGGGTTGGGTTGTGTGGGGGGGTTGTGTGTGTGGTTTTTGTGTGAGGGGTTGTGTGTGGGGCTTTGTGGGGGGGGTTGTGTGGGGGTTGTGTGTGTGGGGTTGTGTGTGGGGATTGTGTGTGTGGGTTGTGTGTGGGGAGTTGTGTGTGGGGTTGTGTGTGGGGGTTGTGTGGGGGTTGTGTGTGGGGTTGTGTGGGGGGTTGTGTGTGGGGGGGTTGTGTGTGGGGGTTGTGTGTGGGGGGTTGTGTGTGGGGGTTGTGTGTGGGGTGTGTGTGTGGGGGTTGTGTGAGGGGTTGTGTGTGGTGGGTTGTGTGGGGGTTGTGTGTGGGGTTGTGTGTGGGGTTGTGTGGGGAGGTTGTGTGGGGGGTTGTGTGTGTGGGTTGTATGGGGAGGTTGTGTGGGGGAGGTTGTGTGTGGGGGTTGTGTAGGGGGGTTGTGTGGGGGGGTTGTGTGTGGGGGGTTGTGTGTGGGGGGGTTGTGTGTGTGGGGGGTTGTGTGTGAGGTTGTGTGTGTGGTGTTGTGTGTGTGGGGTTGTGTGTGGGGGGGTTGTGTGTGTGGGGGGTTGTGGGGGGGGGGTTGTGTGGGGTGGTTGTGTGTGTGGTGTTTGTGTGAGGGGTTGTGTGTGGGGCGTTGTGTGTGGGGGTTGTGTGTGGGGGTTCTGTGTGGGGTTGTGTGGGGGTGTGTGTGGGTTGTGTGTGAGGGATTGTGTGTGGGGTTGTGTGTGGGGTTGTGTGTGGGGGTTGTGTGTGTGGGGGGTTGTGTGGGGGGTTGTGTGTGGGGGGGGTTGTGTGGGGGGTTGTGTGTGTGGGGGGGTTGTGTGGGGAGCTTGTGTGTGGGGGGGGTTGTGTGCGTGGGGGTTGTGTGTGTGGGGTTGTGTGGGGGGGTTGTGTGTGTGGGGGGTTGTGTGGGGTTGTGTGTGTGGGGGTTGTGTGGGGGGTTGTGTGTGGGGGGGGTTGTGTGGGGGTTGTGTGTGGGGGAGGTTGTGTGGGGGGTTGTGTGTGTGGGGGTTGTGTGGGGGGGTGTGTGTGTGTGGGGGTTGTGTGGGGGTTGTGTGTGGGGGGGGTTGTGTGGGGGGGTTGTGTGGGGATTATGTGTGTGGGAGGTTGTGTGTGGGGGGTTGTGTGGGGGTTATGTGTGGGGGGGGTTGTGTTGGGGGGGTTGTGTGGCGGTTATGTGTGTGGGAGGTTGTGTGTGGGGTGATTGTGTGTGAAGGTGGTTGTGTGTGGGGGGTTGTGTGTATTGTGTGTGTGTGTGTGTGTGTGTGTGTGTGTGTGTGTGTGAAGCATTTGCTGGGACAGGATGGAGTACACTAACGTCAGCCAAAGCGGTGGAAAATGTTAGGAAAGGCGTTTGTCCTGAAGATGGTGATAATATCAGAAAATAGTGTGCACAAAGTCAACTGGCTTATACAAGGCAGCTATGTAAACCTGACCTCACTACCCTCACTATGAATTTATCTAACCTTTTCGCGAATTATCTATCGTACTGGCACTCGCAACATGACCGCTAACCCTGTTCTACTCACCCACCTATCTATGGGTGAGTCAGTTATCGCCTAAGTTTTTGTTGAATCTGAATTTATTAAATGTAAACCGATTACTGCGTGTCCTACCCGGCTCTCTTATACCACCAAAACTTTCATCCATTCATAACGCTCACTCATGTCTCCTCGCACTTTCGCCTTTCTAAAGAATGAAAATCTAAATGTTTAAGTCTATCCTCATATGGCAAGTTTCTCAACCTGTGAATAATTTTTGTCATACTCCTCTGCACAGATTCTAGCAGCTTGTATCCATTCAATAGTTAAATGACCAGAACTGAGCCGCATTTTGGAGATGAGGTCTGAATAATGCCAATTATAGCTTGAGGATGACCAACGCTGCTATTGCTTACGCTCCTTGAAACGAAACCCAGTAAACTATTTGTACGATTCTTGGCCTGAATGCATTGCGTTCTTGGACGGAGATCAGAGCCCACTGGCTCCAAGATCCCTCACATTTCTTGACTAGCTTAAGGGAGTGTCATTTAAAAAAATAATTATGTGAAGGGTTATTCCTGCCAACACTCAGAATACTACACTTCCTGACATTGAACTCCATCTGGTCCTTCTCTTCCTAATCATACAATCTGTCTATTTTATCCATAAGGACACAAGCATTCTGATTTGATTCAATTACTCGGCCGATCTTCGTATCATTCGCAAACCTACTGACATCATTACTGATTCCTGTATCCAAACCATTTATATAAATAATAAACAGCGATGGACGTCATTCGTAACAGGTCTAGTAAGACATTTTACCACTGGTTTGTACTGTTTACCTCCTACTGCTAAGCCACGCCCTGATCCAGCTCAACACTTTCCCAAGTACTCCGTGAGCCTGTAATTTTAACAACAGCAGATGGTGAAAAACTTTGTCGAACACTTTCATAAAATATAAATAGATCATACCATTGATGATGACGAGACGAAATAAGTACCAGACAATAACACATTTTCAATCCCTTCATTATCGTGTCTTTCTATTTATCATTTGATCATTTTCCGAACCACCGCTTCCTCCTCCTCCTCCTCCTCCTCCTCCCTACTGGTTCCTCTTCCTCCTCCTGCGTGCTGCCACTCGTCTCTGTCTACATATAAACAGGGGAAGTAAGTGTTGACAGAGCGGTCCCAGCCCCTCTCTCTCTCTCTCTCTCTCGCTCTCTCTCTCTCAGCAGCGGGGAGGCTGTTTGGGCAGGCCTCGGGTTACCCTCCTGGATGACGTCACGGCGAGAGGGAAACACGCAACAGGACGGGAAGCAAACACGAACAAGCCAGGAGAGAGAGAGAGAGAGAGAGAGAGAGAGAGAGAGAGAGAGAGAGAGAGAGAGACGTTGCCATTCACACAATCATACACACACAGAACATCAATTGGTATGGCTACGTGTTTACCAGTCTCTCTCTCTCTCTCTCTCTCTCTCTCTCTCTCTCTCTTCTTTGTCAGCAATTGTTGGCTTATTTGTTTTTTATCTGATTTTGTTTGTTTCGGTACGTTGCAGTTTTATTTCTCCTGTCCATCTATCTGTTTGTCTACTCGTCAATGTGTCTGTCTGTCATTCTCTCTCTCTCTCTCTCTCTCTCTCTCTCTCTCTCTCTCTCTCTCTCTCTCTCTCTCTCTCTCTGCACATTTGCCTTCAGTGTTTAGCATTATTTTTATCTCCTACGTTCCGCCCTCCGCCCGTCTCACAAGCTTTCCCTTTCTAGGCCGTTCCGTCGACTTCATTTCTCACAGTAAGTCATCCACCCAGGCCCCGGCCCCTACGAACTTTCTATGATCCACTTTGACGAGTTAATGGCTACATCCAACATGGCAATTATTTCCGTTAGTACGGCGCAAATACGGCAATAAAAAGTAATTGGAAGTGAAGTACGTGTAATTTCTCAAGGACGAAAAACAGTTTAATAGTTGACACTGATTTCTGTGTTGGCAGTCTGACATCTTTGAGTGAGGAGGAGCTTGGAATAAAGTCGCTGTTCTTCACGTGTATGTAAGCTGTTGTTTTCTGAGTTGTCAGTCTGACATCTTTGAGTGAGGAGGAACTTGGAATAAAGTCGCTGTTCCTCATGTGCATGTAAGCTGTTGTTTTCTGAGTTGTCAGTCTGACATCTTTGAGTGAGGAGGAGCTTGGAATAAAGTCGCTGTTCCTCATGTGCATGTAAGCTGTTGTCTAGCTCAGTGGTCCTTATCGTTTTTACTACCACGCCCCGTCTAAGATATAGTTCTAACCCTTCCTTCCTCGCCCCTCTTAAATCCTTCCTTTTAATTCCTTCTCAGATAAAAAAAAATGGTAAGCCAAAAGAGACAATAAAAAGCTTGTTAGTGATGACAATACTTTTGCATTTTTCATAAACTCCTCAGTCTTAACCCATGGTCTTGTAGGCGGTGGCTGAGTGGTTAGCATGCTGGGCTCACATTCACCACGCCATGGACAACGTCGGTTCGAATCCCCACGCTACCACCTGGGATTTTTAAGTCACCGCCTGACTACCCACATGCTGTCCAGAAGACCACCCATGAGCCAAGCATAGCTGGCGCCACTATAAAAATTGCCTGCGCCATGACGGGCTAGGGCCGACCATCTGGGCCCTGAAGAAAGCCTACTGGCGCTATAGGCGGGGATGTAAAAAATAAATAAATAAATAAATAAATACAATAAGAGAAAGTCCTCGTTTTTCCCCAGGGCTCACTCCCCCCACACCTGGATATTAGTAACGCCCTTAAGGGAGCGCGACCCCCAAGTTGAGAACCCCTGGCTTAGTTTGTTTAGCCCGCCGTCACACTCCTCTCATCCAGCCTCTGTGCGCCTCCTGTTATCCTGTTTGTTTATCAAGTTGCCGGTCTGTGTGTTGCTTTTGTTACCCTTGTTACTGCTGGTTCGTTGTTATACCGTTGTCACACTTTTCTTGTTATCCAACGTTCATGTTTTTCTCGTCGTCCGGTTTACTTCCTTTGTTACACAGTTTTTGCCTTTCTCTTCTTTCCCTTTTTATCATTGTTTAGTTCCCTGTTATCACCCTTTTCCTGTCATCCAGCTTCAATAGTTCTCTTGTGTTCACTTATGTACCCGTATAGCTTTTTTGCGTCTTGGTTTCTCTCTCCACACCAGACATTCATTTCCCTTGTTAATTATTATCTGATATTGATTGTTTTGTTGCTATCCTTCTGCTGTCGTAAATGTCTTGTTATCCTGTTCCACTTACGCATTCATCCAGCTTTTGTGTTTCTTTGCTTCTCTCTCTACACCAAACATTTCTCTTGTTATCTACTAATTCGTCCTCAGGGTTTTGTTGCTCTTCTGCTGACGTGGTTGTCTTGTTATCCTGTTCCACTTACGTATTCATCCAGCTTTTGTGTTTCTTTACTTCTCTCTCTACACCAGACATTTCTCTTGTTATCCACTGTTTCGGCTTCAGGGTTTTGTTGCTGTTCTGCTGTCGTGATTGTCTTGTTATCCTGTTTACATCTACTCACATAGCTTTTGTTTCTTGGTTTCCTTCGCCACAACAAACAATACTTTCTCAGCATCAGCATCGTCGTCTTCAAGGTTTTGTTAGTATCCTGCCGTCGTGGTTATATTATTATACTTCCTTCATGTTTGTTTTATCCTCGGTGTCGGGTTGTTAATTTTCTTGTTGCAACGCCTTTACCGTCACTATATTTCCAGGACTTATTATCTGCGTGCTGCCAATTCCTTTTCCTTTACCTTTCCCTTCTCCTCCTCCTCCTCCTTTTTTTCTCTCATTCTTTTCTTCTTCTTTCTTCTCTATAACTTTTAATTGCTCCCGAGACTCACTTTCTTTTCGTGACTCTTTCTTTCGTTTTCTGTTTATTGTTATTTGCACTTGTTCTGGTATTCTTGTGAACTATCCCTTTGCGTCTCTTCCAAGGTCATTCATTTTTCATTTCGTTTATTGTTTATTCACATACTGGCACTTATTTCTTATTTATTTTATGCTATCCATCCCTCTAAATGGTTTCATGGGTTCCTTTTCGTCTCTAATTACTTCTTTCGTTTTGCTTATTCCCTTTTTGTGTCCGCTTCGGGTTTAATGGGTCCGCTTTCTTCTTTGCAACCTTTCTTTTGTCTTGTTTACTTGTTTACACTTATTTTGGGCATGTTTGTGACGTCTATGTCCTTAAACGGCTTCCTATGTCCCTTTCTTCTCTTGATCCTTTCTTTCGTTTTCTGTTTATTCACTTATTTGCACTTGGTTTGGGTCTATTTGTGACGTCTATGACCTTAAACGGCTTCCTATGTCCCTTTCTTCTCTTGATCCTTTCTTTCGTTTTCTGTTTATTCACTTATTTGCACTTGGTTTGGGTCTATTTGTGACGTCTATGACCTTAAACGGCTTCCTATGTCCCTTTCTTCTCTTGATCCTTTCTTTCGTTTCCTCACCTATTTGCTTGTGTTTTGAGTTTGCTCGTGACCTCTATCGATTTAAATGACTTCGTAGCTCCACTTTCTTCTCCTAATTCTATGTACCGTCTTGTTCATCTGCTTACCTACACTTGTTAATATTTTCGGCGGCCCTTATCGATTTAAATGGCTTGCTACTCCACTTTCTGATTCTTTCTTGTCCACTTATCTGCACTTCTTGTTGATATATTTTTTTTCCTCGGCGTTGAGTATCCTTTCTCTTCTCTTATTTTCTTCTCTGCCTCTTATTTTTCGCCTCTCATCCAAAAATATCGCATAATTGTGTTTCTTCCCTTCTTTCCCTCCTTCCTGGAAACGTCTCCCTCCTCATCCTCCTTCCTGCAGGTGCTTACTTCCTCCCTCTCCTTCCTGTTACCGTCTCCTTCCCCCCTCCCTCCCGCTCCTCCGCTACACCTGGCTACCTGATGTCTTACTCTCTCCCTTGTTCTGCTCATGTTTCTCATGCTAGAGTTACCCGATATATTCACTCTTATTTCTTTCGTTATTCCAAGCGTTGAGAAAAGTTTGCCTCTCTCTCTCTCTCTCTCTCTCTCTCTCTCTCTCTCTCTCTCTCTCTCTCTCTCTCTCTCT
>NC_066533.1:5551392-5553892 GCF_024679095.1 Eriocheir sinensis
TTTTTAATTCATCATGATGCTCACCTGACTTAAGCAACCTTTGACACTTGCGTAAGGTAAATAAACATCACCGTGGGACAAAGAAAAGAGGAGAATGACTACCATGTTTGTGTTGATGGAGATGTTCGGAGCGGATGGACACTACAGGCCTACCCAAAGATGCTCGTAAGTGAAAAAGAAACAAAACAAAACACAAATATTCGTAAATGAAAAAAACACATAACCACAAAATGCTAGTGAATGAAAAAACAAACAAAAAGTAAATGTTCGTAAGTGAGAGAAAAAAACAAAACATAACACAAAGATAGTCGTATGTGAAAATAAATTAAAGTTGGGGCATACACTATAGCTGCGCGTAGCCTCGGTGCTCAAATCCGTCTCATGTACGGAAAGGAGTAAACAAAAGAGGCACGTACGGGAAGGAAAAGACAAACAAAAAGACGATCGCAAATAAAGAAAACATATCACATAGATGTTCATACGTGAAGGGCAAAATAAACAAACAAGCACACAGATCCTTGGAAGCGAAAGAAATAAAATAAAAGAGGCACGTACAGGGAAGGGAAACACAAACAAATGATGATCACAAATAAAGAAAACATATCACATAGATGCTCATACGTGAAGGAGAAAACAAACAAACAAACAGATCCTTGAAAACGAAGTAAAGAAAACGATAGAGGCACGTCCGGGGAAGCAAAAGACAAACAAAAGATGATCACAAATAAAGGAAAAAATATCACCTAAATGCTCGTACGTAAAACAGAAAACAAGCAAACAAACAAACAGATCATTGAAAGCGAAGTAAAGAAAAACAAAAGATGCTCGTACAGGAAACGTAAGAAAAACTGGAGGAAAAAACACACAAAAAAGATGATCATAAGTGAAAGGAAGAAAACGGAAATATGCGCGTATAAGGGTAGGAGCAAAACCTGAGGGGAAAAAGGAAAAAAAAAAAAATGCTCGAGCGTGTTGGAAAGAAAACGAAAAAAGAAAAACACCGCTGCCAGAAAGTTTGCACGTGAGACGCCGCCTTGACTCCTTGAAGAAAAAAGAGCAAGAAGAGAAAGGAAAAGGGAAAAGAAGAAGAGGAAAAGGACACAAGCATGGAAGAACAAATGTTAATAACTCTGATATACTGTTTCCTTCTGACGTATTCCAAACAAGGATATACTCTTCTTTGTTAGAGTTGTCAGTCAAATATTATGGACAGATGGAGTAAAGAAGAAGGAAACGAAGAAGAAGAAGAGGGAGGAGAAGAAGAAGAAGAAGAAGAAGAAGACGACGAGGGAAAATATGTAGAAGAGAAATAAAAAGAGCAAGAACAAACATATATAAATTCATAATGATAATAATAATAATAATAATAATAATAATAATAATAATAATAATAATAATAATAATAATAATAATAATAATAATAATAATAATAATAATAATAATAATAATAATAATAATAATAATAATAATAATAATAATAATAATAATAATAATAATAATAATAATAATAATAATAATAATAATAATAATAATAATAATAATAATAATAATAATAATAATAATAATAATAATAATAATAATAATAATAATAATAATAATAATAATAATAATAATAATAATAATAATAATAATAATAATAATAATAATAATAATAATAATAATAATAATAATAATAATAATAATAATAATAATAATAATAATAACAACAACAATGATAATAATAATAATAATAGTAATAATAACGATAATAATGGTAACAACAACAACAACAACAACAACAACATGACATGAGATATAGATGAAGAAATATGCTTCCAACAAGTAAAAGAACGCGTGGATGAAGGAAAACGTCAACAGTGATTAAAAAAAGTCTTTAGAGGAATGAACGATGAAAATATAGAATGTATAAATAAAAGGAATAGTAATAAACGGTTAATATATGAAGGAATAAACTCGAAGAGGATTAGGGTAGGCGGTGGCCGAAGTGGTAGCGTACTGGGCCCACATTCACCGCGTGATGGACGACGCGGGTTCGAATCCCCACGCTACCACTCGGATTTTTCGGTCACCGCCGAGTGGCTTAAAACTACCCACATGCTGTCCTGAAGACCACCCATCAACCCGGACTCTAGAGGAAGCCGTCCAAGCGAATCAAGAAAGAGTTCCGGGGGGCAGCATGAGCCAATGCAAGATGGCGCCACTATAAACACTCGCCTGCGCCAGAACGGGCTGGGCCCTGGACCTGGAAGAAGCCTTGGGCCGACCATCAGGCCCCACCGGGAAGATGCCTACCGGCGCAATAAGCAACAACGTAAAAAAAAAAAAAAAAAAAAAAAAAATGCATAGGTGAAAGCATTATGAAAAAAAAGGAATAAAAGAACTAAAAAGGAACAATGGATGAAAGAATAAACCCAAAGGAGAAGGAGAGAAGAGAGAGAGAGAGAGAGGAATGTTTGCCTTAAAAATACAGTTAATACCACGAAGAGAGAAGACGAGAAGA
>NC_066533.1:5556392-5626392 GCF_024679095.1 Eriocheir sinensis
CCTCTCTTCACAGCTACTTATGTCTGTGTCTTAAGCGCATATTCTCAAACATTTCGGGATCCACACACACACGCGCTTTCGTGGAGGTTGTGGGAATTCACATGCTTAGTTTCTTTTTAGTTTTATGAGTCTAGTGATAGCTTGACAAGGCTTACACACTCACATTTGATAGGGCTTTGGTAGAGGTTGTGGCGTGGGTGTTTCCATGGGTAGTTTTATGAGTCTAGTGGTAGCTTGACAAGGCTTACACACTCACATTTGATAGGGCTTTGGTAGAGGTTGTGGCGTCGGTGTTTCCATGGGTAGTTTTATGAGTCTAGTGGTAGCTTGACAAGGCTTACACACTCACATTTGATAGGGCTTTGGTAGAGGTTGTGGCGTGGGTGTTTCCATGGGTAGTTTTATGAGTCTAGTGGTAGCCTGACAAGGCTTACACACTCACATTTGATAGGGCTTTGGTAGAAATTGGGTGTGGTGTGTGTGTTTCCATGGGTAGTTTTATGAGTCTAGTGACAGCTTGACAAGGCTTCTAATCCATAAACGTGAAAATCTCTCTTGAGAACCCGACTCATCTCCTCTGAAGTCATTAAAGGGAGTTGGTGTGAGAACTGAAAGCGTGTCTTAACAACAAATGTCTTGCCTATACGATTTTTTTCCATTCTTTTACTTTTTCTTCCCTTCGCTACAAGGCCATGCCATCAACATCTTATATAGTCTGCTGAACGTGCGTCGTGATAGGTCTAAGCAACAAACACTTGACCTATACAGTTTTTACTTGCATTACCTTTTCTTGCTTTCTTTACAAATCCTCACTATCTTCACCTTAGTTTCTTGCGTTACGTTCCCTTCCTTTCTCTATAAATCCTCACACCTTACTTGATTTGCTGTACGTGAGCCGCGACAGGTATAAGCAACATCTTACCTATACAGTTATTTCTTGCGTTACTTTTTATTACTTTCTTTACAAACCCTCACCATATGCTCTTTAGTTTACCGTGCGTGTGTTGTGATAAGTCTTGGCAAAAACATCTTACCTATACGATCTTTTTATCTTCCTTTCTTTACAAATCCTCACCATCTGCTCTTTAGTTTACCGTGCGTGTGTTGTGATAAGTCTTGGCAAAAAACACCTAAACCTATACGATTTTTTTCTCTTCCTTTACTTTCCTTCCTTTCTCTACAAATCCTCACCATCAACACTAGTTTACTGGACGTGTGTTGTGATAGGTCTTGGTGAAAAACATCTAAACCTATACGATTTTTTTCTCTCCCTTTTATTTTCTTCCTTTCTCTACAAATCCTCACCATCTGCACCTTAGTTTACGGTACGTGTGTTGCGATAGGTCTAGGTGAAAACATCTAAACCTATACGATTTTTTTCTCTCCCTTTTATTTTCTTCCTTTCTCTACAAATCCTCACCATCTTCCTTTCTCTACAAATCCTCACCATCTGCACCTTAGTTTACGGTACGTGTGTTGCGATAGGTCTAGGTGAAAAAATCTAAACCTATACGATTTTTTTTCGCTTCCTTTACTTTTCCTTCCTTTCTCTACAAATCCTCATTATCTGCACTTTAGTTTACGGTACGTGTGTTTTGATAGGTCATGGCAAAAAACATCTTACCTATACGATTTTTTTCTCTTCCTTTACTCTTCCTTCCTTTCTCTATAAATCCTCACCATCTGCTCTTTAGTTTACTGTGCGATAAGTCTAGGTAAAAA
The DNA here is from genome assembly GCF_024679095.1 of Eriocheir sinensis. Classification (NCBI taxonomy): domain Eukaryota; kingdom Metazoa; phylum Arthropoda; class Malacostraca; order Decapoda; family Varunidae; genus Eriocheir; species Eriocheir sinensis. Next base: position 5,558,115 of record NC_066533.1, read on the forward strand.
TCATCTTACCTGTACGATTTTTTTCTCTTCCTTATTTTTCTTCCTTTCTCTACAAATCCTCATCATCTGCGCCTTAGTTTACGGTACGTGTGTTGTGATAGGTCTAGGTAAAAAACATCTTACTTATACGATCTTTTTTTTATCTTCCTTTACTTTTTCCTCCTTTCTCTACAAATCCTCACCATCTACATTTTAGTTTACTGGACGTGCGTCGTGATAGCAACAAACAACAAACATCTTACCTATACAGTTTTCTTGTGTTACTTTTTCTTCCTTTCTCTACAAATCATCACCATCAACACTTTAGTTTACTGTGCGTGAGCCGTGACATGTCTAAGCAACAAACACCTTACCTATACATTTTTTTCTTGCTTTCTTTACAAATCCTCACCATCTTCACCTTAATTTCTTGCGTTACGTTCCCTTCCTTTCTCTGCAAATCCTCACACCTTACATGATTTGCTGTACGTGAGCCGCGACAGGTATAAGCAACATCTTACCTATACAATTTTTTCTTGCTTTCTTTACAAATCCTCACTATCTTCACCTTAATTTCTTGCGTTACGTTCCCTTCCTTTCTCTGCAAATCCTCACACCTTACCTGATTTGCTGTACGTGAGCCGTGACAGGTATAAGCAACATCTTACCTATACAGTTATTTCTTGCATTACTTTTTCTTCCTTTCTCTACAAATCCTCACCATCTGCTCTTTAGTTTACTGGACGTGTGTTGCGATAGGTCTTGGTGAAAAACATCAAAACCTATACGATCTTTTTCTCTTCCTTTACTTTTCCTTACTTTCTCAACAAATCCTCACCATCTGCACCTTCGTTTACCGTACGTGTGTTGTGATAAGTCTAGGTAAAAACATCTAAACCTATACGATTTTTTTTCTCTTCCTTTACTTTTCCTTCCTTTCTCGACAAATCCTCACCATCTGCATTTTAGTTTACTGTACGTGCGCCGTGATAGTTCTTAGCAACAAACACCTTACGTAACCCTTCTTTAATTAACCACCTGTCGTTACCTATGCGTTCATTATGCCTCTTACCTCACGTCTCTCTCTTGATCTACGCTTTGTATTACCATTTTACCACTAACGCCTTTACCATTGTTTTCTATTTACGCCTTAGTTTGATTTACGTGAGTGATGATGCGCTCCTGTCACGTGTGGAAGGCCCGGCAGACGCATGCGCACCTGCTATGCTTTCACTTTCACGCGGGGAAAGGTATATATAGGGCGTGGCGCGAGTGTGTCCCCTTCACTTGTACGCCGGCAGCCATCCCCGCCAGACATGATACTGCATAGGGTACGTGAGGAGGGGTGTGTATGGGGGTGAGGGGTGATACTTTCCGTGACTTTCTCCACCTGCTTCTATTTTTTTTTCGCTATCTCTCCTTCGTATCCAATGTTTTTATCGCCTATTTTTTTTTTTAATTTTTCTTCTTCGTATCTTATTCTTTTCCTCACATATTTTCTTATCTCCATCTCCTCTTTCTTCCTTCCTTGCTACTTCTTCATACCTTAATCATCCTCCCTTTCCTTCCCTCTCCTTTCTCCTTCCATTTCTTTTCCCCCTTCTAGTTACCTTTCCTCATTTCCTATTCTTTATTCCCTTTTTTTTCTTATATCTATCTCCTTCTCTTTCTCCTTTCTCCTCTTTCACTTCTTCGCGTCCTATTTCTTCTCCCGTATTTTTCTTATTTTCTTCTCTTTCTATTTTTTTTCCTCCTCTTTCTTCCTTTCTTGTTACCTTTCTTTCCTATTCTATTCCTCTTCTTTTTCTTCTCCTTATCTATCTCCTTTTCTTTCTCTGTTCTCTCTTCTCCCCTTCCCGCAACCTCTCCTTTGCATTCTGTTCCTCTACTCCCTATTTTTACCTTCCCTCCAGTTCCTTCTCTTTCCCTTTCCTCCTTTCCCTTCTGCATGTGTCTACCTTCTTCTTTTCTATCTGTCTCTCCTTCTTTTTGTCTCCTTTTTTCCTTTTTTTTTCTTCGTCTCCATTTGTTATTCTTCCTTTTTCTTTTCTTCTCTCCACCTTCTCTTCCACCTCCTTATTCTCCTTCGCTTTCTACGGCTCCCATTGTTTCCTTCCCTCTATCTCCTTCTCCTCTCCTTCCTACCTTATCGTCTTCAATTCCGGCCTGTTTTTCTCTTTTCTCCACCTCTTCTTTCTTATTCTCCTCTCTCCTTCACTCAATTTTCTCTTATTTTCCTTCTTTTTTTCCATCTTCTTTTCCTCCTGCCTCCATGCCCTCAATTTCTCTCTTATTATTTTTCCGTCTACCTCCTTTTCCTCTTCGTTCTCCTTCCTCTATATATTTAATTTCTCCCCTTTCTCCCATTCACTTTCTTTTTTGCTTCCGGCGTTTTAATTTCTCTTCTCCTTCGCCTTTCTTTTCCCCCGAGGCTTTCCATTACTCCTACTCTTTTCTCTTCTCTTTCTCCTCTTTCTCCTCATTGCTCTTTTTTCTTCCATTTTTCTTTTTAATTCTCTTGTCGCTCAATTGGTTTTTCGTTTTTCGTTTTAAGTTTTTTTTCTCTTTTTCTTTGCTGAATGAAGAGCTTTCGTGTGTGTGTGTGTGTGTGTGTGTGTGTGTGTGTGTGTGTGTGTGTGTGTGTGTGTGTGTGTGTGTGTGTGTGTGTTATTCTTTTTTCCCTCTGCTTCAATCTTTCTTTCATTCATTCTTTTTCTTTCTTTCTTTCTTTCCTTATTGGTTTGCTTGTACTGAAGGTGTTAAGTGTTGCAGAAGATGAATTATTTGTGTTTCTGGTGTGCGGCGTTGTATTGTTGGTGTTGCTCTGTTCGTATTGATTTTGGTCCTAGCGGTGTTGTGTCGGTGGCGGCGGGAGGAGAGGAGGCAGGAAAATGATGGGAAGGAGAAGAGCCGAGGTGAAATAACAATCGTAGTAGAGTGATGACGGTGTTGAAATCGATAATGGTGTTGCGGAAGTGATGGTGGTGGTGATGAGTGTCGTGGTGGTGTCATATCGGTACTGTTCCGGTGTTGTGGTGTTACGGTGTTGAGTTAGCGCTGGTGGTGAGGCGTGGCGGTGGTTGGGGCTGCGCATGACCGGTGGTTCCTTTCCCTTCGTCCACGGTGGGATAGTGTGGCGTGAGAGACCGTCATCTTCGGCAGGCTTGAGTGAGAGGGAAAATGATGGGCGTGAGGCAAGAGAATGATGGGAAGGAGAAGAGGGAAGGAAACAGATAGGAGAGGGAGGGAGAAGGATGCATGGCGAGAGAATGATGACTGGAAGGAAATGAGGAAAGGAGAGGAAAAGGAGGGAGATGATGAAAGAAAGATGATGGGAAGGAAGAAGAGGAAAGGAAACGGAAAGGAGAGGAAAAGGAGGGAGAGGATGAAAGAGAGAGATGATGGGAAGGAAAAGAGGGAAGGAAACGGAAAGGAGAGGAAAAGGAGGGAGAGGATGAAAGAGAGAGATGATGGGAAGGAAGAAAAGGGAAGGAAACGGAAAGGAGAGGGAGGAGAGGAGGCAAGAAAATGATGGTACGGAGAAGAGGGAAGGAAAAGGAGAGGAAAGGGAGGGAGAGGCAAGAGAATGAGGATGAGAGGCAGAAGAGGAAAGGAAACAAGTAGGAGAGGGAAGGAGAGAATGAAAGAGAATAACGTAAAGAAGGAGAGGAAAAGAAACGGATAGAAGAGGGAGGGAGAGGAGGCAAGAAAATGATGGGACGGAGAAGAGGGAAGGAAAAGGATAGGAAAGGGAGGGAGTAGCCTGAGAGAGGGTAAAGGAGAGGAAATTTATTGAAGTGAGGCAAAGAAGATGGGGTTGAGAGAAAGACACACAAACAGGGAGGGAGGGAGAGTGAAGACAGAGAGAAACGATAGGAAGGTAAAGTGATAGAGGAAAGACAGAAAGACTATAGGAGGCTGAGACAACAAGGAAACATGGTCGAGGGGAAAACAAACCGACAGAAAGGGAGATGGGGTGAAAGAGCACAGAAAGGCTTTAGATAGACAAACTGATACAAGAAAGAAGCAAAGACAGAAAGGCTACAGCGTTTAGGAAGTAAAGCAACAATAAGACGAAAAAAGTTGACATGACAGAGAGAGAGAGAGAGAGAGAGAGAGAGAGAGAGAGAGAGAGAGAGAGAGAGAGAGAGAGAGAGAGAGAGAGAGAGAGAGAGAGAGAGAGAGAGAGAGAGAGAGAGAGAGAGAGAGAGAGAGAGAGAGAGAGAGACAGAAAATCAGACCACACAGACCCCATGGTCCAGACTAGGTGGTCTGTCCTTAAACCTAAGTGATTTTACATTAATCAGAAGGCTCCAAAACGTTGCATTTCTACTCTAGTTGATATTGAGTTGAAGGAAGTGACAGCCGAGCTTTTTTTTGAAGGAGTCAATCGTGTTACACTGGACCACTGATGGTAGGAACTTATTCCATTCTCGCACTACAACGTTGGTGAAGAAAAATTTGGTGCAGTCTGAATTTACTTGTCTACATCTGAGTTTTACGCCATTGTTCCTCGTGCGCAAAGTGTCATCGATCATAAACAATGTTGATCTGTCTACATTTGTGAAACCATTAAGTATTTTAAAACATTCGATCAGTTTTCCTCGGAGGCGACGTTTCTCAAGAGAGAACATGTTAAGGGTGGAAAGCCTTTCTTCGTAGGATTTGTTGCGCAAGGAAGGGATCATTTTCGTTGCCCGACGCTGAACACCTTCTAATTTAGCAATGTCCTTTGCATGGTGGGGAGACCAAAACTGTACCGCATATTCCAAGTGGGGTCTGACTAAACTATTGGAGAGCGGAAGTATTACATCTTTATTCTTGAATAAAAAGTTTCTTTTAATGAAGCCCAACATTCTGTTCGCTTTATTTGCTGCATCGATGCATTGCTGTGAGAATTTGAGATTTGACGCGATTTTGACCCCCAGGTCCATGACGCATTGAACGCTTTTGAGTTTAACGCCGCGCATTTCGTGATCGAACTTCTTATTCCTCGTTCCAACTTGAAGGACCTGCCACTTGTCTACGTTAAAGGGCATCTCCCATCTATCCGACCAAGCTGAAATTTTGTGCAAATCCTCTTGGAGGCTTTGCCTGTCTTCGTCAGTGAGAACCGAGTTACCAATCTTTGTGTCGTCTGCAAATTTGAGAGAGAGAGAGAGAGAGAGAGAGAGAGAGAGAGAGAGAGAGAGAGAGAGAGAGAGAGAGAGAGAGAGAGAGAGAGAGAGAGAGAGAGAGAGAGGAAGAGAGAGAGAGATACTGACAGAGAGAGAGAGGAGAATGAACACAGTTAAGCTATAGGAAAGAAAAAAAATACAGAAAAATATGGACAGAAGAGCTATAGGAAGGTAAATTGACAGACTGTTATAGAAGAAGGGGGCTGGCTTCGAGACCAACTTAGTGTGCGTGAGGATGGTATTAAGGGATGCTGTTCACTGGTGATGAGACGGCTGCGTGGTGGGGCCGAGTCGTCATGGTGGTGATGTCCTACGCTTACATTGGTGTGGTCGCGTGTGTGGTGATAGGAAGGTAAACTGATGGAAAATAGAATGAAGAGAGAGGTAACAAGAACTGACAGGGGAGTGAGGCAGAGAGATGGGGAGAAGCTATGGAAAGGTGAAACAAAGGAGGGGAAGAGTAAGTGAATAAGGAGAGAGGTGAGGCCAACGTTACCAGATTGTCGTACTCAGACCCATATTTTTACCGATTTCTGACCCCAAAACTGTCTCCTGGGCCCCAATAACGAGATTCATTCATAGTTATCGTTAAAATAGTTAATTCCTGATGTTTCTTGGCAATAGTTAGGCGTCAGAAACCGGTATATAGTATGTATGCTCTGAGTACGAAAATCTGGCAACGGTGGGTGAGGGGACATAAAATAATTAGGGACCGAGTGAGGAGTGAAAACAGACATATAAGAATAGTGATAAAGAGATAGACGGGCAGACACACAGACATATGTATACAAAAAACAAAGAAAGAGAGAAAGAAGCAATGCATATTTATATATAAAAAAGAAATAGGAAGAAATGCATTGATAGACATGGATATATTGACAAAAAAATAGATGGAGAAATAGAAAGATAGATAGAGAAGGGAGGAGGTTAAGAAGGATGAGCTATTGTGTGTAGAGTCTGAACTAACCCTCCGACAGACTCTCACCGGCTATATAATGTATGGTGACAGGCTGCCGAGTGTTGTGAAGGGGTGGTGGTGATGGTGGCGATGGTGTGGTGAAGGTGTGGTGGTGGTGTGGTGAGGGTGTGGTGGTGACGAGAAGGTGGTGTGGTGATGGCGTCTGGGTGTGGTGAAGCAGAAGTTGAATGGCAGGAGAAAACTCGCTATTTTTGTTGACGGGTGAAAGGTCTGAGGGACGGCAGCAGGAGGAGGAGGAGGAGAGAAAGTCACGCTAGTTCTAAGCTGCTGGCTATGGTGATGTTGTGTTAGTGTGTGGTGGTGCTCTGGTTATGGTGTTGCTTATGCTATTGTTGGTGGTGATGAGTGCATGATGCTGTGGTGACAAGGCTGCGTTTAAGATGTTGAGGGTGATGTTCCAATACTCAGGGCACACTAAGGTGGTCCAGCTGCCCCCTCCCTCACCCTCACTCCATAGCAACACTTACTCCTAACTCCAAGATCCTTTCATCCAACCGATCCGCTCCTCCTGTCATAGAGGTAGGGGGGCGGGCTTCGCGACACACTTGGTATTCGGCGACCATAATATGCATGAGAGGATGGTACTGCATGAGGGATGCTGTTCGCTGTTGATGAGAAGGCTGCGTGGCGAGGCTGAGTTGTCAGGGCGGTGTTGTCCTAAGGTTACAATGGTGTGGTGGCTTGATGGTGGTGCTCTCTCACCCCCGCACAGCGCACTAACTCTCTCCCTTCCTCCCTCGCGCTTGCAGGTGGTGGTGGCGGTGGTGGTGGCGGCGGCGGTGGCGGGGCCGGTGGCGGCCAGCCCCCAACGTGCCCGCCAGTCGCCCTTCACCATGGGAATGCGCTTTCTCGAGAACATCAGACAGGGCATGACCTCCACCATCAGGGACCTCTTCGGCTCCTCGCAGGGCAGGGAGGTGGCGCGCCCCCCGCCCCGCGCCCCTAACCTGGACGCCGCGCCCCCCGTCGTGCACAAGCCGGAGCCACAGAAACAACCCATTCACGTGCAGAGCCACGCCGCGCGGCCCTCACACCTTCCCTCCCCGCCGTCACACATCTCCTCCGCCCCTGCCCCGCACTTCCCCGCCGGCTCCACCTTCTCGTCTAACGGGCCGCCTTCCTCCTTCTTCAAGGTCGTGCACGAGCGGGAGGAGTCCACGCCCTTCCCCGACACTCACGGCTTCTCTGACGAGAGTTTCCATCCCAACGCCTTCCTGCCGGGGCCGCCGCCGTTCCAGGGCAATGTGGAGGAGGATCAGCTGGTCAGTGTCGTGCACGACCATCCGCGGCCGCTGCCTCTCGACCACAATGACCTGTCGCAGGAACCCTTCCCACCACACAAAACCGCCACCTCCTTCGCCTCCTTCGGGAACACCGCCAGCTTCAATCTCGGTGGATCTCTCAAGAGGAACAAGCCCGACGGACACGCCCCTCTCCATCCTCGCTCCATCCTGAAGACCCCGCTCCCTCAGAGTGACGGCCCTCACCCACCACCCAGCCTGCGTGTGGACGCCGAGGCTGAGCCCAGTGACCACCTGACAGTGGTGTCGCACTCCCACTCCCGCCACGCCACGCACGCGCCGGCCACGCAGGCCGCCGCCCCGCCCCTCCAGCGCCAGCGGCGGCAACACCACGTCGCCAAGAAGGCCTCGGCGACTCTCAGTGTTCAGGGCGGCGTGGGACACTTTGACAGCAAGAAGGTCCACGGGTCGCGCGCCGCCAGGGACGCCGCCGCGGTAAGTGCTTCGCCCTCTAGCGAAGTCGTGCTTCTTCTGTGAGCCCCACTCCCTGCCCCAAGCCGCTGATGCCACGGTGTTCTGCGGGACTCCGAAGTGATTAACTAGGAGTTCGTGCACGGCGTACTGTGGCTGGGCAACACCTCGGGGGGCAAGTTATTCCACGCAGAGCAGCGGCAGGACGGCGAGACGCGTGACTCCCACAAGACGCAGCTCTCGGACGGCGCGCGCTGCGGCAGACGCCACCCAGGCAGGCCCTTAGCCCAGCACCCGCAGGCAGCACCCAACCCTTCGCAACACCGGTAGGAGCGGGGGAGTGGGGAGGGGGGAAGGAGGGAGGTAATCTTCATCCTAATATGATGCATACCTACAGTAGTAGTACAGTGAGTCAAGTGTAAGTATAGTCAAGCGTATGAGATTGAGCGTTATTATGTTGTGTAGCGTGAGTGACGTAACGTATAAGCGTGACAGTAAATTAGGTAGGCTGAGTATGAGGCGTAGTTAGTGTGAGTGCAAGTGAGTAAGAGTGAGGTTAGTGAGTCGGGGTGAGTTATGCGGATGTGTCAGCGTGTTAGTGTTGAGTAGGATGGGTATGGGGCACACACTAACACCCCCTCCTTTCCTAGCCTCCCTTACAGCTAGGCCGCCTATTATAGTTAGGAGTGCGGTGGAGTGAGTGAGTGAGTGTTAGTAAGAGTGAGTTAGGTTAGTGAGTCGACGTGAGTTACGTATAGTGTGTCAGCGTGAAAGTGTTAAGCAGGATGGGTATGGGACACAGACTAATCCTCCATACCAAGCCTCACTTTTAGCTATTTAGGGCACGGTGGAGTGAGTGAGTGGACGAGTGTCTCAGTGTAACGTAACATGGGATGAGAGAGATAGGTTGGGGACGTGTTTCCCACTCACACGGGAAGCATTCCACACATTCCTTGCTCCTTATACAAATAAAAAAAGCAAAAGATAAGCAGAGGAAGGTTAGATTCTTAAGTGTGTTTACTATTTTTATACCACGGCATTTCAAAGTCTCGTTGAACACTTTATATTATCGTTTTTTTTTTATATGAAGTTCACCTCCTCGCCGGCGACGGAGTGCATCTTTACCCTGATTGTTGTACACTATTAAAAGATAAACATAACGGAACACGTATCTTTGACCCCATCATCGGCCGCCTCCCTCGACGCGTCTCTGCCCCTTATCTGGCTGGAGAGCTGCGCCTCGCCTGATTACCTCGCGATTAGGGCCGACCACGCACCATGCACAGGACAGAAATGCAAGGACCAAGGACATCACAATTAAAACACCTGATATTCGAAAGCCTTGAAACTGTAAACTGATATGAAGGGAACCAGATTTTTCTGTTAAAGGGAGCAGGAAATTGAAACTGACCACTTGCTATAGGCACAGAACAGTAACTCTAGGACCAAGGACACTGTAATTAGAGAACTAGATATAGAGGGAAATATATCTGAGAAGGTTATGAGAAGGAAAGGGTAAGGAAGGGAGGGACAGGGAGGGAGAAAGGGGAAGGGAGGTAGATTATTTTATTAGAGGGAGCAGACCTTAAATAAACTGGGTGAATAGGGGAGTCATTCTAGCACCAAGGACCCTGTTATTAGAGCATCAGATATTCGAAAGCCTTGTTACTGTAAATTTATATAAAGGGAATCAGATTCTTTTATTAGAGGCATCAGACCATTAATACTGAATAAACTTCGTGAACAGGATCGACGTTACTATAGCACCGAGGACACTGTATCAGAACACCAGATATTAGAAAGATTTGATACCGTATACAGTTAATATAAAGATAACTAGATTCTACTAATGAAGGGCTGAACACTCTATATGCACAGGACGGTGATTCTAGGGCACTGTAATCAGAACACCAGACACTTAAAACACTTGATACTACATACTGATATAAAGGGAACTAGATTAGGAAATTAGGACTAAGCACTTTTTTATAGGAGCAGTGAATTGCGGGCCGTTTTTCATTATTGTTTTTTTTTCTTCCCTTGAGCTGTTTCCTTTGCTGTAAAAAAAAAAATAGGGAAGGGACAATTATTTTAACACAAAGGACTAATTTCTTTCACTATCTCATTTTTCTACTTTCTCTAATGGTGTATGTCTTATTTCACCTCCCATTCTTTGTTTTATACCATCTCCCATTCTCTGTCTTAATCCATTTCCCATTCTCTGTCATATTCCATCTCCCATTCTTTGTCTTATTCCATCTCCCATTCTCTATCATATTCCATCTCCCATTCTTTGTCTTATTCCATCTCCCATTCTCTGTCATATTCCATCTCCCATTCTTTGTCTTATTCCATCTCCCATTCTCTGTCTTAATCCATTTCCCATTCTCTGTCATATTCCATCTCCCATTCTCTGTCTTTAGATTTTCTCCCATTCCTGTCTTCCCCTTTTCTCCCCCTTCGCCTGTCACACTACCTCCCACTTCAAAGACCCGATACTGTAGACAACTGATAAAAGAAAACTAGATTGTACTATTAGGAGGAAACAACGTCTCATATACGAACGGTCAGAACTTAACAAGACATGCACGGGACGAAGAAGAAGAAGAAGAAGAAAAAGAAGAAGAAGAAGAAGAAGAAGAAGAAGAAGAAGAAGAAGAAGAAGAAGAAGAAGAAGAAGAAGAAGACAACAACAACAACAACAACAACAAGAAAAAAAAGAAGAGAAAACGAAGAAGATAAAATTACAAAAAAAAAAAAAAGGACGGAGAAGGCACATAAGTTTGACAGTCGTACATTAGAGGAGAGACTTTACGAGGACGATATTAGTGTTTGGATAAGGGCCCAAGACACTTTATACCTAGATTACTTAATAAACCCCTTAAGCACTTAATAAGTACTCATGTGATTTAAAGAGTAATCAAGGCATTCAGTAAGTACGTACACAAGGCATTTAATAAGCACCCTTATCATTTGTGTCATGGGGTGATTGGTTCTCGGCCACCACAGGCTCAAGGGGCCAATGGGATGGATATGAGTACCGAGGCATCGCATAACTATAGCGAATGCCCCGAACATCAATTCACCTTTAATCGTATTTAAAAACTACCCAGAGCATTTCAAAAGCTACTAGAGTATTAAAAAGTATACCTAAATTATTTGAAAATTACCCAAGACATTTCTCGAAGCATTTAAAAGGTAGCCAAGGCATTTATAAAATACTCAGGCATTTAAAATAACCTAGAACATTCAAAAAGTTCAAAGGACATTTATGAAATATCCACAGCATCTAAAAAAAATACTCAGGACGTTTAAAAGTTCACAGGACAGTTTATGTATGCTCAGGACATTGAATATTAATAACATGAAGAAAGGGAAAATAAAAAGAGAAAAAAGAAGAAAAGAAAAAGAAGAAAATGGACAGAAACGTTGAGATGAGAAAAAAGAAAAAAGATGCAACAAGGCCAAGGAAAGAAAGAGAAAGTAAAGGGAAAAGGAGGACGGGAAACACAGGAAACCAAACAGGATGCTCTCTCTCTCTCTCTCTCTCTCTCTCTCTCTCTCTCTCTCTCTCTCTCTCTCTCTCTCTCTCTCTCTCTCTCTCTCTCTCTCTCTCTCTCTCTCTCTCTCTCTCTCTCCCATCAGTATTCCTCTCCGTGTCTGTGAACCTTTGGCGGGGATGAGCCTTGAAACGCTTTCTGCTTCTGAAGGAATTGTGGGTAATTGTTTACGGCGCTTCTCTCTCGCACACACACACACACACACACACACACACACACACGGTAAAAGGAAAGGTAGAGTTGTTTTGAAAGCTCAGTAAATGTATGTAGGATGAAGAGAGAGAGAGAGAGAGAGAGAGAGAGAGAGAGAGAGAGAGAGAGAGAGAGAGAGAAAGCGATCTGCAACATAAGAAAAACAAACAAAATCAGATGAAAACAAATAAACAAAGGACTGAAAAAGAATCCTTGAACCTGGCCCCCAACCCCCTTCCCCCCCACATACGTACCTCCTTCCCTCCCCCCCACACACGTCCCCTCAAAACACAAACAAGGGCTGACGAAGAATCCCTGAACCCTGAACCTGCACCCCAACAACCCCCTCCCCCCCCCATACGTATCTTCTTCCCTCCTCTCCCACCCCACACATGTCCCCCCCCACAAACACGTTTACCTCCCTTCCCTCCAACCCCTTCTCCCCTTTTACCCGCGCCATAACATCCCCTAACCCCTCACCCCCCCCTCACTCTCACACACGCACCCTCCTTCCCTCCACCCATACTCACCCACCCACCCACACTCACACCCACACACACACATATGCCCCCCCCCCCAAATAACACTTTTATCTCCCCTTCCACCCCCTCCTTGACCCCTCAAAACACGTGTTCCTCCTCGTCCCCCTCTTCCCTGCCCCCTCAAAACACATGTACCTCCCCTCCCCCATCACTCCCCTCTCCCCCCTCCCCCCTCACACAGGTAGCCCATCCCACTTATCTGGCCCACAGTAATCAACGCTGCGGTAGGTATTTGGAGCATAACTCTTCATACTTAACACGCTATCGCCGGGCCCCGCGTCTCCAGCATCTTATCTGATTACTTTGAGCGGCGATGACCCGACGCAGATGAGGCTCCAAGATCACGATTCCTGCTCCCGATGAGACACCGCTCCTCCTCTCACCTGAGACCTTCCTCGCAGTGGCCATCCTGAGCTTGCACGTGACAGATCTCTCTCGCGGTCTCTTTCTCTCAGTGTCTCATGCTGGTATAGTCTCTTTCTGTAGCTCTTTAATATTCTCTCTCCTTCTCTTTCTCCTTCTCATCACCTCCCACTAGTATATACTGTTTCTGTAGCTCTTTAATATTATATCTCTTTCTCTGGCTTTCTTCTGTCTCTCTCTATCGTCATTTCTCGCTTCACGAACCATCAAAACAACGCACTTATATTTCTCTCTCTCTCTCTCTCTCTCTCTCTCTCTCTCTCTCTCTCTCTCTCTCTCTCTCTCTCTCTCTCTCTCTCTCTCTCTCTCTCTCTCTCTCTCTCTCTCTCTCTCTCTCTCTCTCTCTCTCTCTCTCTCTCTCTCTCTCTCTCTCTCTCTCTCTCTCTCTCTCTCTCTCTCTCTCTCTCAATATCTCATTTTCTGCTTTCTTTCTTCTTTTTCTCTATCTCTCTCTAGCGTCATCTCTCGGTTGAATATCTCCGAAAAGATGTATTTTCTCTCACCTTGCCTTTCACCCTTTCTTTCTCTCTTCCTCTGATAGGTTTATTCTTTTCATTCTGTCTTCTCCCTTCCGTTCTATCCCATGCTACCACTTTGTAATCTCTCTAAAATGACTAATGTTCTCTCACTCTATCTCTTTTCTTACTTTCTCTAATTGTTTGTCTCATTCCATCAAACAATCTCTGTCTCCTTCCGTATTCCAGTCTCCCATTATCGCTGCTACCCACATTGTACTTTCCTTACTTCATCTTATTTTCTACACTTTGTCCATAATCTCCGTCATATACCATCTCCCATTCTCTGTCTCCCCCTTTCCTCCCTTCCCCTCTATCGCCGCTCCCCGCTTCACGCTCCTCTAGAACGGTACACTTTCAAGTCAGTGAACCGCAGTGAAAGTGAGCCACCTGGATGAGTGACCTCTGTGCTTTTCTCGTCAGCGCCTCCGTTTGGCCCGACACCACAGACACAACAGCTGATCCGAGGAGCCTGTTTGTGTGCGAATAGTGGAAGAAGGAAGGACAATAGGACGTAAGGTGTGTGTGTGTGTGTGTGTGTGTGTGTGTTGCCACGGTTGGGCGCGCGACGTGGAAAGATCACAAGCTCGTACGTAACGCATAGGTAACTTTGTACACCTTTATATACGCAGGAAGCACTTGACGTTATATTCGCTTGTTGATTGTAGGGTAAACTGTTAAATACTGAGAGAGAGAGAGAGAGAGAGAGAGAGAGAGAGAGAGAGAGAGAGAGAGAGAGAGAGAGAGAGAGAGAGAGAGAGAGAGAGAGAGAGAGATTTTACATTAATCAGATGGCTCCAAAACGTTGCATTTCTACTCTAGTTAATATTAAGTTCAAGGAAGTGACGGTCGAGCTTGTTTTTGAAGGAGTCAATCAGAGAGAATCTTGGGATAGAAAGTTTTCTTCGTATCCATTCTCGCACCAAACTGCAAGTTTTTTTGCCGTCTAATTTTATTTAATTTACTTGTCTAGCAATTCGTTTGTATGGTTGCGTTCCAATTTGAGACGTATACACTTGTCTGACTCTGAGGGATCTCTACATAGAGCGACCAATTATATTCTTCTTTGTTTTCCTCCTCTTGAGGTTTTCACGGTTCGTCTAGAGAAGCAGCCTTTATTTTACCATCGATTGTGTGCTAGAGGTGCAAGGGTTTGCGGTTTTTGGACCCAACATCCATGTCATTTGATAATTTCTTTGAATATACCGGGGCATGGGATTTCGTACTGTATACCGCCGTACCAGTGGTTCCCGCCCACTCTGAGTTAAACGTCAATCACTACTCTTTATGTCTGTTGCTCAAGTTTTAATGATCCATTGGTTTATATTGGTTGATTTTACCTATTTGCTTAATTTGTAAAGTAACTTACCAATTCTTTTGATTTCGCTTCAGTCCTTTGAATAGACGATTTGTGATTTGCTACATCCACGTCGTCCGTAGGTCAGTTATGTACATCTGGGCCATTGATAGGCAGGGTCTTGTTTCGAAGCCATGTTATGTTCACTCCATTAATCCGTCTGCTTGGCAGTCTTGTGCAATTTGCTCTAATTATATTTCAAGTAGCTTACCTTGAAGAGTTAGTTATTTGCATACCAATTTGTGCGGATTTTTGGCTTCCTTTCTGAAAAATCGGTGTCACGTTAGCTTTTTCCAATCCGAGGGGACGAAAGCACTTGTCCTGAGGGACGCCACTAGTGACAGGCGGCCCAGGTTTGAAAATCCGATCTTTGTTTCTTTTTGTTGTCTGTTGTCAAATCCAATTACTTGATCTTCTGGCTTATTCACAAGAGTCAATACCTATTTGCTTTAAGTTGCTTATCAATTTAATGAGTTAATTAATATCAAACGTCGAACCTGGTTTAGACCATGTCCAGTGGATTTGTTGGCTGGTCATAAACAGTGAAGAGGCTGTTATAAAACGCAAGGACATATTGAATACAGTTGTGAGGGAGGAGAGTATTAGCAGAGTTGGATATACTTTGTCAGGTCCAGGACTTTTATTTGTTTTAAGTGAATGGAAGCTTTAAGACTTCATCTTGTTATTTCAAAATTAGAATGCATGCTCGAGATTTACAATAGTACTGGTGTTGGTGGTAGCGAGAGGAAGACTGTTAGTAAACACCGAGGAAAAGTAATTGTTTAAGAGGTTTGCATGTGTTGGCTGTCAGTCACTAGTGCACCGTCGCTGTTTGTTAAAGTCAATAGTAACTGAAGAAAGAATGGATGTCGACGCGCACTAATTATATTGCGCAAGAACTGAGGTGTTCCCCACCGCAGAGAGAGAGAGAGAGAGAGAGAGAGAGAGAGAGAGAGAGAGAGAGAGAGAGAGAGAGAGAGAGAGAGAGAGAGAGAGAGAGAGAGAGAGAGAGAGAGAGAGAGAGAGAGAGAGAGAGAGAGAGAGAGAGAGAGAGAGAGAGAGAGAGAGAGAGAGAGAGAGAGAGAGAGAGAGAGAGAGAGAGAGAGAGAGAGAGAGAGAGAGAGAGAGAGAGGCAATGAAATGTAAACAAAAAAACGTGAATACATGAAAAAAATTGAGAAAAAAAAACAATAAAACAAAACCAGAAAAAAAGAGAAAACCAACTAAAAAAAGCACCTACATAAAACGGAAGCTAGAAAACAACAACAACAACAACAACAACAACAACAATAAAGAAAACGGAACAACAACAACAACAACACAAAACTAAAGAAAACTAAAAAAAAATATAGTAAACAAGATCAGGAGATGAAGAAGGGGGGGAGGGGGGGAGGAAGATAAAGAGAGGCAATTGATGTGTTGGCGATATCACGTGAGCAAGATGCTTATAGATAGTAACGATAAGGGGGGAGAAGGGAGGGGGGAGTGAAGAGGGGTGAGGAGGTGAATCTCTTCCCCCACCAATCCACCAGACGCCATAACCTTTGCCCCTCATCCTCCCCCTTTCCCCTTCAACCCCTTCCTCTCAGCTCCATCTCCCTCTCCTGCCCCTCTTATCATCCCCTTCCCCTTTCCCTTCTTTCCTAATTCCATGCTTGTTTCCTTCCTTCCCTGGCCTCACCTCTCCTCTCATTCCTCTGTCTCCTCTTCTCCGTTCATTCCACTTCTTCCTCCTCTCCCCTTATTCCACTCTCGCTTACACTGCTTTCCTCATTTTCTTGCTTCCACCTCTTTCATCATTCTTCTACTTGACCCTCTTCCTTCATTCTCCTTCTTCCACTTCTTCCCATTCCCTTACTTCCATCTCTTTCCTCATACCTCGGCTTCCACCTCTTCCTTCAATCCCTTATTCCATCTCTTCCCTTATTCTCTTCCTTCCACCGCTTTCTTCATTCCCTTCTTCCATCTCTTCCCATATTTCCCTTATTCCACCTCTTCCCTCTTTCCTCTACCACCATCCCTTCCCAGGCTTCCCTCAATCCCCTTTTTCCACCTCTCTCTCATTCCACTTCTTCCATCTCTTCCCCGACCTCACCTGTTCATTCCCCTTTCCTTTCTCTGTCTTTTATGCATTCCTTTTATGCTTCCCTTTCTTCCCATTCTCCCCCTTCACTGTCCCTCTCTTCGCCACATTGACCCAACCTCACCCCTTACACCCACCTACCCACCTAGTTAGTTATCGCCGCCCACTTGGTCTTGCTCCACATCTTTACGACCTCTTAACCAGACTCCAGTTGGGTGAGTTCATTGAAATCAGAGGCACCATTCGGTTGAACTCTCATAAGAGCAAAATAAATAATATATACACTTACTTATATTAGGGGAAAAAATGAGTAAAAATCGCAGCCACTTTTCACATCAACATTCACTCATAATAACAAAATAAATAAAATAAAGATGCAGACTCAAATCCCTTTAGCTCTCATAGTAGGGGAAAAAAATGAATAAAAATCGTAGGCACCTTTCACATTAACACTCAAAGTTACAAAACAGTCGCAAACACCATACTCAATAACATTCATGTTAACACAAAAAGGAGTGTGTGTGTGTTGGGGGGGGGGGGGGGGCAGTCACCATTCTCATTAACATTGGCGTCAACAAACAATCACAGACGTCATTCTCATTAGCACCCCCATCAAGAACAAAGGCCTACCGTGCAAAATCTAGTCAATAAGGTTTACAAATGGATTAACGTCAGGTATGTAAATCATTTACGTCAACGTGATGGTTCGTCGATTTACTACAGTTTCACAATATTTCGTATGACGACTTCAGCTCAATTTAGCAGCTTATTTGTTTCTTAGCTACGTGCCTCGTGTCCCTCCCTTCACTCGGGGCTCCTTTGTATGCTGAGCCGCGGGGACCAGCGAGCAGATTCTTGGAGTCGAGTGGTGCATCAGAAACTTAATTAAATCTATAAAAGTCTTGCAGGTGCTTCTAGAAAACCAATTCGTTATTGTCCGTTGCGGTTTTCCTGAACGAAGTAGTGCGCGGCGGGGTATACAGTGACGTTTATTCGTGTGCGCTCCACTTTGAACTGTTGGGGATAGCCGTTTTCTCGTTAAGTAACGGTCGTATACACCTAATAATCATAAGACTTATAACAATTTGGGATTGTGGACTGATATCCAAGGGGAAACCCTAATAAATTACGATAAGGTGGCGTTATGCAAGTTACAGAGTCTTATCTTTAGCAGTGAACTGAGATGTGATGTGAGGAGCCGTGCTGGGCGGGTTGTGAGTTCTGCCTCGCGGTGGACTGACCCAAAATCCGTAAAGGCGAGGTTCGCAGTTTGCAGTAATTCCTGCCCCGCCATGCACAGCGAGCGTTGGGGCGGACACGAGCCGCCTCCTGATGGCAACGACGGGTCAGAAAAACAACAGCCTGAGGTGGTGTAGGTTTGGCGGTGGTGGTGGTAGTGGAGGGTGAGCGGGGGCGATGGAGGTGGTGGTGGTGGTGGATCACTAAGGCAGTCAGAGTCAGTTTGGTTCTTTCCTTGTGTTGGGCAGGCGCTTCACTGTGACTCCGCGCTCGCCCCTCACCTTTTCAGTGTTAAGTCCCTTAACTCAGTTATTATTATCAGTGTCACTAGCACTGTCTTACTTCCTATATTATGTTCTACTCTACTTTCACTTCACTGACACACAAGGAACTTATTTAACCGTACTTAAAGCCAATAATCATTGATACAAAAATATTATGATATTTAGTAGTGATTGGTTAATGTCATCCGGTTAAGTTGTACCATCATACTTACCTGACACGAACATATTAATAACATGCCTTTACTCAGGTGCTGCTCCTGTTTGACGAAACTATTGTACGACATTTTGTTGTGTTGATATCTTATCACGATGCCTTAGCTCCTAAACGTATTCCCTGAGTGCGTTCATAACAGGTCCTGCCTTCACTGATAGGCTGTGACAGCGTATTACAACGAATCTCAGGTATACTAACTACACCGTCAATATATATATATATATATATATATATATATATATATATATATATATATATATATATATATATTTATATAGATATATATATATAGCCTTGGTTTAATCACGCTTGTTCTCGTGCTGTCAATGACAGAGAGGTAGCTCACAAAAGGTACCAGAGCCTTCAAACTAATGCTAATTATGAACTTTACATTTCTGCCCGAAATCGTGCCAAATCTATTCTCCGACTAACCAAAAATTCTTTCATTAATAGAAAATGCCAAAACCTTGCTTTCTCTAACGCTTCCCGTGACTTCTGGCATCTAGCCAAAACTATCGCCTCCCACTTCACTTCTTCAGCTTTCCTCCACTCTCAGTCCTGACGGCAACACTGCCGTCTCATCTATCTCTAAGGCTGAACTCTTCTCTCAAACTTTTCTAAAACTCCACTCTGGACGATTCTGGGCATATTCCTCCTCATCCCCCTCTGACTCCTTTATGCCTGTTATAAAGTTTCTTCAAAATGATGTTTTCTATGCCCTCTCTGGCCTCAATCCTCAGAAGGCTTATGGACCTGATGGAGTGCCTCCTATTGTCCTTAAAAACTGTGGCTCCGTGCTGTCACCCTGCCTGGTCAAACTCTTTCGCCTCTGCCTGTCAACATCTACCTTTCCTTCTTGCTGGAAGTATGCCTTCATACAGCCTGTGCCTAAGAAGGGTGACCGCTCCAATCCCTCAAACTACCGTCCTATAGCTTTACTTTCTTGTTTAAAGCTTTTGAATCAATCCTTAACCGAAAGATTCAAAAGCACCTTTCCACTTCTGACCTTCTATCTGATCGCCAGTATGGGTTCCGCAAGGGGCGTTCTACTGGTGATCTCCTAGCCTATGAGACGAAGAGCCTTAGCCTCCACTCTGTCCAGAAGAGCTGTGAGTGGGAGCCCCCACACATGGGAGATGAATCCATACGAGAGACAATGGACAAGACCTTATATGGACAGCACAAGAACAGGGAGAGAAAAGACAGATGGAGACAGGATAGAACCCAGCCGAGTGTAAGAGATTTTATGAAGAATGAGATATGAAGTTTAGTTTGAGGATTTGAGGAGTTGAGTTTGAGGAGTAGGTTGGATGTTGAAGAAGATGAGGAATGTTGTCAAAGAAGAAACAATGATAGATGATGTCGAAGAGATAGGTGAGTTTTCTTAACTGACTCTTGGTCATCCTCTTAGCCGTTTCGGTGAAACCTTGCTATTGCGCTGGACATATCAAAAGCTTTTGATAGGGTCTGGCACAAATCTTTGCTTTCCAAACTACCCTCCTACGGTTTCTATCCTTCTCTCTGTACCTTTATCTCCAGTTTCCTTTCTGACCGTTCTATTTCTGCTGTGGTAGACGGTCACTGTTCTTCCCCTAAATCTATCAACAGTGGTGTCCCACAGGGTTCTGTCCTATCTCCCACTCTTTCTGTTGTTCATTGATGATCTTCTTTCCAAAACGAACTGTCCTATCCATTCCTACGCCGATGATTCCACTCTGCATTACTCAACTTCTTTTAATAGAAGACCCAACCTACAGGAACTTAACGACTCAAGGCTGGAGGCTGCAGAACGCTTAGCCTCAGACCTTACTATTATTTCCGATTGGGGCAAGAAGAACCTGGTGTCCTTCAACGCCTCAAAAACACAGTTTCTCCACCTATCCACTCGACACAATCTTCCAAACAACTATCCCCTATTCTTTGACAACACCCAGCTATCATCTTCCTCAACACTAAACATCCTCGGTCTATCCTTAACTCAAAATCTCAACTGGAAACTTTATATCTCATCTCTTACTAAATCAGCTTCCTCGAGGCTGGGCGTTCTGTACCGTCTCCGCCAGTTCTTCTCCCCTGCACAGTTGCTGTCCATACACAGGGGTCTTGTCCGCCCTCGTATGGAGTATGCATCTCATGTGTGGGGGGGCTCCACTCACACAGCTCTTCTGGACAGAGTGGAGGCTAAGGCTCTTCGTCTCATCAGCTCTCCTCCTCATACTGATAGTCTTCTACCTCTTAAATTCCGCCGCAATGTTGCCTCTCATTCTATCTTCTATCGATATTTCCACGCTGACTGCTCTTCTGAACTTGCTAACTGCATGCCTCCCCCCCTCCCGCGGCCCAGCTGCACTCGACTTTCTACTCATGCTCATCCCTATACTGTCCAAACCCCTTATGCAAGAGTTAACCAGCATCTTCACTCTTTCATCCCTCACGCTGGTAAACTCTGGAACAATCTTCCTTCATCTATATTTCCTCATGCCTACGACTTGAACTCTTTCAAGAGGAGGGTATCAGGACACATCTCCTCCCGTATTTGATCTTGCTTTTCCACCTCTTTTGTTTCTTTTTTAGGAGCAGCGAGTAGTGGGCTTTTTTTATTATTGTTTTCTTTTTGTGTTCCTGAGCTGCCTCCTTTTGTTGTAAAAAAAAAAATATATATATATATATATATATATATATATATATATATATATATATATATATATATATATATATATATATATATATATATAATATATATATATATATATATATATATATATATATATATATATATATATATATATATATATATATATATATATATATATATATATATATATATATATATATATATATATATATATATATATATATATATATATATATATATATATATATATTATTACTAAGAGCAGTAAGCAAGTATCATCTTTTTTTCCCCCTCCTATCCCCCTCTCCTTGCAAACCTGCCTGAGCCTGAGAAACACACACACACACACACACACACACACACACACACACACACACACACAAGCGCGCGCGCGCGGCACGCACACAATTATCCTACGGCGGGAGGAGAAAGAAGAGGAGGAGGAGACTGTGATGCGTCGTAAGACCAAGTTCTTTTTTGTTATTATTTTCTCTTTGTGTATTGGGATACATCGTGAAGGAGGAGTACGATTCTTTGACACGGTAATTTTACGTCTTCTTCCACCTCGATGCATGACCCCATATATGAGGTTTACAAGTCTTCATGTTTGTGCTTGTTTTATTTTTTACTGTTGATTGGGACGCACAGTATGTAGAGGGGAGGATGGCTTTTTTTTTTACACACACACACACACACACACACGTATCCTCCCACTCGACGTATGACCGTCAAATGTCCTTCACGCCGTCAAGCTTGTTATTCGTTACATCTTCTTTCATTAGAGATACATCGCATGCTAGGGGATAGATGGTTTCTTAGAGCGATGGCCTTCAAGCTTTCCTGCTGTGACTAGTGTGTGTGCTTGCCTGCGCCGCGACCCGGACTTTAAAGAAAACTACTTTAGATTCTTTGCCAAATTCGCCTCCCCCCCCACACACACACAAAAAAAAAAAACGCCTCTGGGTCCGTCCACGTGATGGCTCCCTGATCCTCGTCTGACCCACGATCAAAGTGTCCTTTGACCCTCGTCTGGCCGGCCACTGTGTGTGTGCAGCGTCTTCCAGCGATCATATTTTCCGTGTTTTGTCTGTTGGAAGTGATTAGGCCCATATTTTTAAACGTCTCGGCGCCTCAGTTCGCCTGTTCGTAAAGCCTCCCGTGGAAGTTGCTAGACTCTTCATGAATTGTTTTGTGATGCTGGTGATAGTTTTACACGACTTGTGTACCTTGAATGGAAAAAAACACCCATGAAAACCCGATTAATCATCTCCGTGGCCTTGGGAAATAGTCGTAATGGAAGCCCGAGACGTTTAAGAATAAGGACCTTGGCCTCTTTGCATTTCCTCAAGAAGGGTGATGTGGCAACACTGCGAAGATTTAAAACTAACAGCGTTAAATTGGAGGAAGTCGCCTAGCGATTCGTCTTCGGCCACACGGTGACAAGAAGTCCGTTGTATAAGTGACATGAATGTGGTGGCCTGTGCGTTGTGATCACCTCGTCCACCCCGGCTGTCAGGCAACTACTTTCAGTCGTCTCTCAGTGAGACGGTGGAGACACTCCATTCCTCGTAGGGAAGTGGTGTTCGGAGGAAAGATTAACTTGCAGGACCGCTTCGTGAGGGGGGGAGGGGTAAGGAGAGGGCGAGTTCAAGGTCTTCAGTCTATTGTTGATACTAAATTAGATAACAAAAACAAGAAGTGTGTGAATGTTTTCCTGCTTGACTTTATCACTAAGAAAAAAATGACTTGTACACAGCAGTTTAATTGAACCTTTTTCACTTTTAATCTTTACTTATTCGTTGCCTTCCTTTTCACAGTCTTTACGCTTTCCACTTCTTAATTTTCTTCTTCCCACTCCGCCCTTTTCCTTTTCCTAGCCTTCACGGCACAATTTCCTCCTTCTCTCCCTTCCTTCCCTCCCGTTCTCTCCCTGCTGCCCCTCCTTCCCTTCCCATGGCGTAACGTACTCCAAATAAGTTGTTGTTGTTGTTTAAGGATTGCTCCCATCTGAAGGGGGGAGCACAGGCCTTTGGCAATTTATGACGCCCCGTAGCAGGGTGCCGACGGACCGACTCTATCGGCTGATGTTAGCCGAGCCTACCAAGTTGGTCTTTCGACGAGGTCTGGCTATACGACTGAGCTTCGGACCACACGTAAAACTCTGAGCATTATTTAGAATCCCGTGAATGATTAGAATTCTTTATACCATTTTACTACATCTCGTTTAAAGGACTGAGAAAAACAGTGATTAGTATTTGGCAACAGCTGCGGCCACGTCCCTTCTTTGGGCTATGCAGCAACACGTTCGCCGGATTTGTTTTCATCCGTAGTGAATGAAAAATACATCCAGGACCACACATCAGTCCTGACAAGCACCTCACATCACCTCTTCACACCATCTCATAGTCTCTCCCTTGCCTTCCTCTACCCACCCCACCTCTCATCTCTTCACCCCAACTACACATTCTCCCTCCCCTACCTTCTTTCAGTACAACACCCCAGTCAAGGGAAGCACCTCATCTTACCTATTCACGTCACCACATCCTCCCATTCCTCTCAAACCCACCCTACCTTTTACTTCTTCACCCTATCAACTCCCTTCCCTCCTGAAACCCACCCTACCTTTTACTTATTCACCCTATCAACTCCCTTCCCTCCTGAAACCCACCCTGCCTTATACTTATTCACCCTATCAACTCCCTTCCCTCCTGAAACCCACCCTACCTTTTACTTATTCACCCTATCAACTCTCTTCCCGCTTGAAACCCACCCTACCTTTTACTTCTTCACCCTATCAACTCTCTTCCCTCTTGAAACCCACCCTACCTTTTATTTATTCACCCTATCAACTCCCTTCCCTCCTGAAACGCACCCTACCTTTTACTTCTTCACCCTATCAACTCCCTTCCCTCCTGAAACCCACCCTACCTGTTACTTCTTCACCCTATCAACTCCCTTCCCTCCTGAAACCCACCCTACCTTTTACTTCTTCACCCTATCAACTCCCTTCCCTCCTGAAACCCACCCTACCTTTTACTTCTTCACCCTATCAACTCCCTTCCCTCCTGAAACCCACCCTATCTTCCACCTAGCTCTTTACCACATAACGTTCTCCCTTGCCTCCACAACTCACCCCATCCCTCATATCTTCACCCTACCACATACTCCCTCTCCTACTTCTTTCAGTACCACAACACACCCCTAGCAAGCACTTCATGTTGTCTTTGCCTTTTTACCCCATCCCCTCCCTTACCTCCCAAACCAATTCACCCTATCTCCCATCTCTTCACCCCACTATACTTCCTCTCCCCTGCCTCTTTTAACACTTTCTCACCCCACTATACATACTCCCTCACCCTTTCCTCTCTACATTTAGAAAGCATCTCAGCATACCTCTTCACCCCACCACTTATTCTCCCTCCCCTGCCTCCTTCAGGTCATCCTCCTTCTAGCAAGCACCCCATCTCACTTTCTCCTCCCCCATTGCCTCCCTCAACTCATCCCCTTTCTAGCAAGCACCCCATCTCACACCTCTTCACCCCAACTCATATTCTCCCCTTGCCTCCCTCAAGTCATCCTCCTTCTAGCAATCACCCCATCTCACACCTCTTCACCCCAACTCATATTCTCTTCCCCATTGCCTCCCTCAACTCATCCCCTTTCTAGCAATCACCCCATCTCACACCTCTTCACCCCAACTCATATTCTCCTTCCCCTTTGCCTCCCTCAATTCATCCCCTTTCTAGCAATCACCCCATCTCACACCTCTTCACCCCAACTCATATTCTCCCTCCCCTGCCTCCCTCAAGTCATCCTCCTTTTTGCAAACACCCCATCTCACACCTCTTCACCCCAACTCATATTCTCCTTCCCCTTTGCCTCCCTCAACTCATCCTCCTTCTAGCAAGCACCCCATCTCACACCTCTTCACCTCAACTCATATTCTCCCTCCCCTGCCTCCCTCAAACCATCCTCCTTCTAGCAAGCACCCCATCTCACACCTCTTCACCCCAACTCATATTCTCCCTCCCTTGCCTCCCTCAACTTATCCCCTTTCAGCAAGCACCCCATCTCACACCTCTTCGCCCCAACTCATATTTTTCCTCCCCCTTGCCTCCCTTAACCCATCCATCTTCTAACAAGCACCCCATCTCACCCCGTCACCCCTCCCCCTTCTTACAAGCACCCTATGTCCCATCTCTTCACCTCATCACATACTCCCTCCCCCTTGCCTCCCCTATCCCCCCACCCTAGAAAGCATGTCATCTCCCTCCCCCTCTGCTTTCCTCACCCCCACGACACACTGCAGCCACATTCCTTTTTCCATTACTTTCCCACAATTCCATTCCTTACCGCAATCTTTCCCTCCATTGAACGCATCCCTCCCTTCATTTCTTTCTCCCCCTCCCTCCCCTCGGCCCTTCTCATCTCCCACACCGCCATTTACCTCCCCTCAGTCTCCCCATCATTACACAGGTCTCCGTTTTCTCTATACCTAACTTTCTCTCGTACACACACACACACACACACACACACACACACTGAAGAGCGCAAACTTAGGAATTCCTCTTCGCCATGTTGGCATCTTACTTAAAGATGCTTACTTGCAATATACGACCCCCCCCCCTCACCCTTCTCTCTCTCTCTCTCTCTCTCTCTCTCTCTCTCTGGCCTAATAGCCACAATCGGCTGATGGCAAAAAATCTCTCTCTCTCTCTCTCTCTCTCTCTCTCTCTGAAGGAAGATTGTTCCAGAGTTTACCAGCGTAAGGTATGAAAGAGTGAAGATGCTGGTTAACTCGTGCAAAACGGGTTTGGACAGTATAGGGATGAGCTTGAGTAGAAAGTCGTGTGTGGCGAGGCCACGGGAGGCGGGGAGGCATGCAGTTAGCAAGTTCAGAAGAGCAGTCAGCGTGAAAATATCGATAGAAGATAGAAAGAGAGGCAACATGGCGGCGGAATTTAAGAGGTAGAAGACTATCAGTAAGAGGAGGAGAGCTGATGAGACGAAGAGCCTTAGACTTCACTCTGTCCAGAAGAGCTGTGTGAGTGGAGCCCCACCCCACACGTGAGATGCATACTCCATACGAGGGCGGACAAGGCCCCTGTATATGGATAACAACTGTGCGGGGGAGAAGAACTGGCGGAGACGATACAGAACGCCCAACCTCGAGGAAGCTGATTTAGTGAGAGAGGAGATGTGAAGTTTCCAGTTAAGATTTTGAGTTAAGGATAGACCGAGGATATTTAGTGTTGAAGAAGGTGACAGCTGAGTGTTGTCGAAGAATAGGGGATAGATGTTTAGAAGGTGGAGAAATTAAGTTTTTGAGGCATTGAAGGATACAAGGTTCCTTTTACACCAATCGGAAATGATAGCAAGGTCTGAGGTTAAAAGCGTTCTGCAGCCTTCAGTGTGGAGTCATGCAATTCCTGTTGACAGGGTCTTCTATTGAAAGAAGTTGAATAGTGCAGAGTGGAGTCGTCAGTGCATTAAGCATTCACAACATGGCTTCCGCAACAAGAGATCCTGCTTGTCGAACCTACTGACCTTTTATAACGACCTCTTCTCAGTTTACGACTTAACCAAATCACTGGACGTAGTCTGTCTTGATTTCCAGGAAGCGTTTGATAAAGTTCCACACCATAAATTATTTATAAAATCAAGAAACTAGGTACTGACGGTAAAGTACACCAATAGATCGCAAAGTGATTAAGCAACAGACAGCAAAGAGTAATGATCGATGGGTGTAACTCTGAGTGGGTTCCTGTCACTTGCGGTGTCCCTCAGGGCTCAATTCTTGGCCCAGTGCTGTTTATAATATACATCAACCACGTTGATGTTCAACTCAGTAATCTAATTAGTAAATTTGCTGACAACAGAAAGATTGGTAATTTGGTCCTCTCCTAGGAAGACAGACAAAGCCTCCAAGAAGATTTGCATAAAATTCAGCTTGGTCTGATAGATGGGAGATGCCTTTTAATATAGATAAGTGCCAGGTTCTTCAAGTTGGAACTAAAAATCTGAGGTTCAATTACGAAATGTGTGGCGTGAAACTCAAAAGCGTTCAGTGTGTCAAGGACCTGAGTGTCAAAATCGCATCAAACCTCAAATTCTCACAGCAATGCATTGATGCAGGAAACAAAGCGAACAGAATGTTGGGCTTCATTAAGATAAACTTCTCATTCAGAAATAAAGATGTAATACTCCCACTTTACAATAGTTTAGTCCGACCCCACTTGGAATATGCGGTACAATTTTCGTCTCCCCACAATGCGAAGGGGTTTGCTAAATTAGGTGTGCAACGTCGGGCAACAAAGATGATCTCCTTGCGCAACAAACCATACGATGAATGACTCTCATCTCCCAATCTGTTCTCCCTTGAGAAACGTCGCCTCCGAGGAAAACTGATCGTATGTTTCAAAATACTCAGTGGTTTTACGAATGTGGACAAATCCAAATTGTTTATGATCAATGACACGTTTCAAACGAGAAATAATGGCACAAAACTTAAGTGTAAACAAATAAATTCAGACTGCACCAAATTCTTCAACAATGTTGTAGTGCGAGAATGGAATAAACTCCCACCTTTAGTGGTCCAGTATAACACGATTGATTCATTTAAAGGCAAGATTGACCAACACTTCCTTCAACTTAAACTTCACTTAAGCAGAAATGCAAAGTCTTGGTGGAATATAACTTCATCAGTGGCTATGCACCGCAGACTGGGACTAGGGGGCGCAGGAGTAATCGAAAGGATATAAGAAAGGATGGACTAACGGCTTATTACACCAACAGTAGGAGTCTCAGGAACAAGATAGATCTACTGAGGGGGAAAGCATGTGTCGAGAAATTCGACAATATAGCTGTCACGGAGACGTGGGTGGATACTGCAAACAAAAACTTCATGTCGGAGTATGAAATAGATGGTTATCAGATGTTCCACAAAGATAGAAAGGGAAGAAGGGGAGGGGGGGTGGCACTTTATGTTAAAGACACACTTAAATGTTCCGCTAACAACTCTGTTAAAACAAATGGCGACTCAGAATCAGTTTGGGTGGACGTCCACAAAGGGAAAGACAAACTAATTCTAGGGGTTCTTTACAGGCCACCCAACCTTAGCAGGCAGGACACTGATATATTACTGCAGGAGGTAGGCAGGGCGAGCAGGAGCAAAAATGTCTGCATATGGGGGATTTTAACTACAGGAATATAGATTGGGAAGGCGTGGTGGGTGATCTAGAATCTGAGGATTTTCTGAAAGTAATACAAGATAATTTTCTCAAGCAGACAGTAACTGTGCCCACCAGGGGTAACAACATTCTAGACTTGGTCTTAACTAACACCGAGAATATGATCAGCGAGCTAGATGTTGGGGGAGAATTAGGTGGCAGTGATCACAGGGAAATTAGGTTTAAACTAGACTGGGCGGTGACCCATGAACTCAACCCTGTGTTGGTGCCTGACTTTAGAAGAGCTGATTATGAGGGGCTCAGAAGACACCTTGAGGAGGTAAATTGGGGAACCCTAGGGCTGGATGAGGGCCAGATCTCGGGGCTGGAACCGGAAAGACAGGGGAACCATGTAGAAATGACCTACAATAATTTAGTTAGAGTAATTGCAGAGGGTCAGAGACAGCATATCCCTTACCAAGCACGTAGGAAGGAAAATAACGACCCCAAATGGATGACCCGCAGACTCAAGCATGAGATTGGCTTGAAGAGAGGAATTTATAGGAAAATAAAGAACGGAGAAATTCACCTCAGGGGTAGGTATGTTGAGCTAGCCAGGTCGGTGAGGAAGAACACCCGCCTAGCAAAAAGAAATTATGAGATTAGGGTTGCCAACGAGCCCAAGAGCGATCCCAAGGGCTTCTTCAAATTGTACAGAACGAAAACAAGGGACAGAATTGGACCGTTGAAAACAAACACGGGCGAGTTCGTTGAGAATGGAGAAGATATGGGTCAAATGATGAATGACTATTTCCTCTCAGTTTTCACGCAGGAAAATCTAACAACCATTCCGGAGAGAGTTCAGGTATATGAGGGCGAAGAGAACGACAAGTTGAGGGATGTGATCATCACTAGGCAAGTAGTCCAGGATGAGATTGGTAGGTTGAAGAAAAACAAATCGCCGGGCCCAGACGAAGTATTCCCAAGGGTTCTGAAAGAGTGCAAGGAAGTCCTTAGTGGCCCTCTTACCGATATCTTTAAGATGTCGGTAAATTCTGGGTATGTGCCCAATCAATGGAAAGTAACTAATGTGACGCCGATTTTCAAAAAGGGAGACAAGTCAGCCACCTCAAATTATCGCCCAATTAGCTTAACATCAGTTGTAGGAAAGATGTTGGAGTCAATTATAGCCGGGAGAATTCGGGACCATCTAGAAAAGCATAATTTAATTCATGATTCACAGCATGGATTCACAAAGGGTAGGTCTTGCCTTACTAACCTGTTGTCCTTCTACACTAAAGTAATCGAGGCGGTTGACCGAGATGAAAACTATGACATATTATATCTAGATTTCAGTAAAGCGTTCGACAAAGTCCCTCATCACCGGCTATTACTAAAATTACAGGCTCACGGCGTAGGTGGGAAAGTTTTGAACTGGATCAGGGCGTGGCTTAGTGGTAAGAAGCAGAGAGTGCAAATCAATGGTAAAAAATCTGAATGGGGCAGCGTTACGAGTGGAGTCCCTCAAGGGTCGGTGCTGGGTCCTCTGCTTTTTATTATTTACATCAATGACTTGGACACAGGAATTAGTAGCGATGTCAGTAAGTTCGCAGATGATACCAAGATCGGTAGAGTAATCCAATCATACAGGGACGCTACCGTTCTCCAGGATGAGCTTGACAGACTATATGATTGGGTGGGGAAGTGGCAGATGGAATTCAATGTCGGGAAGTGTAGCATTTTGAGTGTAGGTAAGAATAACCCCTCACACAATTACTCCTTAAATGACACTCCTCTAAGCAGGTCTGGGCGTGAGAGAGACTTAGGAGTCCTAGTGAGCGCTGACCTCCGTCCTAGGGCTCAATGCATTCAGGCTAAAATTCGGGCCAACAGAGTACTAGGTTTCATCTCAAGGAGCGTAAGCAATAGGAGCACTGAAGTCATCCTCAAACTTTACTTACCACTAGTTAGACCTCATCTCGATTATGCAGTTCAGTTCTGGTCCCTCTACTATAGAATGGATATCAAGATGTTAGAATCTGTACAGAGGAGGATGACAAAGATGATTCAGGGGGTGAGAAACTTGCCTTATGAAGACAGGGTGAATCATTTAAATCTACACTCTAGAAAGGCAAAGGTTGCAAGGAGACTTGATCGAAGTCTATAAATGGATGAAGAGCTTTAATAAAGGGGATGTCAATAAGATTTTGATAGTAAAAGAGCCAGGTAGGACGCGTGGCAATGGTTTTAAGTTAGACAAATTTGATGGCGCCACTGTAAACACTCACCTGCGCCAGAACGGGCTGGGCCGACCATCAGGACCCACCGGAAAGAAGCCTTGGACCGACCATCAGGATCCACCGGGAAGAAGCCTACCGACGCAATAGGCCACCAAAAAAAAAAAAAAAAGATTCAACAAAGACATAGGCAAGAATTGGTTCACTAATAGAGTGGTGGACGAATGGAACAGGTTTTGGGAGCCATGTTGTGGGTGCCAATACCGTAGATATATTCAAGAAGAGGTTAGATAAAGCCATGGATGGTGAGGTAAGGTGGGGTTGAGTGTACAGGAGCTGCCTTGTATAGGCCAACCGGCCTCTTGCAGACTCCTTACGTTCTTATGTTCTTATGTTCTTATAGATTTAATGACAGATCACCTACTAGTCTGGACCATAGGGCCTGTGTGGTCTGAATATCTATGTAAATCTATGTAACTCTCTCTCTCTCTCTCTCTCTCTCTCTCTCTCTCTCTCTCTCTCTAACGAACGCGACCCCCTCCCCCCCACAGATGGAGGTGAACAACAGGAAGCACTCGGCGGGGTCGGTTTCCAATGCGAGTGTCGGAGGGAGATCCCGCCTCCTGTCCCTCACCCCCTTCACCGGCCCCAGCAGGTCGAGGGCGAACTCCTGCAGGCTGGGTATGTTACTGTGTGTGTGTGTGTGTGTGTGTGTGTGTGATGGAAAGTGGAGAGCGAAAGTGGAGACGAGGAATGAGTTTAGGAAAGAAGAAAGAAAAATATAAGAAGACGGAAAGAAGAAAGGATAAATAAAATGATAGAATGAATAAAGGAAAGAAGAAATGGCAATAGAAGATCATGCATGGGAATACTCGTCTAAAATATGTCTCTGGGAATGGGATGGCGGTGGTGATGGCAATAACGGTGACGTAGAAATAGGAAGCAGTGCAGAAGGAGGAGGAAGAGGACACGGAAAGAGAAAGAAGGAAGGAAAGAAGGAAGGAAGGAAGAAATATGCTTGATGAGAAGTAGGAGTTATTTATATAGAGTAATCAAGAATGCCAGAGAGGGAAAGAGATGGAAACGAAGGGAAGAGGAGATGAAGGAAAGAAAAAAAGAAAGGAAGGACGGAAAAAAGGAAGAAAGGAAAAGAGGGAGGAAAATGCTTGGCGAAGGGTGAGAGGGGTTAGTGATAAGGGGTGAGGGAAAAGACCAGGGAGGGAAAGAGGTGGAAACGAAGGGAAGAGGAGATGAAAGAAAGAAAAAAGAAAGGAAGGACGGAAAAAAGGCAGAAAGGAAAAGAGGGAGGAAAATGCTTGGCGAAGGGTGAGAGGGGTTAGTGATAAGGGGTGAGGGAAAAGACCAGGGAGGGAAAGAGGTGGAAACGAAGGAAAGAGGAGACGAATGAAAGAACGAAGGAAGGAGGGAAGGAAGGAAGAAATGTAAAGTAATGGAGTGGGGGAAGATTTATGAAGATGGACGTGCGATATTGAGTGATCGAGAAGAATGGCGTAGGAAGAAAGGAAGGAAGGAAGGAAGGAAAGAAAGAACACAGAAAATGCTCTTCCGTGGACACATAAAAGATAATGAGGGAGAGGATAAAGTGTGGGAAGGTGTTGGTGGTTGCGAATAAGACTGATACACAGATAGATAGATAGATAGATAAATAGTTAAAGAGAGGGGAAGTATAGATCGAGTTAATATGGTAATGGTGGTGAAGGTTATGGTGGTGGTAGTGATGGTGGTTGTGGTAGAAAGGAGGATGACTGGGACTGAAAATAATGATAAATGGAATAACAGGAAAATGAGAATAATAACGATGATTGCAGTGAATGACAAGGAGGAAAGTAGGAGGAAGGGAAGCATTGTAAAGAAGGGAAATCACGGAGAAGGGAAAAAATGAACAAAGAAGGATGCAGAATGAACGATGAAAATGGAGATGATTGTAGTGAATGACAAGGAGGAAAGTAGAACTAAGGGAGGCGTTGTGAAGAAAGCAATCACGGAGAAAAGGGGAAAAAAAGAACGAAGAAAGAGAAAGATGAGGAATGAACGATGAAAAGAGGAAAGTCAAGTGTCTGAAGGTGGTTGTAGCTGAAAAGTTATAAAAAGAGGCTGAGAAAAGGGTGATGAAAAGAAGGGAAATAATAAAATAAGAAAGAAAAGTACCGAAAATGAAGGCAAGGGAAGATAAAAGAAATTAAATATAGAAAGAGGAAAAAGTTAATATTGAAAGCTGTACGGATGAAACTGACTGAGACGAAAAAAACGTAAGGTAGAAAGATATAAATGGAGCGTTGAAAATGGAGAGAAGGGAAAAAACAAACAAGAGAAAATGTAAAGAGAGAAAAAAAATAAAGTGAAGAAGGTAGCATAGAAATGTGATGAGAAATTCAACAAAAAGACTGGACATGAGAAAGCAAAGAAAAAAAAAGAATCAAAACATCCAGGTAAAACAAGAGAAAAGGTAAAGACAAACAATATAAAAGGTAAAAAAAAAAGATAAAAAAATAAGAAGTGGAAGAAGGAAGGCATGGGACTGTGGTGAAGAAACTAACAACAAGATAAATCAACAAAAAGGTCAAAAGAAAGTGAAAAGAGGGAAAGCCAAACGATAAAAAAAGAACCACCCGAAAGAAAGAAAGAAAAAGAAGACATTATATATATATATATATATATATATATATATATATATATATATATATATATATATATAATATATATATATATATATATATATATATATATATATATATATATATATATATATATATACATATATATATATATATATATATATATATATATATATATATATATATATATATATATATATAGTTGGGAACTTTTCCTTTTACTTCTGTCCCCTTCTTCCTCCTCCTACCCCTACTTTCCCCCATCCTTTCACTTCCTGCAATCCTTCCTTCCCCTTCTACCCCCTACTTTTTCCCTTTCCTTCCCTCACCCCCTCTTTCCCTACATCCCCTACTTTCCCCCTTTCCCCTTCTTACTCCTCCCCGTACTTTCCCTCTCTTTCCTTTTTTTTTACGGCAAGGGAGACAGCTCAAGGGCAAAGGCGGTGGCCGAACTGGTAGCGTACTGGGCCCACATTCACCGCGTGATGGACGACGCGGGTTCGAATCCCCACGCTACCACTCGGATTTTTCAGTCACCGCCGAGTGGCTTAAAACTACCCACATGCTGTCCTGAAGACCACCCATCAACCCGGACTCTAGAGGAAGCCGTCCAAGCGAATCAAGAACGAGTTCCGGGGGGCAGCATGAGCCAATGCAAGATGGCGCCACTATAAACACTCGCCTGCGCCAGAACGGGCTGGGCCGACCATCAGGCCCCACCTGGAAGAAGCCTTGGGCTGACCATCAGGCCCCACCAGGAAGATGCCTACCGGCGCAACAGGCAACGACGTAAAAAAAATAAAAATAAGTCAACAAGAGTCCGCTAAATGCTGCTCCAAAAAACGCAAACAGAACAAGAGGTCAAAAGAGAGGTCAATTTCAGGAGAGAAGGTGTCTTGACACTCCTTTCTTGAAGAGGTCAAGTCATAGGCAGGAGGAAATACAGACAAACGAAGGCTGTTCCAGAGTTTACCAGCGGAAGGGATAAAAGAATGAAGGTGCTGGTTAACTCTTGCATAAGGGATTTGGACAATATAGGGGTGAGCAAGAGTAGAAAGTCTGTGTAGCGGGGCCGCGGGAGGG
The DNA here is from genome assembly GCF_024679095.1 of Eriocheir sinensis. Classification (NCBI taxonomy): domain Eukaryota; kingdom Metazoa; phylum Arthropoda; class Malacostraca; order Decapoda; family Varunidae; genus Eriocheir; species Eriocheir sinensis. Next base: position 5,592,131 of record NC_066533.1, read on the forward strand.
GGGGAGGCATGCAGTTAGCAAGTTCAGAAGAGCAGTCAGCATGAAAATATCGGTAGAAATGCAACACTGCGGCGGAATTTATGAGTTAAGAGACTGTCAGTAAGAGGAGAGTTGATGAGACGGGGAGCCTTGGACTCCACTCTGTCCAAGAGAGTTGTGTGTGTGGAGCCACCCCCCACGTGAGATGCATACTCCATACGAGGGCGAACAAGGCCCCTGAATATGAACAGCATCTGAGCGGGGGAAAAGAACTGGAGGAGACGATACAGGACGCCTAACCTCGAGGAAGGCGCGATTCCACCGAGGCAACACGGGCAACATGTAGCATGCGACATGACTGGCTTTCAACAAGAATGTTGAATGCGGCTTTCAACAAGGAGACATGTTGCCTGCGACAAGGCAACATCGTTGTTACTTGTTGCATGCTACATGCTGTGTTGAATGTTGAATGCAACAAAACCTTTTCCACCAATTCAACAAAAAACTAAGCCAGTTGTCAACACGATGTCACAGCAGACGGTAGCTGCTGCTTCATAATTATAATTAACTTACCTCGACATGTATTGGTTGCTCAGCCTGATGTTTAACTAAAGATGAATAACCAGGCCTTGGGTTGTCCACGTCCAGGAGGAATATAAGCAGGTCATAGGCAAACCATTTACTCTTCTTATTGGGGGAGGATCCAGACTTCTTTTGGGTTAGGCTTTTGTGTTCACGGCGAAAAGCAGTCTGCAAATTCTTGATCTTCTTTTTTATCATTTCCACGTCACAGTTGAATTTTTCTGCTAATTCCCGCAGTACATTTAATGTTGCATGGTTATTCTTGTAGTCTTTTAAGAGTATATCCCATAGGACAGTATGTTTCCTGTAGTTTTCTATAAATTCCACGTTTTTTTCTAGGGGCCAATTAATTTTGTTGCTTTGAACAAGGTTTGTTTCCCGTGACTGGTGGGAAGGCGTTCAACACTAGGCAACAAGCTAAAACTTGTAGCATGCGGCAGGCAACACGGCAACATGTTGCCACACTGTTGCATGCGTCATGTTGCCTTCTGTTGAACTGGTGGAAACGCACTTGGTTCATTCGACAATGTAGCATGCCACATGTTGCCAAAATGTTGCCTCGGTGGAATCGCGCCTTTAGTAAGAGAGGAGATATGAAGTTTCCATTTAAGATTTTGAGTTAAGGATAGACCGAGGATGTTTAGTGTAGACTGTAGAAGGTGACAGCTGAGTGTTGTCGAAGAATAGGGGCTAGGTGTTTGGAAGATTACTTCCTTTACTTCCCTTATCCCTCTTTCGCCTTCTCCCCAATACTTTCCCCTACCCATCCCGTTTCTCGCCCACTCTCTCCCCTTTCCCCCCTCAAAGATAATGGACATAACGCAGAAAACCTAATATTTCTCCTCCTTCCCGTTCCCACACTCCTTCTTACCCTTCCTCCCCTCCGTTTCCCCTTTCCCTTCCCATTCCTTCCCCTCACCCCTTTCCATTCCTCTCTCTTCCCCCGTCTCTCCTCCCCTACTACTTTTCCCCTTCTCATCAGTTCCCTCACCTTCAGAAGTTGTGAATACGCCGGGAAACACATCTTCCATCCCCTCACTCCCTTACTTTCCCCCTTTCCCTTCCCCTCTCTCACCCCTTTCTCCCCACCCCCCCTCCAGAGATCGTGGACATGCCGGGGGGGCCCATGCTGGTGGAGCTGAACGATGACGACATACCCTTGGACCCGGTGGCGGGGGGGCGCGGCAGCGTGGTGGGGGGCGTGGTGGGGGCGCCCGACACACACCTCGTGGACAAGATCATCAAGCAGGAGATGGTAAGATGAGGATGCTGAGGATGTTGAAGATGATGACTCTCTCTCTCTCTCTCTCTCTCTCTCTCTCTCTCTCTCTCTCTCTCTCTCTCTCTCTCTCTCTCTCATTTTCAAGTCAGTAACCACGAAATAGCTAAACTTTTTAACGATGATGATAATATTGATGACAAAAGTTAAAATAACACCTCCCTCCCCCCCCTCCCCTCCCCTTCCCTTCGCTCCCCTCCCTTCCCTTCCCTGCCCGTCCCGTCCCTTTCCTTACCTCCCATCTCCTTCCCGTTTTCTTCCCTTCTATGACGTGTTTCTCCTTATTTTTGTGACCGATGTACAATTTTTAGGGGACTGACACGCGGCGGTATTCTCAGGTCGGTATTTTAAGACACTTTCGCGTCTCACATCAGCTATTTATAAAGGTCAAAGAGGGGGGGGGGGGGGTGAGGAGTGTTTCTTCAGGTTCACGGTACAGAGGAAGGGTCACACTACCACCAAGGTCATAAAACTACTGGAAACGCCCATAACTCCTACAAAAGCCTTGTCAAATAGGTGTTCTTGGGCGGCGAAATGTCTTAAATACGACCCTCAGACGCCTCAGCCTCTCACATCAACTATTCTCAAAGGCCGAAAAGGAGATTGATCGGGTCTTCTTTTAAGTGTCTTTTGCTCACGTTCATGGTACACAGAAGCTTTGTTAGACTACCACCAGGGTCCTAAAACTGCCCCTCCCCTAATGGAAATGTCCACAACATCCACGAAAGCCTTGCCAAATGTGTCTGGCTGGTCGCCAGAAATGTTTAAATTAAGACTATGGCCCGCAAGTCAGGCTCGGAATGTCCTAATTTTATCATTTATCATCACGTAATTTCTTAAACTTAGGTATATTTTTGCTCTTTTTTTCTTTTTATTTTTCTTTTTTTTCTTTTCTTCTTCTTCTTCTTCTTCTTCTTCTTTTTCTTCTTCCTTCTTCTTCTTGTTTTTTTGTGTGTGTGTGAATACAGGCCCACCACACGTAATTTCTTAAACTTATGCATCTTCTTTTTCTTTGTGTGTGTGTGTGTGTGTGTGTGTGTGTGTGTGTGCAGGCCCACCACAGTCCAGCGGTGGGGGCGGAGCCGCGGGAGAGTATAAGGGTCGCTGAAGGGTCGGGGAGGAAGCAGAACAGCCCCAGGGTAGGGGAGGACGAGGGCCTGGAAGCGAAGGAGCCTGTGCTTGCCTTCGGCGCCACCAACCTGCTCCAGCACCTACACCTCGCCCTGGCCTCGCCCGCGCTCTTCCGCCTGCCTGCTCTCGCCTACAAGTGGAGTTCACCGGAGGGATGTAAGTCGCTTCCTTCGTCAGTCCAGATTAATTAGTGAATGTTTCCGCCTGGTTCTTTTTTTTCTGATTTCCTTGCTAACTTTGTGATTTTTTTCTTTAACCTTTTTTTTTCCCCTCGACTTTCAGGTGTGTATTAATGAGTGTTTCTGCCTGGCTCTTCCCCGACTAACTTCATGATTTGTCTTCCTTTTTCCTCGTTTTTCTTTTCGTGATATTTTTTTTCATTTTCCTTTTTTTTTCTTTGAGATGTATGACGCTTCCTCGGCTATGAGGTGTGTGTTAAGTGTTTCGCCTGGCTCCTCTCCGACTAACTTCATGATTTTTCTTCCCTTTTCCTCGTTTTTCTTTTCGTGATATTTTTCTTAATTTTCCTTTTTTTCCTTTGAGATGTATGACGCTTCCTCGGCTCTCAGGTGTGTTGATGAGTGCTTCGCCAGGCTCCTCACCGACTAACTTCATGATTAAGTTTCCTTCTTCATTTTTCTCTCATTTTTTTCTGTTTATAAGTATGTGAAAACTATATGATCAGGTAAACAATAAAAGCTTCAACCAAGTTATTTTCTGGCAAGGCATATTTTTCTTTCTTTTCTTTGTTAACACGTACAGGGAAATTACGCAAGATCAGTTTTCTTCTCAGCGTTTTCTTTTCATTTCTCTTCTTATTTTTTCCTTTCTTTGTCTACACGTTTGAGAAAATTATACATTAGTTTTTCCTCTCAATATTTTTTTTTTCTTTATTTTTCATCTTTTTTTGTTTATACGTTTGAGAAAATTACACAAGCTTATTTTTCTTCTCAATATTTTCTTTTCTTTCCTATTTTTGTTTATACGTTTGAGAAAATTATACGAGATTATTTTTTTCTTCTCAATATTTTCTTTTCTTTCCTTTTTTTTGTTTATACGTATGAGAAAATTATGCAAGATTATTTTTTTCAGTATTATCTTTTCTTTATTTTTTTCCTTTGTTTTTGTTTATATGTATGAGGGAATTATACAAAGGAAATATTACTTTTTCTTCCCAGTATTTAATTTTTATCATCTTTCGACTTCTGTTCCCAGATATGCAAATTCATGTTATGTTAATTTGAAGATGCCAAAATCTCGACTTTTTCTCTGCATATTTATAGAGGAAGTCGAGTTTTTATAATATTTCCTGCTCGTGGCCTTTTGAAAGGATTGAAAACCTTTCCTAATTGTTTTCTTCACTTATTTTTCCAACGAGAGATTGTTTAATAATATTTCTTCTTCTTTTTCCTTCCTTTCATTCTTTCTTTTCCTTCAATCATGGCTTCTTTCTTTCCTTCTTTACTGTCCTTTATTTTCATTCCATGCTATTGTTTTCCTTCTATCTTTTATATTTCCGTTTGCTCGTACTTTCTTACCTATTTCCCCTTTCTCCTCCCTTTCTTTCATCCTTCCTCCTTTGCACCCTTACTTCCTTCCTCCCTTTCTTATATTTTTTCTTAATGTGTGTGCTTGTTCTTTCTTCCATACATCCTTCATTCCTTTCCTTCCTCCCTTGCATCTTTTCTTTCTCTTTCTTTGCATCTTTTCTTTCTTTTCCTTCCTTCTTCCGTTTTTTCTACATCATTTCTTCCTTCTCCTTTCCACTACTCCCTTCTCACTCCCTTCCTTTCCACCATTTCCTTCTCTTTCCCTCCGTTTCTTCTTTTTCTTTCACCATTTCTTCCTCTTTCCTTGCATCCCTTCTTCCGTTTTCCTTTCATTCTTTCTTCCTTCTTCCTCCCATCAATATCTCTCCCTCCCTCCCTTCCTTTCACCCTCTCTCTCCCTCTCCCTCCCTTCCCTCCCTCAGCGGGCTTCCTGGGGGTGTACACGGTGCTGCTGCTGATTCTGGCGCCGCAGCTCAGCATCTTGGAGCAGACTATGGCGCAGTTCTCCTCCCTGGGCCCCACCACTATCTTCAGGTCCCTTCCCATCCTCACAGGTAAGGCAAGAGATGGGGGCGAGAACAAGGGTGAAGAGGGGGGGGGGTAAAAACTGTACACTTCAAATATTGTCTTTCTTCTTCCCCTACTGGACCTCTATCGTTAATCAACTTCGTATTGTTGTTATACACTTGATCAAAAATAACTTGGGCTCGTATCATCATCATCGTCGTCGTCATCTTCGTCAGCCTGTTTCACGCCATTGCATGGCATATTTTTCTTCCAAGCATTTTCTTTCGTCTCTGTCGTGTGCTTTATCAATGTAAACTTAGGCGGGGTTCCCACTATTCCGTTTTCACGAATCCGTCCAGAGATGAACTCAAGTTAAATTTTGGGTCCGTAACGGCGGTGGTGGTGCCAGTCCAGTGATGTTGAATATTCTACATATCATGAAAATATGAAATAGAAGTATTTAGCTACAAAATAACATATACAAGAAGTCGTTGTGATTAATGCTATCCATATGTTTGTCAACAAATGATGAGAGATGGACTGACGGAGTGGATCGTCCTTGCCGGGCGGCCGCTGTTTCGTTGACGTCATTTTGACGTCATTAACGTTGACAGATCCGTCAAGACGGAATAGTGGGAACCCCGCCTTAAACTGTGAAGTCCTAATAGAGAGACAGTTATTATATACTTTTATTTTTTGCATCAAGTTCGGAAATGTGAATGTTCCTGTTTTGTTGTTATTTTTCACCACCAAAGTTACATAATCAATAATGTAACACCACTTTCTCGATAATCCATAGAGGCGCGGTTCACAGTTACTTTTCACTCAGTCACATGATCACTTATACCACTTTCTCCATAATCTCAAGCACCACAGTTCACATTTACTTCTCTCCCTTCACAATCACATGCTCGCTAATGCCACCGCACAGTTCAAATAGGCACAGTTCACAATCACTTTTTTTTCACTGTACAGTCATATATTTAGCTTATATAACTTCATAATCCATAGAGGCGGTACAGTTCACGCGGTTTCTCTATTTTTCACCGGTAACTATATCCTTCTTCATGATCCTAAGCTCTTCAATTCGCAGGCAATCTCTTATCTCCACAATCAAACCTTTATCAATAACTAACCTTCTATGATGATCCGCTGCGCTTTATTTCGCAGTTAATCCCTCCTCTTTTTAAACCCAATCCTTCACTTATAATTAGATTTTCCTTCACGAGCCCTATTGCTTCACTTCGTAGTCAATTCCTTTTCTTCACATCCAGATCTTTACTATGAAAAAAGGATGACTAAGTCTTTTCACGATCCTTAAAGCTTTATATCGCAGTCAATCCCTTTACAAAAAACAAATCTTCACCATCTGGCAAATCTTTCTTCTTTATCTAAAGCGCTTCATTTGACGGTCAATCCCTCTCTTGAGTCAAATTGTAAGTATGCAAATCTTTCTACATTATTCATAAGCCTTCACTTCGCAGTCAATCCATCTTTCTTCACAACCAAACCTTCGCCAGTAAGCAAATCTTTTTTCATTATCCACAGCGCCTCCATTTCGCAGTCAATCCCTTCTCTCACAAGCAAGCCTCCCTTCACGATGCTAAACACTTCATTTCGCAGTTAATTCCTTGTTTTTAACACCAAATCATCACCAATAACCATATATTTCGACATTATCTAAAGCGTTTCAAACTTTAGGTAGTTAAATTAATTCTTTTCAATCTAAACCTTCCTTCGCGATCCCAAACAATTCACTTCGCAGTCAACCCCTTAAATCCTCTTCAAAAACAAACCTTTCTTCATTATCTATCAAAACTAAACCTTCCTCACAATCATAAGGACTTTTACGCAGTTATTTTTTTTCACAGTTAATCTCTTCTCTTCAAAACCAAACCTTCACCATGCAGTAATCCAAACCTTCCTATACCATCTAAAGCCTTTCACTAACCACGCAGAGCACCTCACCAACCCCCCACCTCTCCCCGTGCAGGCGTGGGCGTGGGCATGGTGTGTGTGTGCGCGGTGCTGATGCCCTACACTAGCACCGTGCTGGCCTGGACCGTGCAGTACACCGTGGATTGCCTGCAGAAGGAGGTGCCCTGGAGCACGTGTCCCCCGGGAGCTAAGAACACCACCTGCCCCGACGAGCTCTCCCCCAGCGAGTATTACTTCATGTACGCTTCGTCACGTTAAGTTCATTTTCTGTTCTTAGTCATCATTGGAATACCTTCATTCTTTGTATACTCTTTGATCACTGATGCTCTCTTCCTGCCCCTCCACGTCATAGCCATACAGCATCCTACTCTCCATTCCTCATTGTGTGTTTCTTGGGCCCATTTTCACAAATATTTCGGGACTAACACACCCATATTGGGCTTTCGTAGAGGTTGTGTTGGTATTTCCATGCGGAGTGTTATGATCCTGGTGATAGTTTGATAAGGCTTTTGCACCATGAATAAGGAAAACACTCGTGGGAACCCGACTAATCTCTTTTGTGGCCCTAAAAAATGTGAGAGCCGAAAGTGTCTGAGAAAATGGACCTCAGCTTCTCTGCCCATCATTTTTATTCCATCTTATTTTCCTTGTTCGGGCATATTTTCGTCCTTTTTCCTTGCATCTTTCTTCCTTTTTCTCTCCACCGTTTCTTATATTTTCTTTACATCATTCCTTCCTTTTTCTTTCCATCTTGCCTTCTTTCTCTCCTTCCCTCATTCTTGCCTCTCTCCATCTCTCCTTCCTCGTCTAACCCCTCCACCCATGGAGGTCCCTTATTACCTCCATGCCTCCATCCCCTTTCCAGGCGGACGCTGCTGGGGACGAACAGCGAAGAGGACGGCAACTCGCCAAGAGGCGAGCAGGGTGTGGTGCTGAGTCTGGGTCTGACGCAAGGGCTGGTGTGGCTCGGGGTGATCCTGGCGGTGTGGCGCGGCGAGGCGTGGCGGGCGGGCGTGGTGTCGCGGGTGTGGGCGCTGGTCACCGCGGGCGTGCTGGTGGTGCTGATGGTGTACGGCCTCCAGGAGCCCTCCAGCGGCGTGGGGCTCGGCCAGGCCTTCATCTTCACCTGGCACGACCTGGACAAGCCTGACCTCTGGCTGGACGCGTTTGGACAGGTGTGTGGTGGGGGTGTTGGGGTGGTGTTGTGTTGTGTTGTGGTGTGTGTGTGTGTGTGTGTGTAGCAGATGAATCGAGAAAACGTAATGACTGCCTTCCTGATTTTCACCTCGTCCTTGCGCTCTTTTCTTTTTATGCCTTATGATTCTGTGATTCTCTCCTTACAACTCATTTATATATTCATCAACTCTTTAGGAGCAGCAAACAACCGGATATTTACTTCCTCTCTCAATAATTACGACTCTCGGGTTGTGTTTGCTCCCTTCCCTCATCCCGCTCTCCATAATTATGCTAACCACACCTTTACACTTTTTCTCTGGCTTCTGCAGGTGCTGTGGACGGTCGGACCCTTCATCGGTCTGCTTATCAACCGGGCGAGCTACAGGCACTTCAGGGACGCGGTAAGCCTCTTGTCTGTCTCCTCCATCCTTCTTCTGATTGGTATATCTGTTTGTTGGCTGTCCTTCACTTCGTCCTAAAGTCCTTCATGTCTTGCCTCGTTCAGTACTTCACTCGTTCCAATTTTCTTTATTTGTCTGTCTCCTTCGGTATCCTTTTTTTTTTTTGTCCTTCCCTTTCTCCTTCAGCCCGTTACGTCTTGTCTCTTTCACTGCTTTTCTGTTTTCTTTCTACACTTAAGGATTCGGGGAGTTACTTGTATGTCTCCGTTCGCCTTGTTTATCTATCGTTTGTCCTTCCCTTTCTCCTTCAGCTCTTTACGTCCTCTCTCCTTCATTTCTTCACTGCCTTCCTGTTTTCTTTACTTGTCTTCCTGTTTTCCTGTTTTGTCCTCCTGTTTTTGTTTTCCTGTTTTGTCTTCCTGTTTTGTCTTCCTGTTTTGTCTTCCTGTTTTTGTCCTCATGTTTTTGTCCTCCTGTTTTTGTCCTCCTGTTTTTGTCTTCCTGTTTTTTGTCCTCCTGTTTTGTCTTCCTGTTTTTGTTTTCCTGTTTTGTCCTCCTGTTTTGTCTTCCTGTTTTGTCTTCCTGTTTTTGTTTTCCTGTTTTGTCCTCCTGTTTTGTCTTCCTGTTTTGTCTTCCTGTTTTTGTTTTCCTCCTGTTTTGTCTTCCTGTTTTTGTTCTCCTGTTTTTGTTCTCCTGTTTTTGTCCTCCTGTTTTTGTCTTCCTGTTTTGTCTTCCTGTTTTTGTCCTCCGGTTTTTGTCTTCCTGTTTTTGTCCTCCTGTTTTTGTCTTCCTGTTTTTGTCCTCCTGTTTTTGTCCTCCGGTTTTTGTTCTGTTTTTGTCCTCCTGTTTTTGTCCTCCTTTTTTTGTCTTCCTGTTTTTGTCCTCCTGTTTTTGTCTTCCTGTTTTGTCTTTCTGTTTTGTCTTCCTGTTTTTGTTTTCTTGTTTTGTCTTCCTGTTTTCTTTACCTGCCATCCTGTTTTCTTGTTTGTCTCCTTCGTTCTCCTTCTGTCCTTTGGTTCCTGTCGCTTTCAATACTCCTCTGGGTTTGTTTGTTTTCTCTGGCATTTAAGGAAGCGGTGTGCAACTTCTCCTTCGCTCCCCTTCCGTCCCGTGGTATCTATCGTCTGTCCTACTTTTCCTCCTTCAGCCCTTTACGCCTTGCCGCTCATTATTTCACTACCATTATTTTTTTTCCTACACTACAGGGACGCGGTCTGTCTCCTTCATCCTCACTGTGTCTTGCTTCCTGTCGTTTGTCCTTCCCATCATTCTTCAGCACTTCACGTCTTCCTCTATTTATTTACTCTATCGCTGTCGTCTCCATACACTTTGGGGACAGAGAGAGCCACTTGTATGTCCCTCTCTCTCTCCTTCCCTCCTTTGCTTCTTGTCCTTTGTCCTTCCCTTCCTCCTTCAGCCCTTTACGTCCTGTTTTGTTCTTCATTATAATTATCGCCGCTGTCTTTTCAGATCCGCCAGGACGCCTACACCTCCGTCGTGGCCAACCTGGTAGTGGCGATGGTGTCCTGCCTCGCCGTCTTCCCCTTCCTCAGCCACCCAGTCGAGAAGAGTAAGTCCCTTATTCTTGACCATTTCGTTGCCCAAGTACACATTATTGACAAGGCTTTTGTAGGTTTTCTGGGTATTTGCACGTGTACTTTTACGGGCCTGGTGGTAGTCTGATCCTTCTTCTGTAGCCTGAACCTAAAAACACTTATTGAAAATCGATTAATCTACTTTTCGGGCTTTGGAAATAGTTGATGTGAGCGGCGGAAGCGTCTGAAAATGCCGACCTAAATCACCCCCTTAGAGCACTGCTGGAGAGGTTTCTAAGGGCGTGAATGAGGCTTCTAGGAGTGTAAATGAGGTTCGAATTGCGTGAATGAGGCTTCGAGGAGTGTAAATGAGGTTCGAATTGCGTGAATGAGGCTTCGAGGAGTGTAAATGAGGTTCGAATTGCGTGTGAAGCTTCGAAGAGTGTAAATGAGGTTCGAATTGCGTGTGAGGCTTCGAAGAGTGTAAATGAGGTTCGAATTGCGTGTGAAGCTTCGAAAGGGGCGAATGAGGCTTCCAAGCGCGTGAATGAGGCTTAAAAGAGAGTTGGAGGTGACGGGTCTTGTGTGTACTGCAGCTTATTTTCTCTTTTTTAATATCCTTTTAATCGCGTGTTTATTTTACAATCGCAGCTTCAGGGAGACGTAAGCGAGTGATGAAAGATAATGACAACAGCAAATTTTATAGTGTTAATGAAGTATGTTTTTTCTTGTTTTCTTTCATTGACGACGGCACGATTTCTTAATCTCCGAAGGAAGTCTTTTTTTTTTCATGTGTTTTTTTCATTGACGACGGCACGGCCCGCATCCTCAAACGTCTCGCCAACTTAATACATCTACCTAACAAGGCTCACGTAGAAGATGTAGGGATTTCCATGGGTGGTTTCCTGGCCCTAGTGGTACTTTAGCAAGGTTTCCACGCCATGTCGGGGAATGATTCATAAAAAAAACCAGACGTGTTTTCTCTGTGGCCTTCAAAAATAGTCGTGAAAGAGCCCGAAGTGTTAGAAAATACGGGTGAAGATTTCTTAGTGTGTAAAGGAAGTCGGATATTCTTCATGTTTTCTTTTACGTGTCGCAGCGCCGGGTGTGGAGATCTGAGGTGCTGGTCATGGTGCCGCAGTAGTAGTGGTGATCGATTTTTTTATATGATGTCTTCCTTGGTGTGTGCCGCAGCTCCGGGCTTCTTCCTGGTGGAGTCCTCGAAGGCGATGATGTCGATGGAGGTGCCGCAGCTGGGGGGCGTCCTGCTCTACCTGGGGCTCTGCAAGGGACTCTTCGACCACACCCAGATCCTCGCCTTCACCGTCACCGTGGGCGTCTCAGACCTCCTGCCGGGGCGCTGGCGGGGCGGCGGGAGGTTCTTCTTCTGCTGCTTCGCCGTCTGCGTCTTCGGGTTCCTCTGCAGTCTTCCTTACGTCACCCACGTGAGTTTGTACCTTGTGCAGGGCGAGTGTGCGTGAGTCACCTGTTACACCTGAGCTCATGGCAGTGGTGGTGGTGGTGTTGGTGGAGGAGGTGGTGGTAATAGTGGTGGTGACGAGGTGGTAGTGGTGATGAAGGTGCTGATGGTGGTACTGGTGGTGTCAGCGTAGTAGTAGTAGTAGTGGTAGTAGTGGTAGTAGTAGTAGTAGTAGTAGTGGTAGTAGTAGTGGTAGTAGTAGTAGTAGTAGTAGCAGTAGTAGTGGTATTAATGTGGGGAGACATTCGCTTCAGTGCTCCAATAGTCCATAATAAAGGACGTGCTATTATTTTCAACCATTTTCTCTATACTCTTTTGTTAACCATGACTTATAGACCGTTTGTTTATTCGTTAGTTTATGACATTGTTGTATTCCTAAAGCAACACTATAGAGTTTCTTTTCATCGCTAGTTTATAAGTTTGTTTTTCGTCCATGTCTCTAGTTAAGATTATTGAAGCAGCAGTTTGTTTTCCCTCTTGATACATGAGTTTGTTTTCCTTCTTTATGTCTGAAAATTCAGCAGAGGCGAGAATGATTTGACCGTTGCAATGTCTCCAGTTCAGATTATGCAAGTTATTTCCTTCCTGATATCTGAGTTTTTAGGAGAGGCGAGTATGATTTGACCGTTGTAATGTCTCCAGTTAAGATTATGCAAGTTATTTTCCTTCCTGATATCTGAGGTTTTAGGAGAGGCGAGTATCAATAAGTGTTACCTTGTCTCCCTGTCTCGTGTGGTGCAGGAGGGCGTGTTCCTGGTGAAGGCCTTGGACAACTACGTGCCCTGGGCCAGCGGGCTGTTCCTGGGCGTGCTGGAGGTGGCGGGGCTCGTATACCTCTACGGCGCCACCACCATCGGCCAGCACTTCAAGTTGATGCTCAGGAGTGACGTGTCGGTCATCGTCTTCCTGTGGCGCTTCTTCCTCATGCCCATCCTGCTGGTGAGTCCTTATGTTCCTTCTCCCTTCATCCTAGCTCTCCTGTACCCCTATCTGCCTCCTTCTTCCTTCTTTGCATCATTTTCTTGTCTCTCATCTTCTGTTTTCTCCTTCCCATTCATTCTGTTCTGTTCTTCTTCCTTTCTCCTATCTTTCCTGAGTCGCCTCTTTGCTTCCTTTCCTTTCATTCCTTGTCTCTCATCTTCAGGGTTTCTGCCTTTTTACATCTTTCTTTTCTCCTTCCTCCTCGTTCCCCTTCTCCCTCCTTGCTTTCTTTCTTATTCCCCTTCATCTTCCTGTGCTGCTTCCTCTTCCTGCACATCTTTTTGCTGAGTTACGTCGATCACTGGAATAGACTCCCACCGTCAGTTGTTAGCGCACAGAGTATCAATAGCTTCAAGTCTTCATTGGATAAGTACTTCAGGGATATAAGATTATACTGACCCTTCTTCGTATATTTTCAGACAGATTGCAGCAAGACGTCAACCTAAATTCATATTATTCTCCCCCACAACCTAGATTGCAAGTAGCGTAAGTTAACAATAGAGTAAAGCAACAGTTAATGTCCGCATGACAGGTGGAGTGAGGTGTGGGTGCAGTAAGGTGACAGGTTACTGGTGCCGTGCCTAGTACCGCCGGTAAAACGAGGATCAACCCTCCACCTGTGCCCCTGAAACTAAACCTCACCCATCGTGAGTATTAGGGGGGATCCTGAGGCTGCCCTGTGTAGGCCACTCGTCCTCTTCCATTCTCCTTGTGTTTCTGTGTTCTTATGTTCTTATGTAATGAAGTCATTTTCCCCCACAGCTTAGGTTACCAGTAGTGTAAGTTAAGGGTAGTAATTTCCTCTTATTTCTCTCTTTACTGTAAAATTTCCATGTCCCTTTCTTCCTTAAAGGTACATGGTGTTCTCTTCTAACTATTTCCTGCCGGCACGTTGCTGGAGGGAGAGGTGGGTGGGGAGGAGCCTTCATCTATTCTATCCTGTCCTACCACATGTAGATTACTAGTTGTAGCGGTAGTAAACAGACACCCTCGCCATAGACCGATAGGTCTTCTGGTGTCTGTTCTTCCTATGTATTCCTATGTATTCCTCCTCCTCCTCCTCCTCCAACTCCTTTTACTCCTACTCTTTTGTATTCTTCTTCCTCTCTCCGCTATCTCCTTATACACTTGCTATTCCTCCTCATCCTTTTATTTTCTCTCCTCCTTCTCCTCATCTCCTTTCACCCGCATACTTTTACTCCAACTCTTCCCTATTCGTTCTCTTCCTTTCTCTGTTCCATTTCTTCTACCTCATTTTACTCTTCCTCTTCTTTCTCTGTTCTAACCTCCTCCTTATCTTCTTTCACGCGCATTCTTTTACTCCAACTCTTCCCTATTCTTCTTCTTCTCTTTCTTCCATCTCTTCCACTTCCTTTTTACCATTATTCTTCCTTCTCCTGATTCTCTTTTCTCTTCCCCATCTCAACTTCTTTTATCCTTCCCTTTCCTTTCGGACACTCCACTCACAACGCATCCTTCACCCCCTCCCCCCTTCCACACAGGCGCTGGGCGTGTGGGCGTGCGTGGTGGGCGTGAAGGAGCCGCTAACGTGGGAGGATACGCAGCTGTCGGAGGCGCGGGAGGATGCCTACAAGGTGGTGGCCCTGGTGTTGGCGCTTCTCCCGGCCGGCGTGGCGGTGGTGGTGACGGCGGTGCAAGTCTTCAGGCACGCACGGGTGAGGAAGGGGAGGTGCTGGTGGGCTGGTTTGGGTTGGTTTGTCTGGTTCCTGCGCTGGTTTAGATGGATGGTGGATGGTTCTTGATTTGTTTAGTCTTTATTTCCTTTGTTGCTTCTTCCTATTTTTTTCTTCCATTTCTTTTAGTTCATTCGAGTGTTTTGATTTTGTTGTTGTTGTTCGTTTGAGTGTTTTAAGGCATATCTACTTCATGTTTTGCTGTTGATCGCCTGTTTTTTTTCTCATTGTTTCCACTTCTTTCTTTTTTTTCTCACCTGTTCCTCGTTGCTGTTCTCTTTTCTTCCCATTTTCTCTTGCTTTTTTTTCTCTCTTTTCAGTTCCTCGTCTCTGTACTCTTGACTGTGAACCTGCCTGGATGGATGGGAGGGTCTTGCTTAGCTGCTCCTCGTCACTTCTTCTGTTTCTCCTCTTCTGTATTTTCTCTTGCCTGTTCTTAGTCTTTGATCGCCTGTGTTTGTTGGACTGGACGGATGGTTCTTGTTGTTTTGCCGTCTTTTGTGTCTCTTCTTTTGTTCTCCCTTCCTGTGTTCTCTACTGTGTGTTTCTCTTGCCTGTTCCTCGTCTCTATTCTGTTTGTAGCTCTGTTTCTTCTTTACCGGTCCTTAGTCTCCATTCCTCTGTTTGTAGCTGTTTTTTCTTTAGCGGTTTTTAGTCTCCCTTCCTCTGTTTGTAGCTCTTTTTCTTCCTTAGCGGTTCTTAGTCTCTCTTCCTCTGTTTGTAGCTCTTTTTCTTCCATAGCGGTTCTTAGTCTCTCTTCCTCTGTTTGTAGCTGTTTCTTCCTTAGCGGTTCTTAGTCTCCCTTCCTCTGTTTGTAGCTGTTTCTTCCTTAGCGGTTCTTAGTCTCCCTTCCTCTGTTTGTAGCTCTGTTTCTTCCTTAGCGGTTCTTAGTCTCCCTTCCTCTGTTTGTAGCTGTTTCTTCTTTAGCGGTTCTTAGTCTCCATTCCTCTGTTTGTAGCTGTTTCTTCTTTAGTGGTTCTTAGTCTCCCTGCCTCTGTTTGTAGCTCTGTTTCTTCCTTAGCGGTTCTTAGTCTCCCTTCCTCTGTTTGTAGCTGTTTCTTCTTTAGCGGTTCTTAGTCTCCCTTCCTCTGTTTGTAGCTGTTTCTTCCTTAGCGGTTCTTAGTCTCCATTCCTCTGTTTGTAGCTGTTTCTTCTTTAGCGGTTCTTAGTCTCCATTCCTCTGTTTGTAGCTGTTTCTTCTTTAGCGGTTCTTAGTCTCCCTTCCTCTGTTTGTAGCTGTTTCTTCCTTAGCGGTTCTTAGTCTCCCTTCCTCTGTTTGTAGCTGTTTCTTCCTTAGCGGTTCTTAGTCTCCATTCCTCTGTTTGTAGCTGTTTCTTCCTTAGCGGTTCTTAGTCTCCATTCCTCTGTTTGTAGCTGTTTCTTCTTTAGCGGTTCTTAGTCTCCCTTCCTCTGTTTGTAGCTGTTTCTTCTTTAGCGGTTCTCAGTCTCCATTCCTCTGTTTGTAGCTGTTTCTTCTTTAGCGGTTCTTAGTCTCCCTTCCTCTGTTTGTAGCTGTTTCTTCTTTAGCGGTTCTTAGTCTCCATTCCTCTGTTTGTAGCTGTTTCTTCTTTAGCGGTTCTCAGTCTCCATTCCTCTGTTTGTAGCTGTTTCTTCCTTAGCGGTTCTTAGTCTCCATTCCTCTGTTTGTAGCTGTTTCTTCTTTAGCGGTTCTTAGTCTCCATTCCTCTGTTTGTAGCTGTTTCTTCTTTAGCGGTTCTTAGTCTCCCTTCCTCTGTTTGTAGCTGTTTCTTCTTTAGCGGTTCTCAGTCTCCATTCCTCTGTTTGTAGCTGTTTCTTCCTTAGCGGTTCTTAGTCTCCATTCCTCTGTTTGTAGCTGTTTCTTCTTTAGCGGTTCTTAGTCTCCCTTCCTCTGTTTGTAGCTGTTTCTTCCTTAGCGGTTCTTAGTCTCCATTCCTCTGTTTGTAGCTGTTTCTTCTTTAGCGGTTCTTAGTCTCCCTTCCTCTGTTTGTAGCTGTTTCTTCTTTAGCGGTTCTTAGTTTCCCTTCCTCTGTTTGTAGCTGTTTCTTCTTTAGCGGTTCTTAGTCTCCATTCCTCTGTTTGTAGCTGTTTCTTCTTTAGCGGTTCTTAGTCTCCATTCCTCTGTTTGTAGCTGTTTCTTCTTTAGCGGTTCTTAGTCTCCCTTCCTCTGTTTGTAGCTGTTTCTTCTTTAGCGGTTCTTAGTCTCCATTCCTCTGTTTGTAGCTGTTTCTTCTTTAGCGGTTCTCAGTCTCCATTCCTCTGTTTGTAGCTGTTTCTTCTTTAGCGGTTCTTAGTCTCCCTTCCTCTGTTTGTAGCTGTTTCTTCTTTAGCGGTTCTCAGTCTCCCTTCCTCTGTTTGTAGCTGTTTCTTCCTTAGCGGTTCTTAGTCTCCCTTCCTCTGTTTGTAGCTGTTTCTTCCTTAGCGGTTCTTAGTCTCCCTTCCTCTGTTTGTAGCTGTTTCTTCTTTAGCGGTTCTCAGTCTCCCTTCCTCTGTTTGTAGCTGTTTCTTCCTTAGCGGTTCTTAGTCTCCCTTCCTCTGTTTGTAGCTGTTTCTTCCTTAGCGGTTCTTAGTCTCCCTTCCTCTGTTTGTAGCTGTTTCTTCTTTAGCGGTTCTTAGTCTCCCTTCCTCTGTTTGTAGCTGTTTCTTCTTAGCGGTTCTTAGTCTCCTTCCTCTGTTTGTAGCTGTTTCTTCCTTAGCGGTTCTTAGTCTCCCTTCCTCTGTTTGTAGCTGTTTCTTCTTTAGCGGTTCTTAGTCTCCCTTCCTCTGTTTGTAGCTGTTTCTTCCTTAGCGGTTCTTAGTCTCCCTTCCTCTGTTTGTAGCTCTGTTTCTTCTTGAGCGGTTCTTAGTCTCCATTCCTCTGTTTGTAGCTGTTTCTTCTTTAGCGGTTCTTAGTCTCCCTTCCTCTGTTTGTAGCTGTTTCTTCCTTAGCGGTTCTTAGTCTCCCTTCCTCTGTTTGTAGCTGTTTCTTCTTTAGCGGTTCTTAGTCTCCATTCCTCTGTTTGTAGCTATTTCTTCTTTAGCGGTTCTTAGTCTCCCTTCCTCTGTTTGTAGCTGTTTCTTCTTTAGCGGTTCTTAGTCTCCCTTCCTCTGTTTGTAGCTCTGTTTCTTCTTTAGCGGTTCTTAGTCTCCATTCCTCTGTTTGTAGCTGTTTCTTCTTTAGCGGTTCTTAGTCTCCATTCCTCTGTTTGTAGCTGTTTCTTCTTTAGCGGTTCTTAGTCTCCATTCCTCCGTTCGTAGCTCTGGTCGGATGGTTCTTTTACATTTCCTTATCTATTTCCTTTTGTGTTCTTGTCTTGGTGTTCTTCGTCTGTTCTGTGCGTGGTTGACTGATTGACTGATGCTCCGGCAGGATTTTCATCAGCTGCTGGTGCCAAATGAGTCGTGGGGACCCGCTCTGGCCGGGCACCGCGCTCTCTACACGCCGGGGATCCTGCGGGCAAAGGCAAGGGCGCCCTATCTCGTGGTGCAGGTGAGTGGTGGTGGTGGTGGTGGCGACGGTGGTGGTGGGTGTTGTTGGTGGTATAGGTGTTCCGTCCCCCGTGCAGCACACAACACTGAGGCCCAACACGGTGATGCTTTCTTCTTGCCATCACCCACGTGTCTCCTTCTTCAGGTGCAAGAAGGAGACAAGCAAGTGCTATTTTTGTCCCCCATTATTTTATTCTTCTTACTTTACTGTCACTCACTTTTGTCTGCTCATCGAGGGAACTGTTTGGGTTTATATATTTATTTTTTCTTTTGTTTTCTTTTGATGCCCTTTCATGGATCTCAATAATAATAATAATGGTAATAATATAAAGTAGTGAGCGATTGGAATGAATTGAGCAGATATTTAATTACTGTATATATGAAAGTTTTAAAAAGAGTTCATATAGAGTTCTCATAGAGTTCAGGAGCAGTGATTAGCGGGCTTTTTTTCGTTATTGTTTCTTTTTTCTTTTGCCCTTGAGCTGTTTCCTTTGCTTTAAAAAAAAGTTATTGATGGGGGAAGGCAGAGGGTGTATAACTAGTACTCGAGATCTGCCATGCACGCGCCGATTGGCCTCATGTGGTTTCCTTATAACCCTCATATAGATGGATACTGAAGGCGAGAATGAGCTCCCAGGGAAGGGGTGGCTGCCTTTCGGGTTCTTCTGGGTTCCTTCCAAATCCGAGACGCAGCTGCTGCCCTCTAGCGACGGCCCCACCAAGATGCTGCTCGCCAGGTACCTCAAGGTGGGTGTGTGGGATCTTCACTGTTTTGGGGCACGCGAGGGGCGGCTGCTGAAGGCCCTGGCGCTGCAACAGTAACGTAGCCGGCGAGGTTGTGTTCTAAGGTGCTATTAATGTTTATAACCTTGTGAATCTTCATGTGAGCACCTTAGTGTTGGTAGCAGGGGCGGATCCAGAAAATCAATTTGGGGGGGCCCGCTGGTAAAATTTCAAAAGTTAGCGACAGCGGTTCTTTGCTTAAAATCCGCAGCTCCCGAGCAATCAATGTATATGTGACATATCATTTTTTCTTGTATCTATATATGTAGTGCAATCAATATTTAAGCTGGCAAGCAATAACAAGAAACAATTTAAATTGTACATCCGACCAGTAAAAAGGCAGATCTGAACAGGTAGAAATCGTCAAGAAAACTAAACCTTTATTTCGATATGTAAGCAGCAAGGGTGATCATAATACAGGGCATATATAAATAACAAACCTAACCTTTACAAAAAAGAGCTAATATGTAAAATTAGACAATAGACAGTAGAAGGAACCTTGTGTCCTTCAATGCCTCAAAAACTCAATTTCTCCACCTATCAACTCGACACAATCTTCCAAACACCTATCCCCTATTCTTCGACAACACTCAGCTGGCACCTTCTTCAACACTAAATATCCTCGGTCTATCCTTAACTCAAAATCTCAACTGGAAACTTCATATCTCCTCTCTCGCTAAATCAGCTTCCTCGAGGTTGGCGTTCTGTATCGTCTCCGCCAGTTCTTCTCCCCCGCACAGTTGCTATCCATATACAGGGGCCTTGTCCGCCCTCGTACGGAGTATGTATCTCACGTGTGGGGGGGCTCCACTCACACAGCTCTTCTGGACAGAGTGGAGTCTAAGGCTCTTCGTCTCATCAGCTCTCCTACTCCTACTGATAGTCTTCTACCTCTAAAATTCCGTCGCGATGTTGCCTCTCTTTCTATCTTCTATCGCTATTTTCACGCTGACTGCTCTTCTGAAATTGCTAACTGCATGCCTCCCCCCCTCCCGCGGCCCCGCTGCACACGACTTTCTACTCATACTCATCCCTATACTGTCCAAACCCCTTATGCAAGAGTTAACCAGCATCTTCACTCTTTCATCCCTCACGCTGGTAAACTCTGGAGCAATCTTCCTTCATCTGTATTTACTCCTGCCTACGACTTGAACTCCTTCAAGAGGAGGGTATCAGGACACCTCTCCTCCCGAAATTGACCTCTCTTTCGGCCACCTCTTTTGATTCTTTCTTTTTTAGGAGCAGCGAGTAGCGGGCTTTTTTTTTATTATTGTTTCCTTTTTTTGTGTGCCTTGAGCTGTCTCCTTTGTTGTAAAAAAAAAAAGCTGAAGATAAAATGGAATTCTTATAGGGCTTTTTTTACGTACATGGGATTGAGGTAACACATTTGCAAAGATTGGCTGATCTAAAGAATTATATTTACAAATTCCCAAGTATTCAACAAGTGCCTCACCAAGCAAAGAGTAATCGGCGGTTTTTTTCGCCGAATTTGCTTATCACTCTCTCGACTGAAATGGGGATATCATAGTGGACACAGAGGAGGGCAAGTCCGTTCAGGCGCTCTTGGCCGACGGTACTCCTCAGATAGGTTTTCAGCCTTTTCAATGCTGAGAAAGACCTCTCGGCTTCCGCGTTGGAGACTGGAAGCGTCAACAGAGTTTTCAAGAGAATGGCGAGATTGGGGAACATGCTGGTGTGTGCCTGGGCTTTTTTTATAGTTTGGGAGATCGGAACAGATAATGCCCTGCTCTCCGCTTCCACCTTCACGAGTGTCAAGGATTCGATGTCGAGCTCGTAGAGCTTCACCGCTTGAAGCACAGCCGCAACATCCGTTTCGGGACCTTTTAGGAGTTGCTTGAGCTGAAGTGCGACAGGCACTGTGTCATCGCCGAACCGACTCTTCAACTCAGCCAAGACGTGGTCCACGAACGGAATGTACACCGCCCGGCGGTAGTACTCCTCAGCATTCTCGCACGGAACATTTGATCGCTGGGTCTGTCGTCCACAGAGTCGTGGCACAGGGATGGTGTCATGCGATGACCCCACCTCGACCAAAAGCTCTTCCGCTTTCATGAACACGTCGTGGAAATGATTCTCCGCATCTGCTCTGAACTTGGCAAAAATGGTCTCGATGCCACGAATCGTGGCATAGGCTGACACCAGGTCGCCATCTTTTCTCTGAAGAGTTCGGCTCGGCTCGAGAGTATGCGCCAATATACACTCCACTACAACCAGTCCAACGAGAAAGCGGGGAACACGTATGGCGATGAGGAGCCCAGTGGTGGCGTCAAGTTCTTCCTCGAGAAAAACAGCGATGACAGGCAGAAATTCAACGAAATAAACCCAGCACTGCGTCATGCCTCTCAATGCACCTGGTGGGGCACAGGAGAACAAGCTTTTCGTGCTTGGCCGAGGTAAGCTTGACAACCTCGATCTGTGAAGCGGAGAGAGCTCATATTCGAAGAATGAACGTAGTTGTACACCTCGGTCAGTGTTTGAAGAGCGATCTTCACTTCCTTGACGTCACACGCCTTCGTCAGTACTAGATTCTGCCAGTGGTTAAAGCAGTGGATTGGCTTGGCCAGGGTGTACTTCTTCATGAGTACTGCGGCACACCCTTTGAATTGTCCCATCATGGCACTTGCTCCATCGAAACCAAGTCCCCTGCACTTGACCATGTCCAATCCGAGGTCTTCAACGGTGCGCAAAAAGGAGCCAGGCTAAACCTTTACCGGTGAGGTCATGGGCGTGCACAAAGGCAAGGAAGTCTTCCCTTATTTCCTCTTCGAAGTGCCGAATGATGATAGTGGCCTGCACTAAAATTCACTTTCTGCTTGCATGTGAGGAATGAGTTCACAAAGATTTTTTCCTAGGCCTTTAAATCTTGCTCTATAATATTCAATATACGATTCCGTAACTTAAATACTGAAAATAAAGAAAGAAAATGCTGAATTCTCCAGAAATGCAACAGAAAGGTACCAGTTTTCGTTTTGACTCTCTGAAAGTGGACATTTTAGCAGATGGGGGGGGGGTCGTCCGACACCCCAGGCCCCTCCCCCCCCGTGGGTACGGCGTACTACGGCCCTGCACGAGTATATAGATTGTTAGATGAGTGCGGGGCTCATAAGAGCGCGGGGCCCTTGTCCCCCTTTTTTTCAAAAAGGGGGACAAGTCTCATCCAGGAAACTATCGACCAATTAGCCTGACATCGATTGTTTGTAAGTTAATGGAGACTATCATTCGCGACAATATAGTTAAATTCTTCGAAGAAAATAATATAATAAATAATTCGCAACATGGCTTCCGTAGTAAACGTTTGTGTTTAACTAACTTACTTGATTTTTTTCATTATATTTTTGAGGTGTTCGATCGATGAAAGCAGATCAGTAGATATCATATATCTGGATTTTCAAAAGGCATTTGATAAGGTCCCCCACGAACGATTGCTCAGCAAACTATTGGCGCACGGTATCTCGGGTAACATTCACAATATTGGCTTGTGGACTGGCTCTCTGAGGGGAAACAGAGAGTAGTTCTAAACGGTGTTACATCTAACTGGTTCGATGTCAGAAGCGGCGTACCTCAAGGATCAGTGCTTGGCCCCATGCTCTTCTTAATTTATGTTAATGATATCGATGATGGGCTCACTTGCAAAGTATCAAAATTTGCTGATGACACAAAAATTGCTAGTAAAGTAACTGCGACACTCGACGAAGAAGCTTTACAATCAGATCTAGATCGACTTGCACGTTGGGCCAATCAATGGCAAATGAAATTTAACGTTGACAAATGTAAAGTGTTGCACATCGGAAAAAATAACAATCGCGTTCGGTACGTAATGAACGGCCAACAACTTTCTGCAGTAAGTAAAGAAAAGGATCTAGGAATCACTAAATCAAGCGATTTAAAGCCCGGTCAGCATTGTTCAGAGGTTGTTAAAACTGCAAACAAATTGGTTGGCTTCATCGGACGAGTATTTAATAATAAATCGGAAAAAGTAATATTAAAACTGCATAATTCGTTGGTTCGACCCCGTCTAGAGTACTGTGTACAGTTTTGGTCTCCCTATTACAGAAAAGACATAGAAAAGTTGGAACGGGTTCAACGAAGAGTAACAAAGATGATTCCTAGGTTGAGAAATTTATCATATGAACAAAGGCTTAAAGAAGTAAATTTATTCAGCCTATCAAAACGAAGAATGCCAGGCGATCTAATAGAAGTGTTTAAAATGTTTAAAGGATTCAGTGATATTAATGCGGAAGATTACTTTACAATTGATCGATCAAATAGAACAAGAAGAAATCACAATTTGAAGATAAGTGGTAAAAGATTATCGTCGCACGAAGCTAAACACTTCTTCAATCGAGTTGTTAATGTTTGGAACTCTCTACCCTGTGATGTCGTTGATAGTACAACAGTTACGGCCTTTAAGAATAGATTAAACAAGTATTTTGAATCCAACCAGCAACTAAGATATTACTCATTGTCGTAATAACGTTAAGTTCTTTCGAATACTGGTGTCCTTGTCCGCTTTTATCGCCCGGTTAGTGGTAGCAGTTATGGTAATTTTTTCCTCTTTCCTACATAATTTCCATGCAGTTTTTCCATGCTGCACGGTTCTTTCCTTTCCTGCCAGCTTTGGCTGGAGGGATGGGGGGTGGGGAGGAGCCTTCGCCTTTGCTGTCCTTCATCTTCCACCTTTGATTAGATACTTAGTGTACCTTGTCACAAACAGCCTCGTAAGGACCAGCAGGTCTACTGTTGTTTGTTCTTCCTTTGTGTTCCTTTGTGCCCGTTGTGCCCTGGCCCTGCAGGAGAGTGAAAAATTATATCAGACACAGAAATTTTTTCAATCTTGCCTGAGCATCCCGTCCACCTCCGCATAGTAAGGCCCAAGGAACCTATAGAGGAGGAATTTTTTTAAAGTTTGGAGGACAGCGTCCAGAGCTATCTAGCGGCGGCCGGCTTCGCTCCCCAGCTCTCTAGTTTTTTAGGGGTGTCTTAAATATATTTTATGTTTTCTCAATTCATGGGTATTTCAAATATTTTAGTTATCCTAATATTTTTTTGGGGGGCCCAGGCCATCTGGCTCCCCACCCCCGTATCCGCGCCTGCATATGCCTACAGCCGACGACACACTCCGTATTATAGTTGCAGCACATTATAAGCGAGTCAGTTCTGTACCGACTATCCGCATACAATCGAGATTATCTGGGGGGGGCGGAGATTTTTTTGGGCCCGGCCCCCCCCCCCCCCCTGTATCCGCCCCTGGTTGGTAGGTTGGTGTTCACGGCTTTCACTGATTTTGAAGTGTGAGGGACATCTCCTGAAGGTCCTGGCGCCCCTACAGTAACGTGGTCTGTGAGTTTTTTTTTGTTGTTGTTGTTGTAGTTCAGAAGGTATTATTATTTGCGAAGGCACCTTGATTCCTATTATGTCCTTCCTCTTTCTCTCTTTCTCTCCTTGAACTTAATATTAACTAGAGTAGAAATGCAACGGTTTGGAGCCATCTGATTAATGTAAAATCACTTAGGTTTAAGGACAGACCACCTAGTCTGGACCATGGGGTCTGTGTGGTCTGATTTTCTATGTAAATCTATGTAAATCTATTTCACTCGTTTCGTTATTATTTTTTTCTCTCTCTCCTTGACTACTCCTTTAATATCCCTTGTTCTTACCGGTCTATTACATTCACTGTGACACTTTTTTTATTTACATTCTTTCCCTTCTATCTTGTTCATCTCTGTGTGAAGTTCTGCTGATGGGCGAGGCGAACAGTGCCACAACCTTTCCCTGCAGGGTCGCATGGGGCTGTGTTCTGGAGTTCCGTTACTAAGAGGGGATGTCAGTGTCCCTTCGTTGCCCAAAGGGTGCGGCCACAACTGCACGCGGTTTGCTGGGAGGGTAGAGGGTAGCGGGACGCCTAGCGGGTCAGAGGCAAGAACAAACACATGCTATCTACTGTAATAGGAGTGGCCATACAGGACGCGGGTAGCGGGTAAGCTTGGAGGGAACCCACTACCCGCGCCCTGTATGGCCACTCTTATTAGATAACATGTGTTTGTTCTTGTCTCTGACCCTCTAGGCGTCTCGCTACCCTCTACCCTCTCAGCAAACCGCGTGCAGTGTGGTCGCACCCAAGAGTCGCTGGGGGCAGTGTTCTGAGGTGGTGTCATTGTATCGCTATGAGAGGTTAGCAGTGTCTCGTCTATGCCCTCACAGAGCCAGATTTACGCGTTTGTGTTCTGAGGTTCCATTATTGATGAAAGAGGTTATCAGTGTCCTTCCTTTGCCCTTCAGAGTCGCTTCAGGGACGTGAAGGACATAACTGAGGACGACGCGGGGAAGGCCGAGGAGGAGCGTGACGAGGGCTCGGAGGCTGAGGCGGCGGAGCAGTGGGTGCAGAAGGAGGTGGAGGCCGCCCCGCATGAGGGCACCAACAGCCTCGTATCCTCGGGCGTTGTCCTGCACCCGAAGACCCTCGTCGAGAACCATACGCAACACCTCCGCTGATCCTGACACGCCCACTCCTGAGGGCACGGCGACGTTGATTCGCCTTCCTGTTCCTGTACTGCTCCTTACACTCGCATTCTTCAAGGGACGGCTTGCGACCCTCCTCTGAATCGCGACATAATACTCGATAGATCGACATTTTTACGCGATAGTTACAATTATACCAGACGGCGGGAGGCTCACAGCTTTTAGTACTTACTGTCCAGAAACTTTCATATGGGCCGCGCGGGTAATATACTTTGGCTTAGATCACACCGGTTCGCAGTAGGAAAAGTTTGACCTCTACCTTAGACAGTGACTCATAAGAGAGAGAGAGAGAGAGAGAGAGAGAGAGAGAGAGAGAGAGAGAGAGAGAGAGAGAGAGAGAGAGAGAGAGAGAGAGAGAGAAGTCCGCTGCTCCGTCGGCCGCATCGAGTCTGAACTGATCGAGGAGGATCTGTTTTTCGGACGACACATGGAAGAGGATGAAGTGTGACATATAATCTACAGGTCTGGGAGGGGAGAGAAACAACGAGAACTCACCACGCAAGGATAAACAAATATTAAACTCTAAAAACATGTACCCGTTGGAAAGCTTACCTCCCCGTCCTTCACCCAGCGGTATGTGGTAACACTGTGCGCATGTGTTTCCCAACAAACTGACAGCAGTGGCCAGCAGAGGAGGTGACAGCCAGGACATTGCTAACAGCGGTTGTGGTTATGATGGTAGTGTCATCGATTGAGCGCTTAGAAATGGTGGGGGTAACAGTGGTGATGACAGTGATTGTGGTTTTAGCGGCATTAATACCCGACACTACCCTGGTGACGGTGCCTACATGGGTGGTGGTGGGCGTGGTGGGTGTGGGTCTCGCGCTGACGGCAAGAACGACCCTGAAACACGTCGACAAACACACCAACAAACACAAAACGTAAGTAGCAGAGGGATGACACGCAAACCCGAGTCCTGAAGGTGAGGGAACGAAACATGAACTGTGGCAAGGCTGACTGACATTTGCGCTGGATGAGACAGTCGCGTTTTTTCCTAGAATTTGCTCACACAGACACGCACAGATGAGGAATATTTGTCACTGCTGCAGAGACCAAGTGTCATATTCTTAAATACTTAGGCGCCCAAGCACACATTACTGACTAGGCTTTCGAAGGAGTTGTGGGCATTTCCAGGGGTAGTTTTATAACTCTAGTGTTCGATTGACCCGTCTTCTGTACCACGAACCCCCAAAAAACACTCATTAGAACCCGACTGATCTCATTTTAGGCCTTTGAAAATATTGATGTGAGAGGCGGAAGCGTCTGAGAATACCGACCCAAGATATAACGTTAATTAACTATAGACCGATGCGTTAACCTATACAAGAACGCGTTGGGCTGAAGGGAGAATACCATAGCTGGGCACGATAACAGAAAACCTTATTCCCGATAACCGATAACTGATAATGAAAAACCTTATCGGTGATAACCGATATTCGTTAACTGGAGACACAAATATAGGCGATAACCGATAACCGATACCCGATATAAATCCACAATTCCGATACTAGCTAGTGATAAGTCCGATAGGCTAAAACGATACTATATTGATATTTCAAATAAAAAACGTAGATGAATTCAAATTTTCATTATTTGTATTTTAGAAAACTTATAAAACCTGAAAACCACACGTTGACACGTACATATGGACGGTAATACTAGAAACGCCTAAACCGGTGTAGTGTTATTTGGCGTCCCCACCGTCAAAAGCTGGCGCTTTTGTTAACAAACACTGGCCTCTCGTGAACGGCGCATGCTCAGACCAGCAAGCGTAGACCTGTACAGTCTTACAAAGCTTTTTAACCGTAATTAAGAGTTGCTGGAAGGCTAAATCAGATACAGTACCACTACCACCATCCTCGCTGTTTCTAGAACGACACTCTATGTACGAGTTGTATTTATATGTACAGAGTGTCGTTCTAGAAAAGGCGAAGATGGTGGTAGTCTATGTCTGATTCAGCCTTCTAGCAACTCTTAATGTGTTAAAAAGCTTTGTGCGTTCACGAGAGACCAGTGTTTGTAAATAAAAGCGCCAGCTTTTGACGATGGGACACCAAATAACACAACACCGGGTGCCTTCAATACTATGGCATGCTCACAAACGAATATGGAATATCAAATTTGAGGCAGTGAATAATCATTTTTTGGGCAAAGTTAAATGATTTTACTCTTTAATATATTGATTTTTGAGTCTAACATAAAAAATAACCTAGTGTTTTAATGTTGATGATCTAAGTATGAAATCTCTTCACCGAAGATATTTCATACCCCGAAGTTTATTCATACGCATGCGCAGTAGTGAGGAAACAACGTTTTTTTTTCTGAGAGGCGGAAAAAATTATCGATTATCGCTAGTTTGGTTACAAAAGTAACGAAGATACCGATATATATTTAAATAAGTAGCGGATGGCCGATAACCCGATTTTGTTATCAGCGATAAAGTATCGCGATAACTTATCGCGTTAACGCCCAGCTATGGAGAATACTATAGGTAAGCTTACACAGACACGCACAAATATATACCACAGATCCAAAGACAAAGATACAACCTTAAAACCTACGCAAGGACGAGTGAGGCTGGAGAAACAAGACAACATAAAACGTGTGGGCAAGACTTTTTTTTTCCCGGACACCTCACACCTTCTTCTTCTTCTTCTTTTGACCTGTAACGCTTTGTACCGCTTCTTAGGTCCTCCTCCTCTCGTTCCTCCCTTCTGCTTATTCACACACCTTCCTTTTCAGTGTTATATGTTATTTTCTAACCTGAAATAAAGTCACTTATCTTCACTTATTCAGACATTTGTGCCCTTTTTTCCCAGCACTACGCGAGGAACACTTTAGCCAACTTTACCATTCTTCTTTCTGTTTCCTTTTTGTCCCCATACAGCCCCAACACCGTGTCGCCCAGCTGCCACTCCTCGCCATACCCACCTCGCACCCGGCTGTCCCTTCCCTCGTAACATAACAGTGTGAAGCGGTTAACCTCACTCATCTGTCATCACCGTCGTCATAAAGCTCTTCACTGTTCGCCGTTTGTCTGTTGATTGTTATGTCATTACAGCACAGTTTCCATCACTTGGGTTCGTTGTAGTGGTGGTTATACTTGGCTGTGGAGCATGTAAATAACACAAATACAGTAAAAATAGCTTTGTTAGGATAGCTGTAGAACATTATACTGTGTGTGTGTGTGTGTGTGTGTGTGTGTGTGTGTGTGTGTGTGTGTGTGTGTGCCAGGAACGAGAGCTTCCGTGTTGAAATTTCTATACGGAATCCTTATTAATGAGAACAGAGAGAGAGAGAGAGAGAGAGAGAGAGAGAGAGAGAGAGAGAGAGAGAGAGAGAGAGAGAGAGAGAGAGCAATTTAATCTTGTTCTAGGTTTCCGGTGACATCTACACAGCAGACTTAGACAACTAACTCTATATCCTTGTAAATAATCCGTCGTTCAAATGGCATCCGGCGTCTCACGAACAATATAATAAAAACAAACAAACAAGAAAACAAGCTCTTATTAAACTCTTCCCTATAATTTTACTTGACAAATAATAAAAGCTGTAGTTCTTATTATTTATCAAGTTGCTTTTATTATCTATATTTATTTGTTTACTCATCGACTGCATTTCCCTCACGAACGACGAGGCATAATGAAATCTAACCCACGACACAGAGGCAGAGGTGTGGCAATATGGCGGCGATGCATCAGTGAAGCCAAGACTCTTCCTTCCATCATTTGAAAGGACAATTATAATTTGAATGGGGCTAAGTTACCATTCGAAGGAGTGAGGATAGGTTACCATTTCCCACTGATACTGATACTAATAGTGATTTAGGTACGCCATTACCTATACAATGGCGCATATACAGTGTGGCAATAAGGCGGCGGTGCACTAATGAAGCCAGGACTGCACTTTTATCATTCTAAGAGGCTGTGTTATCATGTGAATGGGGGAAAATTACCATTAAAAGGAGGGGGCTAGATAACCATTTCTCACGAATATTGATATAGGTGTACCATTGTCTTTGCAACGGCACAGATACAAAAGTTTGACAATATGGCGGTGGTGCGGCAGTAAAGCCAACACATCCTACCCCTCTATAACATACCCCGGCGTCTATGTCCGTGGAGGTAAACAAACCCGGCTGAGAGGAGTGAGCCGTGTGAGCCAGGCAGCATGAACCACGAGGCAACCCAGAAAGAGGCGGCGAAGCATGGCGAGGGGGTCAAGAGGATCAAGCTGGACATCCCGTGAGTTGACCGGGGGGCGGGGCGGCTTCTGATGGCGAGGCAGGCGGGGCGGGAGTCAGGTAATAAGGGAGGGAGGAGCGCCTAAGGAACCACCGGGAGGGAGGTGATGGTATAGTTAGTGGTTATCCTCTATTTTAAACCCTTCAACGCTGTGTTACCGGTTAGTTAGTCATGGCTCAGGTTTCATCGGTGTTCCTCCTTCGCGGGACGTATGCTAGAGTGGCTGGCGAAGGCTGACAAAATTGTTAGAGGTTATTCTCCATTTTTAACCTTTCAGCGCTTCATTATCGGTTATTTAGTTATGTTTAGGGCTGTATTTGTGTCCTTCCTTCACTGGACATGCGTTGGAGTGACTGATGTTCATTTTATAGCTTGCCACACCTCATTATCATTACCCGACCGTCAAGGAAACCAACTGATAAGATAACGCGGTTGTCTAGTGTCTGGTCATTGGAGGGCCTACTGAGAGCGTTTCCTGGCTGTAGAGGGGCTAGGTTACCACTTAGAGGTTTGGTTACGATGTGAAGGCGGCTGGGTTATCATTTAGAGGCTTGGTCATCATGTGAAGGGCATTGGTTGTATTGTGAATTGAGTTGGGTAATCATTTGAAGGGGTTGGGTTATCATTTGAAGGTTCTGTTATCATTTGAATGAGGATAAGTTACCATATGAAGTGGGTTTGGCTTTCATCTGAAGAGGGGGTAGATTATGATTTAGTTTAGGTTGTGTAGTTAAGATTGGTTTGGTTACCCTGGCCACATCTTGTTTTCCATCTTAGGAAGTGCTCTTCTGTTGTCTTAGATATGCCTTCTACAAACCTTCAAGCTTCTTAAATAAATGTATAAGAAAAGCATATATCACAGCATGTGTGGTAATAGCCATAAAATGGGCAAACCCAGGCAACCATAGGGAGTGGAGTACCCAGTAGTGTCCCACAACTCTACACCACTGAAATTCAAAAAGGGAATGTTCATAGCTATGGTGGGCTGTTGAACTTTGGTGGGCTCTGCTTACCTTAAGGTCACTATAGGATAGGTGAAAACTAAATAGATGGCTATATATACTTCCTCCACAGAGCTCTGCCACTCTCGGCTCCCCTGGGATTATACATTTCATTGCTTTGGGCTACTCCACCACCTGTGAATATGCAGGTTTGCACATTTCATTTCTATTTCCACACTTGTTTTGATCTATGGGTTTCCAAGAACTATGGAGGTTAGTAGAAGGCTTGAATGCCGACAGAAGAGTACTTTTATGGTAGGGAACATGATATGAGCACATTGATAAAACCAATCTTAACCTGTTACACTTCTTTGTTGGATTTGTTTAGTTGACAGATCAGCAAAGTGATATATCACAGGTCTTTACCATTTGTTTTACTATCCATCGAAGGTAACTAGTGATAACCTAATGGAAGCTTGCTGAAGTATGTTTTGTTACTGTCAGCATCAAGTTGTTATTAGGCCCACTTCACACGAGCGGTTTTTCCCTGTGCGGTAGTATGGCCGCGTGGGTGGGTGTCTTAAGAGGCATGTCTTCACATGAGCGTTTTTTTTCCCGCGCAGTTTGTCTGCAGCAGTGCACAGAATACTTGTCAGTTTGTCAGTGTATGTTCAAGATGAAGGACATAAAGAAGGGAGTCATCTATGTGTATATAATGAACAGGATGTTAAAATAGAAGAGACTACGTAAATGGTGGACCCACCCAATTAACAGCTCTAGGCTCCTTCAAGGAGCATTCTACACATTATATTCTGACCTGAAAGCTGATGAAGCAAAGTTTTTCAATTATGTTCGCATGTCATCTACATTTGAAGAACTTGTGAGCAAACTGAACCTCTGCCATATGTTAACCACGACTGCCGCTTGGGGAAAAACCTCCCATCTGAAGGGCTCCATAGACTTTTAGAGTATTCTAAACTGCCTGGCACCATGCGGGTTGGCAGTGCACGTGGCTGGTAAATCATTGGCGCGCGGGATTTAAGCCGCGTGGCCTGCGTGTGAAGGGCCTAATTGAACTTCATTGATTTCTAAACAGCGCGGTTAAAAAACACTCATGTGGAGCGGGCCTTAATGTATTACAAGAGTAGTTGTGACAGTCCTGTCCAGGTCACTTGTGTGTCAATAGTCCGGGTGCTGCTGTAGTGTTGGCTGCTGGCAGTTTTGTATAGAACATTGAATACTGCTCAGGGTGGACTGAATTTAAAATTACTTGTGTTATGTGAATTTTGTCAATTATTTTTAGAAAATAATTGTGACAGATATGGCTTCCATAATGAAAATATTGTTGTGGATGCTCTGAGCAGTTACCATATTGTGTTGGCTGTAGTTTTTTATGTGTTTTCCTTTGAAGTCTGTTGCTAATTTGAGGGCATACCACATTGTCTACAAAGGAGGTTGGAAACATCCATAACTTGACTGGAGAATAAGTAATCAGACTTACCTTTCCTATCATGTAGGTCAGGTCAGGTAAGCTTAGCTCCACTCAGCACACACACATCAATTTATCTGGAACAAAACAGATAAATAAGAACAAGCAAAATAATCATATTTCCACTGTTTACACAATGACTTAATGTTAAATGATACCACTGAAGCATTCAGTTGTAATTTTTTTAATAATCACTATTATTGTTTGAATGAAATTTCTTAGTAGCTAATTTATAAGAATTAATTTTTACAGTTATTTTGAAGATTCTTACTAGACTTGGCAGAGGTTTATGAGCCATAATAGTATATAAAAATATACTGTAATTTTTATGACACCTGGTGGTGAATAATAGTTTTTAATGGTACTGCCACAACAGCTCATGACACTGAGGAATATTGTTAAAGAGGCAGTGCAGTACTGAAGCCATTGTTAGTAGTGGGTATAGCATTGAGTGGTCACTTGTACACAGTGGGAGACCAGTGAACAGCACCAGAATCCAGTAGGTAGTGTTCATATTGTTTTACTATTTATTCTGTTTTGATGCAGCCAAGAGAAGCGAGAAGCATCGCCTGAACCCCCTGAGTCTGCCTCCCCCCTGCCCCACAAGGGTGAAAAGGGTGATAAGCATGCGTCATGGTGGACGCTCAGGTACTTGTCAGTCATTGTCTCAGTTGTGCTTGGAGCTGCCCCTTAACACCTGCTGGCTCTGTCCCCTCTACCATGATAATAATAATAATGATAGATTCCCTTCATCCTCCAAGGCTGGCATAGCTTCTGTGTGTGTTTACTTACAGTGTGCAATGAACTATGGGGTGCCGTGAGTGCTGGGGACGTCTGATTACTTAGCTGTGATCCAAAGCCAAAATAATGGCACCACTATTCAATGTTTGTTTACTTCACCACATAAATTATTCAGCAAAACACATCAGGTTATTTTTAATGCTTCAAAAGGCTTGCAAACAAATGCTGGAAGTATTTCTATAGTTGATTCTGATCTCAAGCTATAAAGGTGATGGTGTGTTCTTTGGCAGCTTTGCAATAGAAATTATCTTGAGCAGTAATGGTTTGGTGCTTTTTAATGCTTAATAGGGCTTTCTGACAGTAGGTTAAGGTTCCTTGATTTATGATTTGACTAACATTTGCTTAGCTTGTTACCATACAAAGCTGGCGGGAACTTTGGATTGATTGACTGGGGTATGCGGGCATGGTGCTGCAATTGTCATGATCATATGTTGCTGAGGTTACAAGCAATTGTACCAAACTATATATTTATGTAAAAGAATGACAGATGGTAGATATTACCCATTGTGAAGGCTGTACATGACTGACTTCTTGCGTACATCTTATTTATTTTTGTATCCTTGTGTATGGGTGGGATTGTCGTAGTTGTTGATGGTATTGGAGGTGTATTCATCATGCAGAGTTCAAGGGCTTTTTTTATGTGCAAGGGCCAAGTAATTTTTTTGTAATCATTGTGGATTATTTTATGAGATTTCTGACTTTTGCATTCTGCCACATTTATATTTTGAGGGTTTTTTTATGAGATGGTTTGGAAACAGCCTTTTTTCATTAATGGGGCTGGGAGGGGGGTTGGGGTTAAAGACACTCGGTCTCCACTTCCCACCCCTCATCTCCTGCCATTCTCTTATGGTATGATCGTGACATAAGGCCAGTTCCACAATCCAACCCAATATATTTTGTTAGAGTCCAAACCAGAGCATGTTAGGTTTTCTACACAGCACTTAATAAGACTAAAGAAATTTCTCATAATATTATCTTCAAGTTGGTTAGTTTATCAGTTAACCCAGTAGCAGCGACGGGCCAAATTTGTGGCTTTACTGTGTAGCAGCGACAGGCCAAATTTGTGCCATGATATAAACCCCCAAAAATAGATGATAAATAAACTGATCACAAATGATTTGATATATATTATGAAATAGTTTGTGTGAGTGATGATTTTTTTCTCATTTTTCTCGCTTAGAGGGACCATTAAGAAACATGATCCCTGCTGCTACTGGGTTAAACCCAAAACATTATACAAAAAGTCATTGTAGTTTTTGATATTTGACTAAGCCACTGTAGTCCTTGGTGTTTGGTAACTTACAAGCCCACTGCACTGTACTATGGAATGAACCCATCATCATAAGTTTCATCATCCATCAAGTAAACAAAGAATTCTCATCAGCGGTTATATAAACAAGGATGACTATTGGCCAAGGAAAGCAAGAAGTGTACAGAGTCTATTGTGGCCTTGTGGATGACACTGCGCTCCCTATCTTATACAAAGTAACAGTTCATATCCAAGAAAGAGAGAAAAAAAGGCTTCAGTAATGCCATTGAATGACCTTTAATAACATCAGCCTCACTGCAGAGAGCGGGTGGAATTTATATTGTGCCTCCAGTTCAGGCTAATGCCAATCGTGATATGAGAGTTCATTTCAAGGGGAAAAGAAGGAAAAACAGGGACTTCAATAATGCCATTGAATGACATTTATGATACTTATATGGTGCAGACAGTGGGTGGAATTTACACTCTGCCTGTACTCAAACTTGTGCAGGGATATGCCTAAAATTTTCATTCAGGG